>NC_136261.1:4255435-4855435 GCF_964187855.1 Myxine glutinosa | reverse complement strand
TTTAAGTTGTAGTGATATTCCGCGGGATGATTTTTAAGTTGTAGTGATATTCCACGGAATGATTTTTAAGTTGTAGTGATATTCCTGGAATGATTTTTAAGTTGCCGTGAAATTCCTGGAATGATTTTTAAGTTGCAGTGATATTCCACGGAATGATTTTTAAGTTGTAGTGATATTCCTGGAATTATTTTTAAGTTGCAGTGATATTTCACGGAATGATTTTTAAGTTGTAGTGATATTCCATGGAATGATTTTTAAGTTGCAGTGATATTCCTGGAATTATTTTTAAGTTGCAGTGATATTCCACAGAATTATTTTTAAGTTGTAGTGATATTCCACGGAATGAATTTTAATTTGCAGTGATATTCCACAGAATGATTTTTAAGTTGTAGTGATATTCCACAGAATGAATTTTAATTTGTAGTGATATTCCACAGAATGATTTTTAAGTTGCAGTGATATTCCACGGAATGATTTTTAAGTTGTAGTGATATTCCACGGAATGATTTTTAAGTTGAAGTGATATTCCACGGAATGATTTTTAAGTTGTAGTGATATTCCACGGAATGATTTTTAAGTTCCAGTGATATTCCAGGAATGATTTTTAAGTTGCAGTGATATTCCATGGAATGATTTTTAAGTTGTAGTGATATTCCTGGAATGATTTTTAAGTTGTAGTGATATTCCTGGAATGATTTTTAAATTGTAGTGATATTCCTGGAATGATTTTAAAAATTGTAGTGATATTCCTGGAATTATTTTTAAGTTGTAGTGATATTCCTGGAATGATTTTTAAGTTGTAGTGATATTCCTGGAATGATTTTTAAGTTGTAGTGATATTCCACGGAATGATTTTTAAGTTGCAGTGATATTCCTGGAATGATTTTTAAGTTGCAGTAATATTCCATGGAATGATTTTTAAGTTGCAGTGATATTCCTGGAATGATTTTTAAGTTGCAGTGATATTCCACGGAATGATTTTTAAGTTGTAGTGATATTCCTGGAATGATTTTTAAGTTGCAGTGATATTCCTGGAATGATTTTAAAGTTGCAGTGATATTCCACGGAATGATTTGTAAGTTGCAGTGATATTCCTGGAATGATTTTTAAGTTGCAGTGATATTCCATGGAATGATTTTTAAGTTGTAGTGATACTCCACAGAATGATTTTTAAGTTGTAGTGATACTCCACGGAATGATTTTTAAGTTGTAGTGATATTCCATGGAATGATTTTTAAGTTGTCGTGATACTCCACGGAATGATTTTTAAGTTGTAGTGATATTCCACTGAATGATTTTTAAGTTGTAGTGATATTCCACGGAATGATTTTTAAGTTGTAGTGATATTCCACGGAATTATTTTTAGTTGTAGTGATATTCCACGGAATGATTTTTAAGTTGTAGTGATATTCCACGGATTGATTTTTAAGTTGTAGTGATATTCCACGGAATGATTTTTAAGTCATAGTGATATTCCACGGAATGATTTTTAAGTTGTATTGATATTCCACGGAATGATTTTTAAGTTGTAGTGATATTCCATGGAATTATTTTTAAGTTGTAGTGATATTCCACGGAATGATTTTTAAGTTGTAGTGATATTCCATGGAATGATTTTTAAGTTGTAGTGATTTTCCACGGAATGATTTTTAAGTTGTAGTGATATTCCACAGAATGATTTTTAAGTTGTAGTGATATTCCACGGAATGATTTTTAAGTTGTAGTGATATTCCACAGAATGATTTTTAAGTTGTAGTGATATTCCACAGAATGATTTTTAAGTTGTAGTGATATTCCACAGAATGATTTTTAAGTTGTAGTGATATTCCACGGAATGATTTTTAAGTTGTAGTGATATTCCACGGAATTATTTTTAAGTTGTAGTGATATTCCATGGAATGATTTTTAAGTTGTAGTGATATTCCACGGAATGATTTCAAAGTTGTAGTGATATTCCACAGAATGATTTTTAAGTTGTAGTGATAATCCACGGATTGATTTTTAAGTTGTAGTGATATTCCACAGAATGATTTTTAAGTTGTAGTGATAATCCACGGATTGATTTTTAAGTTGTAGTGATATTCCACGGAATGATTTTTAAGTTGTAGTGATATTCCACGGAATGATTTTTAAGTAGTAGTGATATTCCACGGAATGATTTTTAAGTTGTAGTGATATTCCACGGAATGATTTTTAAGTTGTCGTGATATTCCACAGAATGATTTTTAAGTTGTAGTGATATTCCACGGAATTATTTTTAAGTTGCAGTTCTTTCCACAGAATGATTTTTAAGTTGTAGTGATATTCCATGGAATTATTTTTAAATTGTAGTGATAATCCACGGAATTATTTTTAAATTGTAGTGATATTCCACGGAATTATTTTTAAATTGTAGTGATATTCCATGGAATTATTTTTAAATTGTAGTGATATTCCACGGAATTATTTTTAAGTTGTAGTGATATTCCACGGAATTATTTTTAAGTTGTAGTGATATTTCACAGAATGATTTTTAAGTTGTAGTGATATTCCACGGAATGATTTTTAAGTTGTAGTGATATTCCATGGAATTATTTTAAAGTTGTAGTGATATTCCTGGAATGATTTTTAAGTTGCAGTGATATTCCTGGCATGATTTTTAAGTTGCAGTGATATTCCACAGAATGATTTTTCAGTTGTAGTGATATTCCTGGAATGATTTTTAAGTTGCAGTGATATTCCTGGAATGATTTTTAAGTTGTAGTGATATTCCACAGAATGATTTTTAAGTTGTAGTGATATTCCACAGAATGATTTTTAAGTTGTAGTGATATTCCACAGAATGATTTTTAAGTTGTAGTGATATTCCACGGAATGATTTTTAAGTTGCAGTGATATTCCTGGAATGATTTTTAAGTTGTAGTGATATTCCACAGAATGATTTTTAAGTTGTAGTGATATTCCACGGAATGATTTTTAAGTTGTAGTGATATTCCACGGAATGATTTTTAAGTTGTAGTGATATTCCATGGAATGATTTTTAAGTTGTAGTGATATTCCACGGAATGATTTTTAGTTGTAGTGATATTCCACGGAATGATTTTTAAGTTGTAGTGATATTCCACGGAATGATTTTTAAGTAGTAGTGATATTCCACGGAATGATTTTTAAGTTGTAGTGATATTCCATGGAATGATTTTTAAGTTGTAGTGATATTCCATGGAATGATTTTTAAGTTGTAGTGATATTCCACGGAATGATTTTTAAGTTGTAGTGATATTCCACAGAATGATTTTTAAGTTGTAGTGATATTCCACAGAATGATTTTTAAGTTGTAGTGATATTCCACAGAATGATTTTTAAGTTGTAGTGATATTCCACGGAATGATTTTTAAGTTGTAGTGATATTCCACGGAATGATTTTTAAGTTGTAGTGATATTCCATGGTATGATTTTTAAGTTGTAGTGATATTCCACGGAATGATTTTTAAGTTGTAGTGATATTCCTGGAATGATTTTTAAGTTGCAGTGATATTCCTGGAATGATTTTTAAGTTGCAGTGATATTCCACAGAATGATTTTTAAGTTGTAGTGATATTCCGCGGGATGATTTTTAAGTTGTAGTGATATTCCACGGAATGATTTTTAAGTTGTAGTGATATTCCTGGAATGATTTTTAAGTTGCCGTGATATTCCTGGAATGATTTTTAAGTTGCAGTGATATTCCACGGAATGATTTTTAAGTTGTAGTGATATTCCTGGAATTATTTTTAAGTTGCAGTGATATTTCACGGAATGATTTTTAAGTTGTATTGATATTCCATGGAATGATTTTTAAGTTGCAGTGATATTCCTGGAATTATTTTTAAGTTGCAGTGATATTCCACAGAATTATTTTTAAGTTGTAGTGATATTCCACGGAATGAATTTTAATTTGCAGTGATATTCCACAGAATGATTTTTAAGTTGTAGTGATATTCCACAGAATGAATTTTAATTTGTAGTGATATTCCACAGAATGATTTTTAAGTTGCAGTGATATTCCACGGAATGATTTTTAAGTTGTAGTGATATTCCACGGAATGATTTTTAAGTTGTAGTGATATTCCACGGAATGATTTTTAAGTTGAAGTGATATTCCACGGAATGATTTTTAAGTTGTAGTGATATTCCACGGAATGATTTTTAAGTTCCAGTGATATTCCAGGAATGATTTTTAAGTTGTAGTGATATTCCTGGAATGATTTTTAAGTTGCAGTGATATTCCTGGCATGATTTTTAAGTTGCAGTGATATTCCACAGAATGATTTTTCAGTTGTAGTGATATTCCTGGAATGATTTTTAAGTTGCAGTGATATTCCTGGAATGATTTTTAAGTTGCAGTGATATTCCACAGAATGATTTTTAAGTTGTAGTGATATTCCACAGAATGATTTTTAAGTTGTAGTGATATTCCACAGAATGATTTTTAAGTTGTAGTGATATTCCACAGAATGATTTTTAAGTTGCAGTGATATTCCTGGAATGATTTTTAAGTTGTAGTGATATTCCACAGAATGATTTTTAAGTTGTAGTGATATTCCACGGAATGATTTTTAAGTTGTAGTGATATTCCACGGAATGATTTTTAAGTTGTAGTGATATTCCATGGAATGATTTTTAAGTTGTAGTGATATTCCACGGAATGATTTTTAGTTGTAGTGATATTCCACGGAATGATTTTTAAGTTGTAGTGATATTCCACGGAATGATTTTTAAGTAGTAGTGATATTCCACGGAATGATTTTTAAGTTGTAGTGATATTCCATGGAATGATTTTTAAGTTGTAGTGATATTCCATGGAATGATTTTTAAGTTGTAGTGATATTCCACGGAATGATTTTTAAGTTGTAGTGATATTCCACAGAATGATTTTTAAGTTGTAGTGATATTCCACAGAATGATTTTTAAGTTGTAGTGATATTCCACAGAATGATTTTTAAGTTGTAGTGATATTCCACGGAATGATTTTTAAGTTGTAGTGATATTCCACGGAATGATTTTTAAGTTGTAGTGATATTCCATGGTATGATTTTTAAGTTGTAGTGATATTCCACGGAATGATTTTTAAGTTGTAGTGATATTCCTGGAATGATTTTTAAGTTGCAGTGATATTCCTGGAATGATTTTTAAGTTGCAGTGATATTCCACAGAATGATTTTTAAGTTGTAGTGATATTCCGCGGGATGATTTTTAAGTTGTAGTGATATTCCACGGAATGATTTTTAAGTTGTAGTGATATTCCTGGAATGATTTTTAAGTTGCCGTGATATTCCTGGAATGATTTTTAAGTTGCAGTGATATTCCACGGAATGATTTTTAAGTTGTAGTGATATTCCTGGAATTATTTTTAAGTTGCAGTGATATTTCACGGAATGATTTTTAAGTTGTATTGATATTCCATGGAATGATTTTTAAGTTGCAGTGATATTCCTGGAATTATTTTTAAGTTGCAGTGATATTCCACAGAATTATTTTTAAGTTGTAGTGATATTCCACGGAATGAATTTTAATTTGCAGTGATATTCCACAGAATGATTTTTAAGTTGTAGTGATATTCCACAGAATGAATTTTAATTTGTAGTGATATTCCACAGAATGATTTTTAAGTTGCAGTGATATTCCACGGAATGATTTTTAAGTTGTAGTGATATTCCACGGAATGATTTTTAAGTTGTAGTGATATTCCACGGAATGATTTTTAAGTTGAAGTGATATTCCACGGAATGATTTTTAAGTTGTAGTGATATTCCACGGAATGATTTTTAAGTTCCAGTGATATTCCAGGAATGATTTTTAAGTTGCAGTGATATTCCATGGAATGATTTTTAAGTTGTAGTGATATTCCTGGAATGATTTTTAAGTTGTAGTGATATTCCTGGAATGATTTTTAAATTGTAGTGATATTCCTGGAATGATTTTTAAATTGTAGTGATATTCCTGGAATGATTTTTAAGTTGTAGTGATATTCCTGGAATGATTTTTAAGTTGTAGTGATATTCCTGGAATGATTTTTAAGTTGTAGTGATATTCCACGGAATGATTTTTAAGTTGCAGTGATATTCCTGGAATGATTTTTAAGTTGCAGTAATATTCCACGGAATGATTTTTAAGTTGCAGTGATATTCCTGGAATGATTTTTAAGTTGCAGTGATATTCCACGGAATGATTTTTAAGTTGTAGTGATATTCCTGGAATGATTTTTAAGTTGCAGTGATATTCCTGGAATGATTTTAAAGTTGCAGTGATATTCCACGGAATGATTTGTAAGTTGCAGTGATATTCCTGGAATGATTTTTAAGTTGCAGTGATATTCCACAGAATGATTTTTAAGTTGTAGTGATATTCCACGGAATGATTTTTAAGTTGTAGTGATACTCCACAGAATGATTTTTAAGTTGTAGTGATACTCCACGGAATGATTTTTAAGTTGTAGTGATATTCCATGGAATGATTTTTAAGTTGTCGTGATACTCCACGGAATGATTTTTAAGTTGTAGTGATATTCCACTGAATGATTTTTAAGTTGTAGTGATATTCCACGGAATGATTTTTAAGTTGTAGTGATATTCCACGGAATTATTTTTAGTTGTAGTGATATTCCACGGAATGATTTTTAAGTTGTAGTGATATTCCACGGATTTATTTTTAAGTTGTAGTGATATTCCACGGAATGATTTTTAAGTCATAGTGATATTCCACGGAATGATTTTTAAGTTGTAGTGATATTCCACGGAATGATTTTTAAGTTGTAGTGATATTCCATGGAATTATTTTTAAGTTGTAGTGATATTCCACGGAATGATTTTTAAGTTGTAGTGATATTCCATGGAATGATTTTTAAGTTGTAGTGATTTTCCACGGAATGATTTTTAAGTTGTAGTGATATTCCACGGAATGATTTTTAAGTTGTAGTGATACTCCACAGAATGATTTTTAAGTTGTAGTGATACTCCACGGAATGATTTTTAAGTTGTAGTGATATTCCATGGAATGATTTTTAAGTTGTCGTGATACTCCACGGAATGATTTTTAAGTTGTAGTGATATTCCACTGAATGATTTTTAAGTTGTAGTGATATTCCACGGAATGATTTTTAAGTTGTAGTGATATTCCACGGAATTATTTTTAGTTGTAGTGATATTCCACGGAATGATTTTTAAGTTGTAGTGATATTCCACGGATTGATTTTTAAGTTGTAGTGATATTCCACGGAATGATTTTTAAGTCATAGTGATATTCCACGGAATGATTTTTAAGTTGTATTGATATTCCACGGAATGATTTTTAAGTTGTAGTGATATTCCATGGAATTATTTTTAAGTTGTAGTGATATTCCACGGAATGATTTTTAAGTTGTAGTGATATTCCATGGAATGATTTTTAAGTTGTAGTGATTTTCCACGGAATGATTTTTAAGTTGTAGTGATATTCCACAGAATGATTTTTAAGTTGTAGTGATATTCCACAGAATGATTTTTAAGTTGTAGTGATATTCCACAGAATGATTTTTAAGTTGTAGTGATATTCCACGGAATGATTTTTAAGTTGTAGTGATATTCCACGGAATTATTTTTAAGTTGTAGTGATATTCCATGGAATGATTTTTAAGTTGTAGTGATATTCCACGGAATGATTTCAAAGTTGTAGTGATAATCCACAGAATGATTTTTAAGTTGTAGTGATAATCCACGGATTGATTTTTAAGTTGTAGTGATATTCCACAGAATGATTTTTAAGTTGTAGTGATAATCCACGGATTGATTTTTAAGTTGTAGTGATATTCCACGGAATGATTTTTAAGTTGTAGTGATATTCCACGGAATGATTTTTAAGTAGTAGTGATATTCCACGGAATGATTTTTAAGTTGTAGTGATATTCCACGGAATGATTTTTAAGTTGTCGTGATATTCCACAGAATGATTTTTAAGTTGTAGTGATATTCCACGGAATTATTTTTAAGTTGCAGTTCTTTCCACAGAATGATTTTTAAGTTGTAGTGATATTCCATGGAATTATTTTTAAATTGTAGTGATAATCCACGGAATTATTTTTAAATTGTAGTGATATTCCACGGAATTATTTTTAAATTGTAGTGATATTCCATGGAATTATTTTTAAATTGTAGTGATATTCCACGGAATTATTTTTAAGTTGTAGTGATATTCCACGGAATTATTTTTAAGTTGTAGTGATATTTCACAGAATGATTTTTAAGTTGTAGTGATATTCCACGGAATGATTTTTAAGTTGTAGTGATATTCCATGGAATTATTTTAAAGTTGTAGTGATATTCCACGGAATGATTTTTAAGTTGTAGTGATATTCCACAGAATGATTTTTAAGTTGTAGTGATATTCCACGGAATTATTTTTAAGTTGCAGTGATATTCCATGGAATGATTTTTAAGTTGTAGTGATATTCCTGGAATGATTTTTAAGTTGCAGTGATATTCCTGACATGATTTTTAAGTTGCAGTGATATTCCTGGAATGATTTTTAAGTTGTAGTGATATTCCATGGAATGGTTTTTAAGTTGCAGTGCTTTCCACAGAATGATTTTTAAGTTGTAGTGATATTCCTGGAATGATTTTTAAGTTGCAGTGATATTCCTGGCATGATTTTTAAGTTGCAGTGATATTCCACAGAATGATTTTTCAGTTGTAGTGATATTCCTGGAATGATTTTTAAGTTGCAGTGATATTCCTGGAATGATTTTTAAGTTGCAGTGATATTCCACAGAATGATTTTTAAGTTGTAGTGATATTCCACAGAATGATTTTTAAGTTGTAGTGATATTCCACAGAATGATTTTTAAGTTGTAGTGATATTCCACAGAATGATTTTTAAGTTGCAGTGATATTCCTGGAATGATTTTTAAGTTGTAGTGATATTCCACGGAATGATTTTTAAGTTGTAGTGATATTCCACGGAATGATTTTTAAGTTGTAGTGATATTCCACGGAATGATTTTTAAGTTGTAGTGATATTCCACGGAATGATTTTTAGTTGTAGTGATATTCCACGGAATGATTTTTAAGTTGTAGTGATATTCCACGGAATGATTTTTAAGTAGTAGTGATATTCCACGGAATGATTTTTAAGTTGTAGTGATATTCCACGGAATGATTTTTAAGTAGTAGTGATATTCCACGGAATGATTTTTAAGTTGTAGTGATATTCCATGGAATGATTTTTAAGTTGTAGTGATATTCCATGGAATGATTTTTAAGTTGTAGTGATATTCCACGGAATGATTTTTAAGTTGTAGTGATATTCCACAGAATGATTTTTAAGTTGTAGTGATATTCCACAGAATGATTTTTAAGTTGTAGTGATATTCCACAGAATGATTTTTAAGTTGTAGTGATATTCCACGGAATGATTTTTAAGTTGTAGTGATATTCCACGCAATGATTTTTAAGTTGTAGTGATATTCCATGGTATGATTTTTAAGTTGTAGTGATATTCCACGGAATGATTTTTAAGTTGTAGTGATATTCCTGGAATGATTTTTAAGTTGCAGTGATATTCCTGGAATGATTTTTAAGTTGCAGTGATATTCCACAGAATTATTTTTAAGTTGTAGTGATATTCCACGGAATGAATTTTAATTTGCAGTGATATTCCACAGAATGATTTTTAAGTTGTAGTGATATTCCACAGAATGAATTTTAATTTGTAGTGATATTCCACAGAATGATTTTTAAGTTGCAGTGATATTCCACGGAATGATTTTTAAGTTGTAGTGATATTCCACGGAATGATTTTTAAGTTGTAGTGATATTCCACGGAATGATTTTTAAGTTGAAGTGATATTCCACGGAATGATTTTTAAGTTGTAGTGATATTCCACGGAATGATTTTTAAGTTCCAGTGATATTCCAGGAATGATTTTTAAGTTGCAGTGATATTCCATGGAATGATTTTTAAGTTGTAGTGATATTCCTGGAATGATTTTTAAGTTGTAGTGATATTCCTGGAATGATTTTTAAATTGTAGTGATATTCCTGGAATGATTTTTAAATTGTAGTGATATTCCTGGAATGATTTTTAAGTTGTAGTGATATTCCTGGAATGATTTTTAAGTTGTAGTGATATTCCTGGAATGATTTTTAAGTTGTAGTGATATTCCACGGAATGATTTTTAAGTTGCAGTGATATTCCTGGAATGATTTTTAAGTTGCAGTAATATTCCACGGAATGATTTTTAAGTTGCAGTGATATTCCTGGAATGATTTTTAAGTTGCAGTGATATTCCACGGAATGATTTTTAAGTTGTAGTGATATTCCTGGAATGATTTTTAAGTTGCAGTGATATTCCTGGAATGATTTTAAAGTTGCAGTGATATTCCACGGAATGATTTGTAAGTTGCAGTGATATTCCTGGAATGATTTTTAAGTTGCAGTGATATTCCACAGAATGATTTTTAAGTTGTAGTGATATTCCACGGAATGATTTTTAAGTTGTAGTGATACTCCACAGAATGATTTTTAAGTTGTAGTGATACTCCACGGAATGATTTTTAAGTTGTAGTGATATTCCATGGAATGATTTTTAAGTTGTCGTGATACTCCACGGAATGATTTTTAAGTTGTAGTGATATTCCACTGAATGATTTTTAAGTTGTAGTGATATTCCACGGAATGATTTTTAAGTTGTAGTGATATTCCACGGAATTATTTTTAGTTGCAGTGATATTCCACGGAATGATTTTTAAGTTGTAGTGATATTCCACGGATTTATTTTTAAGTTGTAGTGATATTCCACGGAATGATTTTTAAGTCATAGTGATATTCCACGGAATGATTTTTAAGTTGTAGTGATATTCCACGGAATGATTTTTAAGTTGTAGTGATATTCCATGGAATTATTTTTAAGTTGTAGTGATATTCCACGGAATGATTTTTAAGTTGTAGTGATATTCCATGGAATGATTTTTAAGTTGTAGTGATTTTCCACGGAATGATTTTTAAGTTGTAGTGATATTCCACAGAATGATTTTTAAGTTGTAGTGATATTCCACAGAATGATTTTTAAGTTGTAGTGATATTCCACAGAATGATTTTTAAGTTGTAGTGATATTCCACGGAATGATTTTTAAGTTGTAGTGATATTCCACGGAATTATTTTTAAGTTGTAGTGATATTCCATGGAATGATTTTTAAGTTGTAGTGATATTCCACGGAATGATTTCAAAGTTGTAGTGATATTCCACAGAATGATTTTTAAGTTGTAGTGATAATCCACGGATTGATTTTTAAGTTGTAGTGATATTCCACAGAATGATTTTTAAGTTGTAGTGATAATCCACGGATTGATTTTTAAGTTGTAGTGATATTCCACGGAATGATTTTTAAGTTGTAGTGATATTCCACGGAATGATTTTTAAGTAGTAGTGATATTCCACGGAATGATTTTTAAGTTGTAGTGATATTCCACGGAATGATTTTTAAGTTGTCGTGATATTCCACAGAATGATTTTTAAGTTGTAGTGATATTCCACGGAATTATTTTTAAGTTGCAGTTCTTTCCACAGAATGATTTTTAAGTTGTAGTGATATTCCATGGAATTATTTTTAAATTGTAGTGATAATCCACGGAATTATTTTTAAATTGTAGTGATATTCCACGGAATTATTTTTAAATTGTAGTGATATTCCATGGAATTATTTTTAAATTGTAGTGATATTCCACGGAATTATTTTTAAGTTGTAGTGATATTCCACGGAATTATTTTTAAGTTGTAGTGATATTTCACAGAATGATTTTTAAGTTGTAGTGATATTCCACGGAATGATTTTTAAGTTGTAGTGATATTCCACAGAATGATTTTTAAGTTGTAGTGATATTCCACGGAATTATTTTTAAGTTGCAGTGATATTCCACGGAATGATTTTTAAGTTGCAGTGATATTCCACGGAATGATTTTTAAGTTGCAGTGATATTCCACGGAATGATTTTTAAGTTGTAGTGATATTCCACAGAATGATTTTTAAGTTGCAGTGATATTCCACGGAATGATTTTTAAGTTGTAGTGATATTCCACGGAATGATTTTTAAGTTGAAGTGATATTCCACGGAATGATTTTTAAGTTGTAGTGATATTCCACGGAATGATTTTTAAGTTGTAGTGATATTCCATGGAATGATCTTTAAGTTGTAGTGATATTCCTGGAATGATTTTTAAGTTGTAGTGATATTCCACAGAATGATTTTTAAGTTGTAGTGATATTCCGTGGAATTATTTTTAAATTGTAGTGATATTCCACGGAATTATTTTTAAGTTGTAGTGATATTCCACGGAATGATTTTTAAGTTGTAGTGATATTCCACAGAATGATTTTTAAGTTGTAGTGATATTCCACGGAATGATTTTTAAGTTGTAGTGATATTCCACGGAATGATTTTTAAGTTGTCGTGATATTCCACAGAATGATTTTTAAGTTGTAGTGATATTCCTGGAATGATTTTTAAGTTGTAGTGATATTCCACGGAATTATTTTTAAGTTGCAGTGCTTTCCACAGAATGATTTTTAAGTTGTAGTGATATTCCACGGAATGATTTTTAAATTGTAGTGATATTCCTGGAATGATTTTTAAGTTGCAGTGATATTCCTGGAATGATTTTTAAGTTGTAGTGATATTCCACAGAATGATTTTTAAGTTGTAGTGATATTCCACGGAATGATTTTTAAGTTGTAGTGATATTCCACGGAATGATTTTTAAGTTGTAGTGATATTCCACAGAATGATTTTTAAGTTGCAGTGATATTCCACAGAATGGTTTTTAAGTTGTAGTGATATTCCACGGAATGATTTTTAAGTTGTAGTGATATTCCACGGAATGATTTTTAAGTTGAAGTGATATTCCACGGAATGATTTTTAAGTTGTAGTGATATTCCACGGAATGATTTTTAAGTTGTAGTGATATTCCACGGAATGATTTTTAAGTTGTAGTGATATTCCATGGAATGATTTTTAAGTTGTAGTGATATTCCATGGAATGATTTTTAAGTTGTAGTGATATTCCACGGAATGATTTTTAAGTTGCAGTGATATTCCACGGAATGATTTTTAAGTTGTAGTGATATTCCACAGAATGATTTTTAAGTTGTAGTGATATTCCTGGAATGATTTTTAAGTTGCAGTGATATTCCTGGAATGATTTTTAAGTTGCAGTGATATTCCACAGAATGATTTTTCAGTTGTAGTGATATTCCACAGAATTATTTTTAAGTTGTAGTGATATTCCATGGAATTATTTTTAAGTTGTAGTGATATTCCACAGATGATTTTTAAGTTGTAGTGATATTCCTGGAATGATTTTTAAGTTGTAGTGATATTCCACGGAATTATTTTTAAGTTGCAGTGCTTTCCACAGAATGATTTTTAAGTTGTAGTGATATTCCACGGAATGATTTTTAAGTGTAGTGATATTCCTGGAATGATTTTTAAGTTGCAGTGATATTCCTGGAATTATTTTTAAGTTGCAGTGATATTCCACAGAATGATTGTTAAGTTGTAGTGATATTCCACGGAATTATTTTTAAGTTGTAGTGATATTCCACGGAATGATTTTTCAGTTGTAGTGATATTCCACGGAATTATTTTTAAGTTGTAGTGATATTCCACGGAATTATTTTTAAGTTGTAGTGATATTCCACGGAATGATTTTTAAGTTGTAGTGATATTCCGCGGAATGATTTTTAAGTTGTAGTGATATTCCACGGAATGATTTCTAAGTTGTAGTGATATTCCACGGAATGATTTTTAAGTTGTAGTGATATTCCACGGAATGATTTTTAAGTTGTAGTGATATTCCACAGAATGATTTTTAAGTTGCAGTGATATTCCACAGAATGGTTTTTAAGTTGTAGTGATATTCCACGGAATGATTTTTAAGTTGTAGTGATATTCCACGGAATGATTTTTAAGTTGAAGTGATATTCCACGGAATGATTTTTAAGTTGTAGTGATATTCCACGGAATGATTTTTAAGTTGTAGTGATATTCCACGGAATGATTTTTAAGTTGTAGTGATATTCCACGGAATTATTTTTAAGTTGTACTGATATTCCACGGAATGATTTTTAAGTTGCAGTGATATTCCACGGAATGATTTTTAAGTTGTAGTGATATTCCACAGAATGATTTTTAAGTTGTAGTGATATTCCTGGAATGATTTTTAAGTTGCAGTGATATTCCTGGAATGATTTTTAAGTTGCAGTGATATTCCACAGAATGATTTTTCAGTTGTAGTGATATTCCACGGAATTATTTTTAAGTTGTAGTGATATTCCACGGAATTATTTTTAAGTTGTAGTGATATTCCACAGAATGATTTTTAAGTTGTAGTGATATTCCTGGAATGATTTTTAAGTTGTAGTGATATTCCACGGATTTATTTTTAAGTTGCAGTGCTTTCCACAGAATGATTTTTAAGTTGTAGTGATATTCCACGGAATGATTTTTAAGTTGTAGTGATATTCCTGGAATGATTTTTAAGTTGCAGTGATATTCCTGGAATTATTTTTAAGTTGCGGTGATATTCCACAGAATGATTTTTAAGTTGTAGTGATATTCCACGGAATGATTTTTAAGTTGTAGTGATATTGCACGGAATGATTTTTCAGTTGTAGTGATATTCCACGGAATTATTTTTAAGTTGTAGTGATATTCCACGGAATGATTTTTAAGTTGTAGTGATATTCCGCGGAATGATTTTTAAGTTGTAGTGATATTCCATGGAATGATTTCTAAGTTGTAGTGATATTCCACGGAATGATTTTTAAGTTGTCGTGATATTCCACGGAATGATTTTTAAGTTGTAGTGATATTCCATGGAATGATTTTTAAGTTGTAGTGATATTCCACGGAATGATTTTTAAGTTGTAGTGATATTCCACAGAATGATTTTTAAGTTGTAGTGATATTCCACAGAATTATTTTTAAGTTGTAGTGATATTCCACGGAATGATTTTTAAGTTGTAGTGATATTCCACAGAATGATTTTTAAGTTGTAGTGATATTCCATGGAATGATTTTTAAGTTGTAGTGATATTCCACGGAATTATTTTTAAGTTGTAGTGATATTCCACGGAATGATTTTTAAGTTGCAGTGATATTCCACGGAATGATTTTTAAGTTGTATTGATATTCCACAGAATGATTTTTAAGTTGTAGTGATATTCCACGGAATTATTTTTAAGTTGTAGTGATATTCCACGGAATGATTTTTAAGTTGCAGTGATATTCCACGGAATGATTTTTAAGTTGTAGTGATATTCCACGGAATGATTTTAAGTTGTAGTGATATTCCACAGAATGATTTTTAAGTTGCAGTGATATTCCACGGAATGATTTTTAAGTTGTAGTGATATTCCACGGAATGATCTTTAAGTTGTAGTGATATTCCTGGAATGATTTTTAAGTTGTAGTGATATTCCACGGAATGATTTCTAAGTTGTAGTGATATTCCACGGAATGATTTTTAAGTTGTAGTGATATTCCATGGAATGATTTTTAAGTTGTAGTGATATTCCATGGAATTATTTTTAAGTTGTAGTGATATTCCACGGAATGATTTTTAAGTTGTAGTGATATTCCACAGAATGATTTTTAAGTTGTAGTGATATTCCACAGAATGATTTTTAAGTTGTAGTGATATTCCACGGAATGATTTTTAAGTTGAAGTGATATTCCACAGAATGATTTTTAAGTTGTAGTGATATTCCATGGAATGATTTTTAAGTCGTAGTGATATTCCACGGAATTATTTTTAAGTTGTAGTGATATTCCACGGAATTATTTTTAAGTTGCAGTGATATTCCACGGAATGATTTTTAAGTTGTAGTGATATTCCACAGAATGATTTTTAAGTTGTAGTGATATTCCACGGAATTATTTTTAGGTTGTAGTGATATTCCACGGAATGATTTTTAAGTTGCAGTGGTATTCCTGGAATGATTTTTACGTTATAGTGATATTCCACGGAATTATTTTTAAGTTGCAGTGATATTCCACAGAATGATTTTTAAGTTGTATTGATATTCCATGGAATGATTTTTAAGTTGTAGTGATATTCCACAGAATGATCTTTAAGTTGTAGTGATATTCCTGGAATGATTTTTAAGTTGTAGTGATATTCCTGGAATGATTTTTAAGTTGTAGTGATATTCCACGGAATTATTTTTAAGTTGCAGTGCTTTCCACAGAATGATTTTTAAGTTGTAGTGATATTCCTGGAATGATTTTTAAGTTGCAGTGATATTCCTGGAATGATTTTTAAGTTGTAGTGATATTCCACAGAATGAATTTTAAGTTGCAGTGATATTCCACAGAATGATTTTTAAGTTGTAGTGATATTCCATGGAATGATTTTTCAGTTGTAGTGATATTCCACAGAATTATTTTTAAGTTGTAGTGATATTCCACGGAATTATTTTTAAGTTGTAGTGATATTCCACAGAATGATTTTTAAGTTGTAGTGATATTCCTGGAATGATTTTTAAGTTGTAGTGATATTCCACGGAATTATTTTTAAGTTGCAGTGCTTTCCACAGAATGATTTTTAAGTTGTAGTGATATTCCACGGAATGATTTTTAAGTTGTAGTGATATTCCTGGAATGATTTTTAAGTTGCAGTGATATTCCTGGAATTATTTTTAAGTTGCAGTGATATTCCACAGAATGATTTTTAAGTTGTAGTGATATTCCACGGAATTATTTTTAAGTTGTAGTGATATTCCACGGAATGATTTTTCAGTTGTAGTGATATTCCACGGAATTATTTTTAAGTTGTAGTGATATTCCACGGAATTATTTTTAAGTTGTAGTGATATTCCACGGAATGATTTTTAAGTTGTAGTGATATTCCGCGGAATGATTTTTAAGTTGTAGTGATATTCCACGGAATGATTTCTAAGTTGTAGTGATATTCCACGGAATGATTTTTAAGTTGTAGTGATATTCCACGGAATGATTTTTAAGTTGTAGTGATATTCCACAGAATGATTTTTAAGTTGCAGTGATATTCCACAGAATGGTTTTTAAGTTGTAGTGATATTCCACGGAATGATTTTTAAGTTGTAGTGATATTCCACAGAATGATTTTTAAGTTGAAGTGATATTCCACGGAATGATTTTTAAGTTGTAGTGATATTCCACGGAATGATTTTTAAGTTGTATTGATATTCCATGGAATGATTTTTAAGTTGTAGTGATATTCCACGGAATTATTTTTAAGTTGTAGTGATATTCCACGGAATGATTTTTAAGTTGCAGTGATATTCCACGGAATGATTTTTAAGTTGTAGTGATATTCCACAGAATGATTTTTAAGTTGTAGTGATATTCCTGGAATGATTTTTAAGTTGCAGTGATATTCCTGGAATGATTTTTAAGTTGCAGTGATATTCCACAGAATGATTTTTCAGTTGTAGTGATATTCCACGGAATTATTTTTAAGTTGTAGTGATATTCCACAGAATGATTTTTAAGTTGTAGTGATATTCCTGGAATGATTTTTAAGTTGTAGTGATATTCCACGGATTTATTTTTAAGTTGCAGTGCTTTCCACAGAATGATTTTTAAGTTGTAGTGATATTCCACGGAATGATTTTTAAGTTGTAGTGATATTCCTGGAATGATTTTTAAGTTGCAGTGATATTCCTGGAATTATTTTTAAGTTGCAGTGATATTCCACAGAATGATTTTTAAGTTGTAGTGATATTCCACAGAATGATTTTTAAGTTGAAGTGATATTCCACGGAATGATTTTTCAATTGTAGTGATATTCCACGGAATTATTAATAAGTTGTAGTGATATTCCACGGAATTATTTTTAAGTTGTAGTGATATTCCACGGAATGATTTTTAAGTTGTAGTGATATTCCGCGGAATGATTTTTAAGTTGTAGTGATATTCCACGGAATGATTTCTAAGTTGTAGTGATATTCCACGGAATGATTTTTAAGTTGTAGTGATATTCCACGGAATGATTTTTAAGTTGTAGTGATATTCCATGGAATTATTTTTAAGTTGTAGTGATATTCCACGGAATGATTTTTAAGTTGTAGTGATATTCCACAGAATGATTTTTAAGTTGTAGTGATATTCCACAGAATGATTTTTAAGTTGTAGTGATATTCCACGGAATGATTTTTAAGTTGAAGTGATATTCCACAGAATGATTTTTAAGTTGTAGTGATATTCCATGGAATGATTTTTAAGTCGTAGTGATATTCCACGGAATTATTTTTAAGTTGTAGTGATATTCCACGGAATTATTTTTAAGTTGCAGTGATATTCCACGGAATGATTTTTAAGTTGTAGTGATATTCCACAGAATGATTTTTAAGTTGTAGTGATATTCCACGGAATTATTTTTAGGTTGTAGTGATATTCCACGGAATGATTTTTAAGTTGCAGTGATATTCCACGGAATGATTTTTAAGTTGCAGTGATATTCCACGGAATGATTTTTAAGTTGTAGTGATATTCCACGGAATGATTTTTAAGTTGTAGTGATATTCCACAGAATGATTTTGAAGTTGCAGTGATATTCCACAGAATGATTTTTAAGTTGTAGTGATATTCCACGGAATTATTTTTAAGTTGCAGTGGTATTCCTGGAATGATTTTTACGTTATAGTGATATTCCACGGAATTATTTTTAAGTTGCAGTGATATTCCACAGAATGATTTTTAAGTTGTAGTGATATTCCACGGAATGATTTTTAAGTTGTAGTGATATTCCACGGAATGATCTTTAAGTTGTAGTGATATTCCTGGAATGATTTTTAAGTTGTAGTGATATTCCACAGAATGATTTTTAAGTTGTAGTGATATTCCATGGAATTATTTTTAAATTGTAGTGATATTCCACGGAATGATTTTTAAGTTGTCGTGATATTCCACAGAATGATTTTTAAGTTGTAGTGATATTCCACGGAATTATTTTTAAGTTGCAGTTCTTTCCACAGAATGATTTTTAAGTTGTAGTGATATTCCACGGAATGATTTTTAAGTTGTAGTGATATTCCACGGAATGATTTTTAAGTTGTAGTGATATTCCATAGAATGATTTTTAAGTTGCAGTGATATTCCACAGAATGATTTTTAAGTTGTAGTGATATTCCACGAAATGATTTTTAAGTTGTAGTGATATTCCACAGAATGATTTTTAAGTTGAAGTGATATTCCACGGAATGATTTTTAAGTTGTAGTGATATTCCACAGAATGATTTTTAAGTTGTAATGATATTCCACAGAATGATTTTTAAGTTTTAGTGATATTCCACGGAATTATTTTTAAGTTTTAGTGATATTCCACGGAATTATTTTTAAGTTGCAGTGATATTCCACGGAATGATTTTTAAGTTGTAGTGATATTCCACGGAATGATTTTTAAGTTGTAGTGATATTCCACAGAATGATTTTTAAGTTGTAGTGATATTCCACGGAATTATTTTTAAGTTGTAGTGATATTCCACGGAATGATTTTTAAGTTGCAGTGATATTCCACGGAATGATTTTTAGTTGTAGTGATATTCCACGGAATGATTTTTAAGTTGTAGTGATATTCCACAGAATGATTTTTAAGTTGCAGTGATATTCCACAGAATGATTTTTAAGTTGTAGTGATATTCCATGGAATGATTTTTAAGTTGTAGTGATATTCCACAGAATGATTTTTAAGTTGTAGTGATATTCCACAGAATGATTTTTAAGTTGTAGTGATATTCCATGGAATGATTTTTAAGTTGTAGTGATATTCCTGGAATGATTTTTAAGTTGTAGTGATATTCCACGGAATTATTTTTAAGTTGCAGTGATATTCCACGGAATGATTTTTAAGTTGTAGTGATATTCCACAGAATGATTTTTAAGTTGTAGTGATATTCCACGGAATTATTTTTAGGTTGTAGTGATATTCCACGGAATGATTTTTAAGTTGCAGTGGTATTCCTGGAATGATTTTTACGTTATAGTGATATTCCACGGAATTATTTTTAAGTTGCAGTGATATTCCACAGAATGATTTTTAAGTTGTATTGATATTCCACGGAATGATTTTTAAGTTGTAGTGATATTCCACGGAATGATCTTTAAGTTGTAGTGATATTCCTGGAATGATTTTTAAGTTGTAGTGATATTCCTGGAATGATTTTTAAGTTGTAGTGATATTCCACGGAATTATTTTTAAGTTGCAGTGCTTTCCACAGAATGATTTTTAAGTTGTAGTGATATTCCACGGAATGATTTTTAAGTTGTAGTGATATTCCTGGAATGATTTTTAAGTTGCAGTGATATTCCTGGAATGATTTTTAAGTTGTAGTGATATTCCACAGAATGAATTTTAAGTTGCAGTGATATTCCACAGAATGATTTTTAAGTTGTAGTGATATTCCATGGAATGATTTTTCAGTTGTAGTGATATTCCACAGAATTATTTTTAAGTTGTAGTGATATTCCACGGAATTATTTTTAAGTTGTAGTGATATTCCACAGAATGATTTTTAAGTTGTAGTGATATTCCTGGAATGATTTTTAAGTTGTAGTGATATTCCACGGAATTATTTTTAAGTTGCAGTGCTTTCCACAGAATGATTTTTAAGTTGTAGTGATATTCCACGGAATGATTTTTAAGTTGTAGTGATATTCCTGGAATGATTTTTAAGTTGCAGTGATATTCCTGGAATTATTTTTAAGTTGCAGTGATATTCCACAGAATGATTTTTAAGTTGTAGTGATATTCCACGGAATTATTTTTAAGTTGTAGTGATATTCCACGGAATGATTTTTCAGTTGTAGTGATATTCCACGGAATTATTTTTAAGTTGTAGTGATATTCCACGGAATTATTTTTAAGTTGTAGTGATATTCCACGGAATGATTTTTAAGTTGTAGTGATATTCCGCGGAATGATTTTTAAGTTGTAGTGATATTCCACGGAATGATTTCTAAGTTGTAGTGATATTCCACGGAATGATTTTTAAGTTGTAGTGATATTCCACGGAATGATTTTTAAGTTGTAGTGATATTCCACAGAATGATTTTTAAGTTGCAGTGATATTCCACAGAATGGTTTTTAAGTTGTAGTGATATTCCACGGAATGATTTTTAAGTTGTAGTGATATTCCACAGAATGATTTTTAAGTTGAAGTGATATTCCACGGAATGATTTTTAAGTTGTAGTGATATTCCACGGAATGATTTTTAAGTTGTATTGATATTCCATGGAATGATTTTTAAGTTGTAGTGATATTCCACGGAATTATTTTTAAGTTGTAGTGATATTCCACGGAATGATTTTTAAGTTGCAGTGATATTCCACGGAATGATTTTTAAGTTGTAGTGATATTCCACAGAATGATTTTTAAGTTGTAGTGATATTCCTGGAATGATTTTTAAGTTGCAGTGATATTCCTGGAATGATTTTTAAGTTGCAGTGATATTCCACAGAATGATTTTTCAGTTGTAGTGATATTCCACGGAATTATTTTTAAGTTGTAGTGATATTCCACAGAATGATTTTTAAGTTGTAGTGATATTCCTGGAATGATTTTTAAGTTGTAGTGATATTCCACGGATTTATTTTTAAGTTGCAGTGCTTTCCACAGAATGATTTTTAAGTTGTAGTGATATTCCACGGAATGATTTTTAAGTTGTAGTGATATTCCTGGAATGATTTTTAAGTTGCAGTGATATTCCTGGAATTATTTTTAAGTTGCAGTGATATTCCACAGAATGATTTTTAAGTTGTAGTGATATTCCACAGAATGATTTTTAAGTTGAAGTGATATTCCACGGAATGATTTTTCAATTGTAGTGATATTCCACGGAATTATTAATAAGTTGTAGTGATATTCCACGGAATTATTTTTAAGTTGTAGTGATATTCCACGGAATGATTTTTAAGTTGTAGTGATATTCCGCGGAATGATTTTTAAGTTGTAGTGATATTCCACGGAATGATTTCTAAGTTGTAGTGATATTCCACGGAATGATTTTTAAGTTGTAGTGATATTCCACGGAATGATTTTTAAGTTGTAGTGATATTCCATGGAATTATTTTTAAGTTGTAGTGATATTCCACGGAATGATTTTTAAGTTGTAGTGATATTCCACAGAATGATTTTTAAGTTGTAGTGATATTCCACGGAATTATTTTTAGGTTGTAGTGATATTCCACGGAATGATTTTTAAGTTGCAGTGATATTCCACGGAATGATTTTTAAGTTGCAGTGATATTCCACGGAATGATTTTTAAGTTGTAGTGATATTCCACGGAATGATTTTTAAGTTGTAGTGATATTCCACAGAATGATTTTGAAGTTGCAGTGATATTCCACGGAATTATTTTTAAGTTGCAGTGGTATTCCTGGAATGATTTTTACGTTATAGTGATATTCCACGGAATTATTTTTAAGTTGCAGTGATATTCCACAGAATGATTTTTAAGTTGTAGTGATATTCCACGGAATGATTTTTAAGTTGTAGTGATATTCCACGGAATGATCTTTAAGTTGTAGTGATATTCCTGGAATGATTTTTAAGTTGTAGTGATATTCCACAGAATGATTTTTAAGTTGTAGTGATATTCCATGGAATTATTTTTAAATTGTAGTGATATTCCACGGAATTATTTTTAAGTTGTAGTGATATTCCATGGAATGATTTTTAAGTTGTAGTGATATTCCACAGAATGATTTTTAAGTTGTAGTGATATTCCACGGAATGATTTTTAAGTTGTAGTGATATTCCACGGAATGATTTTTAAGTTGCAGTGATATTCCACGGAATGATTTTTAGTTGTAGTGATATTCCACGGAATGATTTTTAAGTTGTAGTGATATTCCACAGAATGATTTTTAAGTTGCAGTGATATTCCACAGAATGATTTTTAAGTTGTAGTGATATTCCATGGAATGATTTTTAAGTTGTAGTGATATTCCACAGAATGATTTTTAAGTTGTAGTGATATTCCACAGAATGATTTTTAAGTTGTAGTGATATTCCATGGAATGATTTTTAAGTTGTAGTGATATTCCTGGAATGATTTTTAAGTTGTAGTGATATTCCACGGAATTATTTTTAAGTTTTAGTGATATTCCACGGAATTATTTTTAAGTTGCAGTGATATTCCACGGAATTATTTTTAAGTTGCAGTGATATTCCACGGAATTATTTTTAGGTTGTAGTGATATTCCACGGAATGATTTTTAAGTTGCAGTGGTATTCCTGGAATGATTTTTACGTTATAGTGATATTCCACGGAATTATTTTTAAGTTGCAGTGATATTCCACAGAATGATTTTTAAGTTGTATTGATATTCCACGGAATGATTTTTAAGTTGTAGTGATATTCCACGGAATGATCTTTAAGTTGTAGTGATATTCCTGGAATGATTTTTAAGTTGTAGTGATATTCCTGGAATGATTTTTAAGTTGTAGTGATATTCCACGGAATTATTTTTAAGTTGCAGTGCTTTCCACAGAATGATTTTTAAGTTGTAGTGATATTCCACGGAATGATTTTTAAGTTGTAGTGATATTCCTGGAATGATTTTTAAGTTGCAGTGATATTCCTGGAATGATTTTTAAGTTGTAGTGATATTCCACAGAATGAATTTTAAGTTGCAGTGATATTCCACAGAATGATTTTTAAGTTGTAGTGATATTCCATGGAATGATTTTTCAGTTGTAGTGATATTCCACAGAATTATTTTTAAGTTGTAGTGATATTCCACGGAATGATTTTTAAGTTGTAGTGATATTCCTGGAATGATTTTTAAGTTGTAGTGATATTCCACGGAATTATTTTTAAGTTGCAGTGCTTTCCACAGAATGATTTTTAAGTTGTAGTGATATTCCACGGAATGATTTTTAAGTTGTAGTGATATTCCTGGAATGATTTTTAAGTTGCAGTGATATTCCTGGAATTATTTTTAAGTTGCAGTGATATTCCACAGAATGATTTTTAAGTTGTAGTGATATTCCACGGAATTATTTTTAAGTTGTAGTGATATTCCACGGAATGATTTTTCAGTTGTAGTGATATTCCACGGAATTATTTTTAAGTTGTAGTGATATTCCACGGAATTATTTTTAAGTTGTAGTGATATTCCACGGAATGATTTTTAAGTTGTAGTGATATTCCGCGGAATGATTTTTAAGTTGTAGTGATATTCCACGGAATGATTTCTAAGTTGTAGTGATATTCCACGGAATGATTTTTAAGTTGTAGTGATATTCCACGGAATGATTTTTAAGTTGTAGTGATATTCCACAGAATGATTTTTAAGTTGCAGTGATATTCCACAGAATGGTTTTTAAGTTGTAGTGATATTCCACGGAATGATTTTTAAGTTGTAGTGATATTCCACAGAATGATTTTTAAGTTGAAGTGATATTCCACGGAATGATTTTTAAGTTGTAGTGATATTCCACGGAATGATTTTTAAGTTGTATTGATATTCCATGGAATGATTTTTAAGTTGTAGTGATATTCCACGGAATTATTTTTAAGTTGTAGTGATATTCCACGGAATGATTTTTAAGTTGCAGTGATATTCCACGGAATGATTTTTAAGTTGTAGTGATATTCCACAGAATGATTTTTAAGTTGTAGTGATATTCCTGGAATGATTTTTAAGTTGCAGTGATATTCCTGGAATGATTTTTAAGTTGCAGTGATATTCCACAGAATGATTTTTCAGTTGTAGTGATATTCCACGGAATTATTTTTAAGTTGTAGTGATATTCCACAGAATGATTTTTAAGTTGTAGTGATATTCCTGGAATGATTTTTAAGTTGTAGTGATATTCCACGGATTTATTTTTAAGTTGCAGTGCTTTCCACAGAATGATTTTTAAGTTGTAGTGATATTCCACGGAATGATTTTTAAGTTGTAGTGATATTCCTGGAATGATTTTTAAGTTGCAGTGATATTCCTGGAATTATTTTTAAGTTGCAGTGATATTCCACAGAATGATTTTTAAGTTGTAGTGATATTCCACAGAATGATTTTTAAGTTGAAGTGATATTCCACGGAATGATTTTTCAATTGTAGTGATATTCCACGGAATTATTAATAAGTTGTAGTGATATTCCACGGAATTATTTTTAAGTTGTAGTGATATTCCACGGAATGATTTTTAAGTTGTAGTGATATTCCGCGGAATGATTTTTAAGTTGTAGTGATATTCCGCGGAATGATTTCTAAGTTGTAGTGATATTCCACGGAATGATTTTTAAGTTGTAGTGATATTCCACGGAATGATTTTTAAGTTGTAGTGATATTCCATGGAATTATTTTTAAGTTGTAGTGATATTCCACGGAATGATTTTTAAGTTGTAGTGATATTCCACAGAATGATTTTTAAGTTGTAGTGATATTCCACAGAATGATTTTTAAGTTGTAGTGATATTCCACGGAATGATTTTTAAGTTGAAGTGATATTCCACAGAATGATTTTTAAGTTGTAGTGATATTCCATGGAATGATTTTTAAGTCGTAGTGATATTCCACGGAATTATTTTTAAGTTGTAGTGATATTCCACGGAATTATTTTTAAGTTGCAGTGATATTCCACGGAATGATTTTTAAGTTGTAGTGATATTCCACAGAATGATTTTTAAGTTGTAGTGATATTCCACGGAATTATTTTTAGGTTGTAGTGATATTCCACGGAATGATTTTTAAGTTGCAGTGATATTCCACGGAATGATTTTTAAGTTGCAGTGATATTCCACGGAATGATTTTTAAGTTGTAGTGATATTCCACGGAATGATTTTTAAGTTGTAGTGATATTCCACAGAATGATTTTGAAGTTGCAGTGATATTCCACAGAATGATTTTTAAGTTGTAGTGATATTCCACGGAATTATTTTTAAGTTGCAGTGGTATTCCTGGAATGATTTTTACGTTATAGTGATATTCCACGGAATTATTTTTAAGTTGCAGTGATATTCCACAGAATGATTTTTAAGTTGTAGTGATATTCCACGGAATGATTTTTAAGTTGTAGTGATATTCCACGGAATGATCTTTAAGTTGTAGTGATATTCCTGGAATGATTTTTAAGTTGTAGTGATATTCCACAGAATGATTTTTAAGTTGTAGTGATATTCCATGGAATTATTTTTAAATTGTAGTGATATTCCACGGAATTATTTTTAAGTTGTAGTGATATTCCATGGAATGATTTTTAAGTTGTAGTGATATTCCACAGAATGATTTTTAAGTTGTAGTGATATTCCACGGAATGATTTTTAAGTTGTAGTGATATTCCACGGAATGATTTTTAAGTTGTCGTGATATTCCACAGAATGATTTTTAAGTTGTAGTGATATTCCACGGAATTATTTTTAAGTTGCAGTTCTTTCCACAGAATGATTTTTAAGTTGTAGTGATATTCCACGGAATGATTTTTAAGTTGTAGTGATATTCCACGGAATGATTTTTAAGTTGTAGTGATATTCCATAGAATGATTTTTAAGTTGCAGTGATATTCCACAGAATGATTTTTAAGTTGTAGTGATATTCCACGAAATGATTTTTAAGTTGTAGTGATATTCCACAGAATGATTTTTAAGTTGAAGTGATATTCCACGAAATGATTTTTAAGTTGTAGTGATATTCCACAGAATGATTTTTAAGTTGAAGTGATATTCCACGGAATGATTTTTAAGTTGTAGTGATATTCCACGGAATGATTTTTAAGTTGTAGTGATATTCCACAGAATGATTTTTAAGTTGTAGTGATATTCCACGGAATGATCTTTAAGTTGTAGTGATATTCCTGGAATGATTTTTAAGTTGTAGTGATATTCCTGGAATGATTTTTAAGTTGTAGTGATATTCCACGGAATTATTTTTAAGTTGCAGTGCTTTCCACAGAATGATTTTTAAGTTGTAGTGATATTCCACGGAATGATTTTTAAGTTGTAGTGATATTCCTGGAATGATTTTTAAGTTGCAGTGATATTCCTGGAATGATTTTTAAGTTGTAGTGATATTCCACAGAATGAATTTTAAGTTGCAGTGATATTCCACAGAATGATTTTTAAGTTGTAGTGATATTCCATGGAATGATTTTTCAGTTGTAGTGATATTCCACAGAATTATTTTTAAGTTGTAGTGATATTCCACGGAATGATTTTTAAGTTGTAGTGATATTCCTGGAATGATTTTTAAGTTGTAGTGATATTCCACGGAATTATTTTTAAGTTGCAGTGCTTTCCACAGAATGATTTTTAAGTTGTAGTGATATTCCACGGAATGATTTTTAAGTTGTAGTGATATTCCTGGAATGATTTTTAAGTTGCAGTGATATTCCTGGAATTATTTTTAAGTTGCAGTGATATTCCACAGAATGATTTTTAAGTTGTAGTGATATTCCACGGAATTATTTTTAAGTTGTAGTGATATTCCACGGAATGATTTTTCAGTTGTAGTGATATTCCACGGAATTATTTTTAAGTTGTAGTGATATTCCACGGAATTATTTTTAAGTTGTAGTGATATTCCACGGAATGATTTTTAAGTTGTAGTGATATTCCGCGGAATGATTTTTAAGTTGTAGTGATATTCCACGGAATGATTTCTAAGTTGTAGTGATATTCCACGGAATGATTTTTAAGTTGTAGTGATATTCCACGGAATGATTTTTAAGTTGTAGTGATATTCCACAGAATGATTTTTAAGTTGCAGTGATATTCCACAGAATGGTTTTTAAGTTGTAGTGATATTCCACGGAATGATTTTTAAGTTGTAGTGATATTCCACAGAATGATTTTTAAGTTGAAGTGATATTCCACGGAATGATTTTTAAGTTGTAGTGATATTCCACGGAATGATTTTTAAGTTGTATTGATATTCCATGGAATGATTTTTAAGTTGTAGTGATATTCCACGGAATTATTTTTAAGTTGTAGTGATATTCCACGGAATGATTTTTAAGTTGCAGTGATATTCCACGGAATGATTTTTAAGTTGTAGTGATATTCCACAGAATGATTTTTAAGTTGTAGTGATATTCCTGGAATGATTTTTAAGTTGCAGTGATATTCCTGGAATGATTTTTAAGTTGCAGTGATATTCCACAGAATGATTTTTCAGTTGTAGTGATATTCCACGGAATTATTTTTAAGTTGTAGTGATATTCCACAGAATGATTTTTAAGTTGTAGTGATATTCCTGGAATGATTTTTAAGTTGTAGTGATATTCCACGGATTTATTTTTAAGTTGCAGTGCTTTCCACAGAATGATTTTTAAGTTGTAGTGATATTCCACGGAATGATTTTTAAGTTGTAGTGATATTCCTGGAATGATTTTTAAGTTGCAGTGATATTCCTGGAATTATTTTTAAGTTGCAGTGATATTCCACAGAATGATTTTTAAGTTGTAGTGATATTCCACAGAATGATTTTTAAGTTGAAGTGATATTCCACGGAATGATTTTTCAATTGTAGTGATATTCCACGGAATTATTAATAAGTTGTAGTGATATTCCACGGAATTATTTTTAAGTTGTAGTGATATTCCACGGAATGATTTTTAAGTTGTAGTGATATTCCGCGGAATGATTTTTAAGTTGTAGTGATATTCCGCGGAATGATTTCTAAGTTGTAGTGATATTCCACGGAATGATTTTTAAGTTGTAGTGATATTCCACGGAATGATTTTTAAGTTGTAGTGATATTCCATGGAATTATTTTTAAGTTGTAGTGATATTCCACGGAATGATTTTTAAGTTGTAGTGATATTCCACAGAATGATTTTTAAGTTGTAGTGATATTCCACAGAATGATTTTTAAGTTGTAGTGATATTCCACGGAATGATTTTTAAGTTGAAGTGATATTCCACAGAATGATTTTTAAGTTGTAGTGATATTCCATGGAATGATTTTTAAGTCGTAGTGATATTCCACGGAATTATTTTTAAGTTGTAGTGATATTCCACGGAATTATTTTTAAGTTGCAGTGATATTCCACGGAATGATTTTTAAGTTGTAGTGATATTCCACAGAATGATTTTTAAGTTGTAGTGATATTCCACGGAATTATTTTTAGGTTGTAGTGATATTCCACGGAATGATTTTTAAGTTGCAGTGATATTCCACGGAATGATTTTTAAGTTGCAGTGATATTCCACGGAATGATTTTTAAGTTGTAGTGATATTCCACGGAATGATTTTTAAGTTGTAGTGATATTCCACAGAATGATTTTGAAGTTGCAGTGATATTCCACAGAATGATTTTTAAGTTGTAGTGATATTCCACGGAATTATTTTTAAGTTGCAGTGGTATTCCTGGAATGATTTTTACGTTATAGTGATATTCCACGGAATTATTTTTAAGTTGCAGTGATATTCCACAGAATGATTTTTAAGTTGTAGTGATATTCCACGGAATGATTTTTAAGTTGTAGTGATATTCCACGGAATGATCTTTAAGTTGTAGTGATATTCCTGGAATGATTTTTAAGTTGTAGTGATATTCCACAGAATGATTTTTAAGTTGTAGTGATATTCCATGGAATTATTTTTAAATTGTAGTGATATTCCACGGAATTATTTTTAAGTTGTAGTGATATTCCATGGAATGATTTTTAAGTTGTAGTGATATTCCACAGAATGATTTTTAAGTTGTAGTGATATTCCACGGAATGATTTTTAAGTTGTAGTGATATTCCACGGAATGATTTTTAAGTTGTCGTGATATTCCACAGAATGATTTTTAAGTTGTAGTGATATTCCACGGAATTATTTTTAAGTTGCAGTTCTTTCCACAGAATGATTTTTAAGTTGTAGTGATATTCCACGGAATGATTTTTAAGTTGTAGTGATATTCCACGGAATGATTTTTAAGTTGTAGTGATATTCCATAGAATGATTTTTAAGTTGCAGTGATATTCCACAGAATGATTTTTAAGTTGTAGTGATATTCCACGAAATGATTTTTAAGTTGTAGTGATATTCCACAGAATGATTTTTAAGTTGAAGTGATATTCCACGGAATGATTTTTAAGTTGTAGTGATATTCCACGGAATGATTTTTAAGTTGTAGTGATATTCCACAGAATGATTTTTAAGTTTTAGTGATATTCCACGGAATTATTTTTAAGTTTTAGTGATATTCCACGGAATTATTTTTAAGTTGCAGTGATATTCCACGGAATGATTTTTAAGTTGTAGTGATATTCCACGGAATGATTTTTAAGTTGTAGTGATATTCCACAGAATGATTTTTAAGTTGTAGTGATATTCCACGGAATTATTTTTAAGTTGTAGTGATATTCCACGGAATGATTTTTAAGTTGCAGTGATATTCCACGGAATGATTTTTAGTTGTAGTGATATTCCACGGAATGATTTTTAAGTTGTAGTGATATTCCACAGAATGATTTTTAAGTTGCAGTGATATTCCACAGAATGATTTTTAAGTTGTAGTGATATTCCATGGAATGATTTTTAAGTTGTAGTGATATTCCACAGAATGATTTTTAAGTTGTAGTGATATTCCACAGAATGATTTTTAAGTTGTAGTGATATTCCATGGAATGATTTTTAAGTTGTAGTGATATTCCTGGAATGATTTTTAAGTTGTAGTGATATTCCACGGAATTATTTTTAAGTTGCAGTGCTTTCCACAGAATGATTTTTAAGTTGTAGTGATATTCCACGGAATGATTTTTAAGTTGTAGTGATATTCCTGGAATGATTTTTAAGTTGCAGTGATATTCCTGGAATGATTTTTAAGTTGCAGTGATATTCCACAGAATGATTTTTAAGTTGTAGTGATATTCCACAGAATGATTTTTAAGTTGCAGTGATATTCCATGGAATGATTTTTAAGTTGTAGTGATATTCCACGGAATGATTTTTAAGTTGTAGTGATATTCCACGGAATTATTTTTAAGTTGTAGTGATATTCCACGGAATTATTTTTAAGTTGTAGTGATATTCCACGGAATTATTTTTAAGTTGTAGTGATATTCCACGGAATGATTTTTAAGTTGAAGTGATATTCCACGGAATGATTTTTAAGTTGTAGTGATATTCCACGGAATGATTTTTAAGTTGTCGTGATATTCCATGGAATGATTTTTAAGTTGTAGTGATATTCCACGGAATGATTTTTAAGTTGTAGTGATATTCCACAGAATGATTTTTAAGTTGTGGTGATATTCCACAGAATGATTTTAAAGTTGTAGTGATATTCCACGGAATGATTTTTAAGTTGTAGTGATATTCCACAGAATGATTTTTAAGTTGTAGTGATATTCCATGGAATGATTTTTAAGTTGTAGTGATATTCCACGGAATTATTTTTAAGTTGTAGTGATATTCCACGGAATGATTTTTAAGTTGCAGTGATATTCCACAGAATGATTTTTAAGTTGTAGTGATATTCCACAGAATGATTTTTAAGTTGTAGTGATATTCCACGGAATTATTTTTAAGTTGTAGTGATATTCCACGGAATGATTTTTAAGTTGCAGTGATATTCCACGGAATGATTTTTAAGTTGTAGTGATATTCCTGGAATGATTTTTAAGTTGCAGTGATATTCCACAGAATGATTTTTAAGTTGTAGTGATATTCCACGGAATTATTTTTAAGTTGCAGTGATATTCCTGGAATGATTTTTAAGTTATAGTGATATTCCACGGAATTATTTTTAAGTTGCAGTGATATTCCACAGAATGATTTTTAAGTTGTAGTGATATTCCACGGAATGATTTTTAAGTTGTAGTGATATTCCACGGAATGATCTTTAAGTTGTAGTGATATTCCTGGAATGATTTTTAAGTTGTAGTGATATTCCACAGAATGATTTTTAAGTTGTAGTGATATTCCATGGAATTATTTTTAAATTGTAGTAATATTCCACGGAATTATTTTTAAGTTGTAGTGATATTCCACGGAATTATTTTTAAGTTGTAGTGATATTCCACGGAATTATTTTTAAGTTGTAGTGATATTCCACGGAATGATTTTTAAGTTGTCGTGATATTCCACAGAATGATTTTTAAGTTGTAGTGATATTCCACGGAATGATTTTTAAGTTGTAGTGATATTCCACAGAATGATTTTTAAGTTGTCGTGATATTCCACAGAATGATTTTTCAGTTGTAGTGATATTCCTGGAATGGTTTTTAAGTTGTAGTGATATTCCACGGAATTATTTTAAAGTTGCAGTGCTTTCCACAGAATGATTTTTAAGTTGTAGTGATATTCCATGGAATGATTTTTAAGTTGTAGTGATATTCCTGGAATGATTTTTAAGTTGCAGTGATATTCCTGGAATGATTTTTAAGTTGTAGTGATATTCCACAGAATGATTTTTAAGTTGTAGTGATATTCCACGGAATGATTTTTAAGTTGTAGTGATATTCCACAGAATGATTTTTAAGTTGCAGTGATATTCCACAGAATGATTTTTAAGTTGTAGTGATATTCCACAGGATGATTTTTAAGTTGTAGTGATATTCCACGGAATGATTTTTAAGTTGAAGTGATATTCCATGGAATGATTTTTAAGTTGTAGTGATATTCCACGGAATGATTTTTAAGTTCCAGTGATATTCCACGGAATGATTTTTAAGTTGCAGTGATATTCCACGGAATGATTTTTAAGTTGTAGTGATATTCCTGGAATGATTTTTAAGTTGTAGTGATATTCCTGGAATGATTTTTAAATTGTAGTGATATTCCTGGAATGATTTTTAAGTTGTAGTGTTAATCTGTATCGGTGTTAATCTTTCATACCTGTATGGAGTGGTCGAGTATTTCGTGCCGCGATATATTGCGGCCTTGTTGTTGTTCTTTAAGCTTCCCACCTGGAGGCTTTGTTTTCTCTCAGCGGTCGATTGTGGTCCTGCTACTCTCGTTCTCTCAGTTTTTTTCCCAGTCTTTTCACCCCATACTTCCTTGTTTAAAATCTTAACAAAAAAAAACAAAAACATTTCCTTCTTTGTTCTTTTCATTCGTTCGTTCTTCGACCACGTGTTTCACCCCCATTTTCACGCCATTCCCCAGATCTGTTTTGCCCTGTTCCTTTTGCTGACATATTTTGCCCTGTTCACGTGACTCATGGTTGTCCCTCCAGGCTCCCTCTCCCTGTTGGTTTTTTTTTGTGAATATTTGACTGTTCTTCACGGTTCTGTTTAAATATGTTTAAACTTTCCCCTGCAGTGTTTTATTCATTGGTCTATTACAACATGCTGTTTTTCCTCCTATTTAAAAGGCTCTTTACAATTTCAATCAATTTCCTCTCCAACTCATTCTACTTCAAAAAAATATTCAATCTCTTATCATTCTAAATCACTACATGCTCTAAATTCACATTCATTCCACACCTCCTCCATCATTCTTAAACGGATCTCTAACTTGAAAATCACAATAAACCCAATTTGTTATAAATGTTCGTCTTTCATTAATCATCCACTTTCTAAACTCCCCCCTTGCCCCTCCCCTCCAAATCTCCCCCCTTGCCCCTCCCCTGCTAAACTCCCCCCTTGCCCCTCCCCTGCTAAACTCCCCCCTTGCCCCTCCCCTCCTAAACTTCCCCCGAAACCCCTTCCCTTCAAAACTCCCCCCCAACCCCTCCCCTTCAAATCAACCCCCCTACCATCCCTCTCCAATTCTCCCCCCTCCCACCCCCTTCTCAAAGCTGCCTCCTCCCCACTTCGTCTCCCTTCTATCTCATACCTCCACCTCCCCCAACCTTCTACTTTCCTCTGCCACCCCTCAAAGAACCCCTCACTGTGCCTCATCCCATCACCATCAACCCTTTCGTCCTCATCCTTGTCTTTCTTGAAACTCTTCTCTAATCTCTGACACACTATTAACTGCTCTTCCAACCTCCCCCGCCCATCCTTCATCTGCCCCAACCCCACCCCTCCCCTCTCCTGCACCCGATGCTCCACCTCTCTCCTCATTAAAGATATGGGCCTCAAACATCCGGGGCCTTTGCTCAAACCTGATTGATTTCTCCATGCAGGTTGCTTCTGACAATCCAGACTTGATCTGCTTAACAGAAACTTTCCTCCATCAAGATGTCTCTGATTCCTTAATATCTCTTCCTGGTTACTCCCTCCTCCGGTATGATAGACCTGAGCCTTGTCCTGGTGGTGGGGTGGCTATCTTTATCAAAAACTCTCTTCCTCACTCTCCTTGCACTGCCCTCTCTCCATCCCACCCCCAGGAGTACCCCTGTCTACGGCTTCCTCTCCGCTCCCACCTTTTGTTCATATGTGTTCTGTACCGTCCTCCAAACAGTGATGACTCCATTTACATTTCTCTGTCGGACAACATGGACCAACTTCTATCAACTCATCCAAACTCTCTCTTCCTCATATGTGGCGACTTCAACTGTCATCATGCAAGCTGGCTGGGTGTGGATTCCTCTATCACCAGCCATGGCACCTCAGCAAAAGACTTCTGCGACTCATTGGGACTGACACAATCTGTCAATTTCCCGACCCGGATCTCAGTCGATGGAGTATCTTCTCTTCTAGACTTGGTCATGACAAACTTCCCTGCTAATGTCTGCTGCTCTTCTTCTGCTCCAATCGGTTCTTCTGATCATGTGCTTGTTAAAGTGGACATCTCTCTGGCCATTCTCAGAGAGCCTCCTCAGCGCCGACGAGTCTGGCATTTCACTCAGGCTGACTGGCACGGGCTGCAAGCAGCCATAAATCATCTGGACTGGTCTCCCATCTCTGTTGCCTCTGACATCAATTCTTCCTGGGAATTCTTACAAAGCAAACTGCTCTCTCTCTCATGCACAGATTTATCCCATCTCATCTTCAGTTGTCTTACCCTTCCTCATGTCCATGGTACACTGAATTTTGTGGTGAGGCAGTTGTCCTGAAACAACTTGCCTTTGCCTCTTGGAAGGCAAATCCAACTGAAGGAAATCTCAGTTCCTTCCACCAAGCTCGGAACAAGTGTGTGTCTACCCTCAGGAGTGCCAGGAAGCACTATCTCTCCACACTCAAGAATGAACTCTCAAACCTGTCTCCTTCCTCCAAATTCTGGTGGCGTCTGGTCAAATCCGTTTCTGGTGTTTGTTCCCACTCCATCCCCTCCCTCACCTCAAATGGCTACACATTTGACACCGCACGTGACAAAGCCAAATGCCTCAACTCTGTGTTTGCCTCAAAATCTTGTGTCCCAAACCCATCCCTCTCTGTACCCACCTTTCCCAGTCGAACCCAACTGCTCCTGGACTCTGTGTCCTTCTCTCCTGACAAGGTAGAGGAGTTTTTGTCTAACCTCGACTCTGATTCTGCAACTGGACCAGACGGCATCAGCCCACGGGTCCTAAAATCCTGCTCTGCCGCTCTATCTCACCCTCTCTCTGTTCTTTTCACCCTATCTTTTGCTCAATGTCATCTGCCAGCATCCTGGAAATCAGCAAACATTACCGCTTTACACAAAAAAGGTGCCAAAACAGATCCTTTTAACTACAGACCAATCAGCCTGCTCCCAATTATCAGCAAAGTCATGGAATCCATCATTGCTTCGGATATGAAATCTTTCCTCTTCTCCAATGGCTTGATCTCTGATCATCAACTTGGATTCAGACCAGGTCACTCTACTCTGGACATGCTGCTTCTCCTGTCTCAACAATGGATGGAGGTCCTCAATGCCAAACAGGAAATCAGAGCTGTCTACCTCGACATATCACGTGCCTTCGATACGGTCTGGCACCCAGCTCTGCTCACCAAACTCTACTCCTATGGTATCCATGGAAATCTCCACGCTTGGCTTGCGGACTTCCTCTCTGGTGGTAGTCAACGTGTGGCCCTGAATGGATTTCTCTCATCTCCCCTTCCTGTACAGGCTGGAGTTCCCCAAGGCAGTGTGCTGGGCCCTGTGCTTTTTCTGGTCTTTATCAATGATCTCTCCGACTCTCTGGAAAATCCTCTCTATCTCTTTGCTGATGACTCCACTCTCTGCCGCTCCATTCCTCTTCCCTCAGATCGGCAGTCTGCAGCCTCCTCACTCTCTGAAGACCTGGACAAAATCACAGACTGGTCAAACAAGTGGAACATGTCTTTCAATCCTGACAAATCTCACACTCTTACTATGTCTCTCCGAAAAGATCGACTGGACAACCCTCCCATCTACTTTCTCAACAATCCTCTCCAAGAAGTTCTGTCGCTCAAGCTTTTGGGTCTCACTATCTGCCATGATCTTTCTTGGGAAAACCACATTTCCAAGCTGGCCTGCAAAGCCAGTCGCCGACTGGGCATCCTCCGTCGTGCGAAGTCCTTCCTAGGCACACCTGAGCTCCTCACCACATACAAGGCTTTCATCCGCAGCTCAATGGAATACTGTTCTCCCCTATGGGCTGGTGCTCCTGCCTCACACCTAGCTCGGCTTCACGCTGTTGAAACCAAAGCTTTCAGAATCATTGGAATCTCCCGCGATGAAGCTATCTCTGAGGGCCTTTCACTCACTCACCGCAGGCAGGTAGGTGGTCTTTCTGTCTTCTACCAACTCCTCTCCGGCCTTGCTCCCCCAGCTCTCTCTGTGCTCTGTCCCCCAAATATTCCTACAGGTCGCACAAGATCTGCCAGCAAGCCTCTGATGGTTAAACTGCCAAAATCTAGGCTCTCTGCTCACCTTCACTCCTTCATTCCTCTTTTCTCCCGCCTCTGGAACAAACTCCCACACTCCCTTCAATCCCACTCCTCCCTCCAGGTCTTTAAAACAGCTGTTCGCCACCATCTCTTATCTTCCCCCATCCAAAACCTTGATCTTTTCTACCCCCACTAATTCACCCCAGATCCACCTTGTTTGTAATTCCAACTTCTTTCCTGGTAGTCCTGGCAGTGTCCATATGTTTTATGCCTCTCCCACCCCCTTTCCCATGCCTCCCCCCCAAAGCCCTCTCCCTCCCACAGATCTCTCGATGTCTCCATGTCTCTCGGTTCCTGCTCTCAAATGTTGTGTTTGTGTCCTTCCCCCTCTCTCCCCATCTTGTCTACCGCTCCCGATGCTTTTTGTTTTATGTGTCGGTTTGTCGGTTATGTGTCGGTTTGTCGGTTTGTCTTTCTGTGTGATAAATGTTCGCTCCTTCACGAGCCTCGATCTTGTATACAAAAAAAAAAAAAAAAAAAATCAAAGATTTTTCAAGCATATTGGTCGGTTGCATTTGTGGGTCTGTCTGTCTGTCTGTTTGTCACCGGCCTAGAGGTCATAATTCTAAACCGATCGTCACGAAACTTCACCAAGTTGTATAGGTCGTCCCAATTGAGAAGCCCATTGTTTTTGGGGACAAAAGGTCAAAAGGTCACCAACTTTGCCAGATTTCTAAAATCCTCAATTTTCATCTGATTGACTTGAAATTTGAAGAGCACTTGCATATCTGGTCACTGAATCCAACCACCAAGTATATTTGAGATCAGCATAGGCAAAAAGGTCAACATAGGCCAAATTTCTAAAATCCTCAATTTTCATCCAATTGACTTGAAATTTGAAGAGGACTTGCATATCTGGTCACTGAATTCAACCACCAAGTATTTTTGAGGTCAACATCGGCCAAATTTCTAATATCCTCAGTTTTCATCCAATTGACTTGAAATTTGAAGAGGACTTGCATATCTGTTCACTGAATTCAACCACCAAGTACTTTCTAGGTCAACATTTGGCCAAAAGGTCAGCATAGGCCAAGTTTTTAAAATCCTCAATTTTCATCTGATTGACTTGAAAATTGAACAGCATTTGCACATTGAGTCACTAAATAGGGAAACTAACTATTTTTGAGGTCAAAAGGTCAAAGGTCACCTCAAGGTCAACCTTCCAAAATCATCATTTTTCATCTGAAAAATCGTCACTTTTCTTCCTATTGACCCGAGCTTTGATCCAGATTGTCAATTTTAATCTTGACGAAATGGAAAATTTGCTGTATCAATGGAATTTATTTTCTTGGGGGGGGGGGGGGTGTGGGGGGGGGGGCGGATTTTGCAAGTATCGTGCTCGGCATGACGTCATCTTGTTCTTTTGTCTGTTTGTCTGTTTGTCACCGGCCTACAGGTCACAATTCCAAACCGATCGTCACGAAATTTCACCAAATTATAAAGGTCGTCCCATTTGATAAGCCTATTGATTTTGAGGTCAAAGGTCAAAGGTCATCTGGAGGTCGAATTTCTAAAATCGCCATTTTAAATCTGATTGACTTGAAAATTTAACAGCATTTGTATATCGAGTCAATAAATTGGGAAATGAACAATTTTGAGGTCAAAATGTCAAAGGACAACTCAAGGTCAAATTTTCAAAATCATCAATTTTCATCTGAAAAGCCGTCAATTTAAAACCGATTGACTTGAACATTGAACAGCATTTGCACATCGAGTCACTAAATTGGAAAACATACTATTTTTGAGGTCAAAAGTTCAAAATCCAACTCAAGGTCAAACTTCCAAAATCATCACTTTTCATCTGAAAACCCGTCAATTTTCATCCGATTGACTTGAAAATGGAATAGCATTTGTATATTGCTTCACTGAATTGGGAAACCAACTATTTTTGAGGTCAAACGGTCAAAGATCAACTCAAGGTCAAATTTTCGAAATTAACAAATTTAATCTGAAAAGCCGTCAATTTTCAACCGCTTGACTTGAAAATTGAACAGCATTTGCATATCGAGTCACTAAATTGGAAAGCATACTATTTTTGAGGTCAAAAGGTCAAATCAAGGTCAAACTTCCAAAATCATCACTTTTTATCTGAAAAACCGTCAATTTTCATCGGCTTGACTTGAACATTGAAGAGGATCTGCCTATCTGGTCACTGAATTCAACCATCAAGTTTTTTTGAGGTCAACATAGGCGGAATTTCTAAAATCCTCAATTTTCATCCGATTGACTGGAAATTTGAAGAGCATTTGCATATCTGGTAACTTAATTCATCCACCAACTATTTTTGAGGTCAACATCGGCCAAAAGATCAACATAGGCCAAATTTCTAAAATTGACAATTTTCATCTCATTCATTTTAATTTTGAAGACGATTTGCATGTCAGGTCACTGAATTCAACCACAAATTATTTTTGAGGTCAAAAGGATGCTCTATTGAGTGCCATTCTGCTTTGTTCTGTTTAGCCAAGTGTCGCTCTATGAGTGATTTTTCCTTTGTTACTTGCAAAATCGTAGATTTTTCAAGCATATTGGTCTGTTGCATTTGTGGTTCTGTCTGTCTGTTTGTCACGGGCCTACAGGTCACAATTCTAAAATCGATCGTCACGAAACTTCACCAAGTTGTATAAGTCGTTCCAATTGAGAAGCCTATTGTTTTTGGGGTCAAAAGGTCAAAAGGTCACCAACTTTGCCAAATTTCTAAAATCCTCAATTTTCATCCAATTGACTTGAAATTTGAAGAGCACTTGCAAAGCTGGTCACTGAATTCAACCACCAAGTATTTTTGAGGTCAACATAGGCCAAATTTCTAAAATCCTCAATTTTCATCCAATTGACTTGAAATTTGAAGAGGACTTGCATATCTGTGCACTGAATTCAACCACCAAGTACTTTTGAGGTCAACATCAGGCCAAAAGGTCAGCATAGGCCAAGTTTTTAAAATCCTCAATTTTCATCCGATTGACTTGAAAATTTAACACTATTTGCACATTGAGTCACTAAATAGGGAAACTAACTATTTTTGAGGTCAAAAGGTCAAAGGTCAACCTTCCAAAATCATCATTTTTCATCTGAAAAATCGTCACTTTTCTTCCTATTGACCCGAGCTTTGATCCAGATTGTCAATTTTAATCTTGATGAAATGGACAATTTTCTGTATGAATGGAATTTATTTTCTTAAGGGGAAGGGGGGGGGGGGGGTAGCGGATTTTGCAAGTATGGTGCTCTGCATGACGTCTTATTGTTCATTTGTCTGTTTCTCTGATTGTCACCGGCCTGCAGGTCACAATTCTAAACTGATCGTCATGAAATGTCACCAAGTTTACAAGTGTTTCGACAATTTTCACCAAGTGTACAAGTGTTTCGACATGAGTTTTCTACATCCCGAAAGGTGACTGGTACTTCCTGTTTCTACCCCACAAAACCTGCATTTGTTTGATTGGCAAAGTTTGTGGCCATTCATTTTTCTCAGGTCAAGTCACAAGTCATTTTCCCTCAAGACAATTCACAAATCATTTTCCCTCCAATCAAGTCACAAGTCCTTTTCCCTCAAGACAAGTCACAAATCATTTTCCCTCAAATCAAGTCACAGGCCATTTTCCCTCAAGTCAAGTCACAAGTCCTTTTCCCTCAATTTCAAGTCAAGTCACAAGCCATTTCCTCTCATGTCAAGTCACAAGCCATTCTGCCTCAAGTCAAGTCACAAGCCATTTTCCCACAAGTCAAGTCACAAGTCCTTTTCCCTCAATTTCAAGTCAAGTCACAAGTCATTTTCCCTCAAATCAAGTCACAAATCATTTTCCCTCAAATCAAGTCACAAATCATTTTCCCTCAAATCAAGTCACAAGCCATTTCCTCTCATGTCAAGTCACAAGCCATTTCCTCTCATGTCAAGTCACAAGCCATTCTGCCTCAAGTCAAGTCACAAGTCATTTTCCCTCAATTCAAGTCACAAGCCATTTCCTCTCATGTCAAGTCACAAGCCATTCTGCCTCAAGTCAAGTCACAAGTCCTTTTCCCTCAATTTCAAGTCAAGTCACAAGTCATTTTCCCTCAAATCAAGTCACAAATCATTTTCCCTCAAATCAAGTCACAAATCATTTTCCCTCAAATCAAGTCACAAGCCATTTCCTCTCATGTCAAGTCACAAGCCATTCTGCCTCAAGTCAAGTCACAAGTCCTTTTCCCTCAATTTCAAGTCAAGTCACAAGTCATTTTCCCTCAAATCAAGTCACAAATCATTTTCCCTCAAATCAAGTCACAAATCATTTTCCCTCAAATCAAGTCACAAGCCATTTCCTCTCATGTCAAGTCACAAGCCATTCTGCCTCAAGTCAAGTCACAAGCCATTCTGCCTCAAGTCAAGTCACAAGTCATTTTCCCTCAATTCAAGTCACACGTCATTTTCCCTCAAGTCAAGTTACAGGCCATTTTCTATCAATTCAAGTCACAAGTCATTTTCCCTCAACTCAAGTCATTTTCTATCGGGTCAAGCCACAAGCTATTCTGCCTCAAGTCAAGTTACAGGCCATTTTCTATCAATTCAAGTCACAAGTCATTTTCCCTCAACTCAAGTCATTTTCTATTAGGTCAAGCCACAAGCCATTCTGCCTCAAGTCAAGTTACAGGCCATTCTGCCTCAAGTCAAGTCACAAGTCCTTTTCCCTCAATTTCAAGTCAAGTCACAAGTCATTTTCCCTCAAATCAAGTCACAAATCATTTTCCCTCAAATCAAGTCACAAATCATTTTCCCTCAAATCAAGTCACAAGCCATTTCCTCTCATGTCAAGTCACAAGCCATTCTGCCTCAAGTCAAGTCACAAGCCATTCTGCCTCAAGTCAAGTCACAAGTCATTTTCCCTCAATTCAAGTCACACGTCATTTTCCCTCAAGTCAAGTTACAGGCCATTTTCTATCAATTCAAGTCACAAGTCATTTTCCCTCAACTCAAGTCATTTTCTATCGGGTCAAGCCACAAGCCATTCTGCCTCAAGTCAAGTTACAGGCCATTCTGCCTCAAGTCAAGTCACAAGTCCTTTTCCCTCAATTTCAAGTCAAGTCACAAGTCATTTTCCCTCAAATCAAGTCACAAATCATTTTCCCTCAAATCAAGTCACAAATCATTTTCCCTCAAATCAAGTCACAAGCCATTTCCTCTCATGTCAAGTCACAAGCCATTCTGCCTCAAGTCAAGTCACAAGCCATTCTGCCTCAAGTCAAGTCACAAGTCATTTTCCCTCAATTCAAGTCACACGTCATTTTCCCTCAAGTCAAGTTACAGGCCATTTTCTATCAATTCAAGTCACAAGTCATTTTCCCTCAACTCAAGTCATTTTCTATCGGGTCAAGCCACAAGCTATTCTGCCTCAAGTCAAGTTACAGGCCATTTTCTATCAATTCAAGTCACAAGTCATTTTCCCTCAACTCAAGTCATTTTCTATTAGGTCAAGCCACAAGCCATTCTGCCTCAAGTCAAGTTACAGGCCATTTTCTATCAATTCAAGTCACAAGTCATTTTCCCTCAACTCAAGTCATTTTCTATCGGGTCAAGCCACAAGCCATTCTGCCTCAAGTCAAGTTACAGGCCATTTTCTATCAATTCAAGTCACAAGTCATTTTCCCTCAACTCAAGTCATTTTCTATCGGGTCAAGCCACAAGCTATTCTGCCTCAAGTCAAGTCACAAGTCATTTTCCCTCAATTCAAGTCACACGTCATTTTCCCTCAAGTCAAGTTACAGGCCATTTTCTATCAATTCAAGTCACAAGTCATTTTCCCTCAACTCAAGTCATTTTCTATCGGGTCAAGCCACAAGCCATTCTGCCTCAAGTCAAGTTACAGGCCATTTTCTATCAATTCAAGTCACAAGTCATTTTCCCTCAACTCAAGTCATTTTCTATCGGGTCAAGCCACAAGCCATTCTGCCTCAAGTCGTCACAAGCCATTCTGCCTCAAGTCAAGTCAGAAGCCATTTTCCCTCAAGTCAAGTCACAAATCATATTTTCTAATTGAACACCATGAAGTTTTATGGAAATTGGAATGCCCTGACAAATTTTCATTGGTCTTCACCAGCCTGGAGCATACCTGTCTGCCGTACTCGAGGGTCTTTTTGGTCCTTGGGGTCCTTTACTTTTTGGTCCTCGGGGTATTTTTGGTCCTCGGGGTCTTTTTGGTACTTGGGGTATTTTTGGGCCTCAGTGTCTTTTTGGTACTTGGGGTATTTTTGGGCCTCGGTGTCTTTTTGGTCCTCGGGGTCTTTTTGGTCCTCGGGGTATTTTTGGGTCTCGGTGTCTTTTTGGTACTTGGGGTCCTTTACTTTTTGGTCCTCGGGATCTTTTTGGTCTTCGGGGTATTATTGGTCTTTTGGGTATTTTTGGTCCTCGGGTTCTTTTCGGTCCTCGTGGACCCGATTCCTCAACACAATGATGATTTTGAGTTTCCATCGATACAAATCTCAAAGCTGCTCACGATCCAAAAGTTATTACGATGAAGAAGATTCACCGTTTTGATAAAATGTCAATACAATCATGATTTTGAGTTTACACCCGAACGATGCCGCTTTTGTCGATCCTCAGATTGGTGGTTAGTTTCATAAGTTCATTAATACAAGTTTGATTTTGATTTTCTATTTGTATTTGTACGAAATGTGTCATATCCGCCCTTTCTCGCCGGCAGATTCGTCTGTTTTCGTTTATCACGTCAGATCATGAGATCGGAGTCTATCTTCGTTAACATCACGAGTATTTTAACTTTTAACGTATTTTGTTATATTGATGCTACAGTATTAATATTTGTGATCGGAATTATGCTGTTTGGAATGAAAATATCGAGAGATTGAATTTAAAACACAGCAGAATGAACCGGAAATGGCCGCAAAGGAGGCGTTTGGCTGGTGACGAGTGGGAAGATGGCGGACGTTTGAGGTTGGGACGTGTTGTGGAGGTCGAGGATGCTTCTGGTTTTTCCGGTATTGCGGCTCACTCCCTCCAGTGGATATCGAGCATCTAGTAATTCTAGTTAATGAACCAGTGGGTTGAACTATATCTCCTCAGGGGGCGTAAGATGAGGGTGATAATGGATAGTAGGTCTGGTGTTGAGGAGGACGAGGCTCTGCCGTCGGGTAACAGAGTCCCAGGAGGATCTGACATGGAGGGTTAGGCTCTGGCAGGATCAGGATGTCGTGAACAACCTGATGTTCCTGCTGCTATGCAGGCAAGGCCTCAGTTAATCACGATGAACAGGGTGGTGAATTTCCCATCATAATTTCGACTTTACATTGCTCCAAACATTTGTGCTCTGAAAATCCAATGGCAATGGCTTCCCTGATCAAGAATGAATGGGTGACGTCATCAGTGGTAAAAATCTCAGATCTTGGGATTTGCTAATTATTTTCAAATCGGCTTCCCAGGGTAACAAGGCTCTGAGAGCTTCTCTTTTTGGTGGCAGTCGAGTCTCCTACCTCATTCCTAGATCGCTGCAGGAAAGTCGTGGGGTTATTTATGGGATTGCCTCCTCTGTCGAGATCGCTGACGTAAAGACCTCATTCTCATCCACCCTCTCTGAAAAAATGTCCACTTCTCCCTTCATTGACCTCCACACCCCTTCCGACCTCACTGACTACTACAACCACACTCTCTCCTCCTGCCTTGACCAGCTTGCGCCTGTAAAAACCAAAACAGTTTCTTTCACCCATTCTGCTCCCTGGTTTACCCCTGAACTCCACCTGATGAAAACTCGTGCTCGCCAACTTGAAAGACTCCGCAATAAAACGGGTCTCACAGTTCACTCCCAAGCCTACAAGGACCACCTACAACACTACAAAGATGCCCTCTCCCGCGCCCGCTCTGCCTACTACTCTCAAATTATCCACTCTGGCTCCGGAAACCCAAAAGCACTCTTCTCGACAATAAACAAACTCCTCCGCCCCCTGAACACCACCACCCAGTCATTCACAGTAGACAACTGCATCTCCTTCCTCTCTTTCTTCCAACGCAAAATTGACAACATCTACAACAGCTTGACCACCGCCGCACCCGCTCCCCCTCCAACCACCTGCCCCCCCTTGTCCTGCCATCCCCTGTCTCGGTTCTCCCCAATCTCCCCTACTGACCTCTCTGAACTCCTCATAGGAATGAAAACTGCCACCTGCACTCTTGACCCCATCCCCTCCAGCTTTGTCAAAGCCTCCCTCCCTGCTCTCTCTCCACTTATCATTGCAACAATAAACTCCTCCCTGTCTACAGGCATCGTCCCACCTTCCCTCAAAATTGCTGCTGTTACCCCCATTCTAAAAAAACCTGGTCTAAACCCTGACACCCTAAACAACTTCAGACCCATCTCCAACCTACCCTTTCTGTCAAAAGTTTTGGAACGCGCTGTAGCCACTCAACTCAAACATCATCTCTCTGCCAATAACCTGTATGAAACATTCCAATCTGGATTCCGGTCCAACCACAGTACTGAAACTGCTCTCCTCAAAATCACCAACGACCTTCTCCTCTCCTCTGACGCTGGCAACCTCAACATTCTCGTCCTCCTCGACCTCAGCGCTGCCTTTGACACCATCGATCACACTATCCTCCTCACCCGACTTGAATCCACCTTTAACGTTACCGGCACTGCCCTCTCTTGGATTAAATCATACCTCTCTGACAGATGCCAGTTCATCTCCATCAATAACTGCAAATCCCCCACTGCTCCCCTCCCCCAAGGTGTCCCCCAAGGTTCAGTTCTTGGCCCCCTCCTCTTCATCCTTTACCTGTCCCCGCTCGGTCACTTAATCCGCCGTCATGGTCTCCAATTCCACTGCTTCGCCGATGACATCCAGCTTTTCATCTCCACCAAGTCCGTCTCCACCGACACCCACTCTATCCTGACAAACTGCATCACTGAAATAAAATCCTGGCTTCAAATCAACTTCCTCAAGCTTAACTGTGATAAATCTGAAATAATCATCATTGGCCCAAAAACGCTCACAAAATCCACCCATAACTTTGCCCTCAACATCGACGGTATCCCAGTATCCACCTCCCCTCACATCCGGAATCTTGGCGTCATCTTTGACCAAACCCTTTCCTTCGACAAATACACTAAACAGATCACAAAGTCAGCCTTCTTTCACCTGAAAAACATTGCCCGTCTCCGCTCATCCCTCTCCTCCACGGCTGCAGAAACCCTCATCCACGCCTTCATCACCTCCCGTCTGGACTACTGCAATAGCCTCCTCTATGGTTCACCCTCAAAAATCACCAATAAACTCCAATACATTCAGAACTCCGCTGCCCGTCTACTCACCCATTCCCGGACCCGTGACCACATCACCCCCGTCCTTTACAAGCTTCACTGGCTCCCCATCCCCCAGAGAATCCAGTACAAAATCCTCCTCTTGACATACAAAGCCCTCCATAACCTGGCCCCATCCTACCTGGCTGACCTCCTCTCCAGACACACTCCCACCCGCAACCTCCGCTCTGCTGGTACCAACCTCCTGACCCCCTCCATCCGGACCAAATTCAGATCCTGGGGGGACAGGGCCTTCTCCATCGCTGCTCCCACCCTCTGGAACTCACTACCTCACACCATCAGAGACTCCTCCTCACTCACCACATTCAAAACATCACTCAAGACCCACCTGTTCAACACTGCATTCAACATTCAACCCACAGCATTTAACCCCTGACTATCTCTTCTCCTTCTCCCTCCTTTTGCTTTAAATATTTCCCTATTGATTCTTGTCTTTTTGCAATTGTTGTTTTCATGTATTGTTATGCATTATGTTTGCCACTCTGTCAAAGCGCCTTTGGGCTTCTGGAAAAGCGCTATACAAAATAAATGAATTATTATTATTATTATTAAAGAACCACTCATCTGATTATAATATATATTGGGGTTGTTGATGCCCACCATCTCACCACCGTAAGGGAAAGGGTGAAGGTGGAAACATAATTGGTGCTGCTGTCGTTCGCCAACCCTGGAATTCCCCCCACACCCCCCATGCCCGCCCCCCAAGCTTTTCTGGCTTATCAAGTTTTTTCTGTCCAGGAATATGCCCCCTCCGCCACACCAACAAAGGCGCCAAAAGTGTCAGAAGTTTGGCCATCCTGCTCCATCCTGTAGGGGTAAGCTGCATTGCAGCAAATGCTATGGCGATCACGAACGTGGTGAATGTTCGAGTACTAAGATGTTCTGCCTCAACTGTGACGGGGCACACAGCGCAGCCTATAGGTGGTGCCCTAAATTCCAGAGGGCCGTCCAGATCCAGCAAGTAAAACCAGCATGGAAGCTATCCTATGCAGAGGCCGTCATTGAGGTCTCCAAGGTCAAGGCCCCTGCAAAAGGCATCATCTCAGCCCCCAGAATTGCAGCACAGACCAAAACTTTAACATGATCGGTGGGAGTCCAGACCGAGACAAGTGACCAAGAATGTCACACTGAGGGTTCAATAATCAATATGGGCATGAGCTTTTCCAAAATGGGGTTCATTGGCTTCATTACAGAAGTTGTCAATTGCGCAGCACAAGCTAAAAGGAGAACAGAGAAAATAGGCATTATCTTCCGCAGCCCAGAAACATTTGGGCTGGGAGGGGTTTTCTTGTAAGGAGATCAATAAATTATTTAAGTCCAGTGCTACGAGCAGCTCGAAGGAGCAAAAACAGTCACAGGACTCGTCCATGGAGTAATGAAAATAATTCAGTGAAATGCAAAAGGTTTAGCAGCTCACGGAGATGAATTTAAAAAGGTCATCAATGATTTAGCACCCAGGCCTGACATCATATGTATTCAGGAAACCTGGCTTAAAAGTCAGAAGCAATTCCGGATCCCTGGCTACACCTTTGTCCGCAAGGATAGAGTAAGGAGGAGTGGAGCAGATTGCACGGTTTTTGTCAAGCTCTGTATTTCCTTTGAGGAAATAGAATGTGTTGCCAAACGGGAATTGATCGTTATCAGGATTCCTGGCTCGAGGAAAGATTTATCGATCATAAACCTCTATAATCCCTGCAAATCACTGAATCTCTGTCTGCTCTGACTGGAGGTGCTTAAGAAGTGTGAAGGTGTTGCAATCTGGTGTTGGGACTTCAATAGCCACAATTCTCTTTGGGGCTCCAATATCACGGACAAAAATGGTGAATGTGTTGGAAATATAATTTAAGAATTTGACATTGTGCCTTTAAATGATGGCAGTGGGACCTGTTTCAATCCATCCATGGGGAAAACCTCCCCTCTGGATCTCATCTTCATCGCTTCATCGGCAGCAGCAAGATGCAAGTGGTGGGTGCACAGTGATAATCTGGGGAGCGACCACTTTCCAGTGTTTCCAAACTTTTTATTTCAAAGGCACATTGAGGCCTCTGGTGGCCTTCCATCCTGGAGTTTCCCAGATTATCATTTTTAGCATTGTTGCTGACTGGGTTTCTTTTACACATCGTTGCTGCGAGGAAGTGAAGGAAGATCTCACAAGTGGGAACACTGCCGATTTCAACAGCTCTTTAGTCCAGACCGCAAATGCCATCGTCCAGAAAACGATCCCTACCTGCAGAAGCTCACCGAACAGGAAAACTAAAGTGTCTTGGTGGAATGCTGTGTGCGGACAGTCCATTCAGGAAAGGAGGGAAGCTCTGAAGAAAGTAAGGAAATCCTTAAGGATGAAGGATGCCATTGAGGACAGCATGAAACGAGCCCAGGTCCAGCGGGTCATAAAACGAGCCAGGACGGCCTCTTGGTGGCGTTTTTGTTCTTTCATTAGCCCAGGGACCTCTCTTGAAGCCATTTGGAGAAGGGTGAAATTTATCAACATAATTTAGAGAAGGAGGAAGGGTTATCCCTGTACTTGTTACACCCGATGGTACCTCCTCCTCGAACAAGGCCGATGCCATGGACAAACATTTGTCTGACCTCATCGGAGAAAACAACGTCGACAGTGAGTCATCATCCAAAACTTCAATTCCAGATCCAACACAGAGAAATCCTTCATGACTGGCGTCCGAAGCATTCTCCCCTTAACCTTGACTTCTACTTTTGGGAACTTTGGCAAGCTATTCAAAAATCTAAGAACAGTGCCCCCTGGCCCTGACCTATTGACCTTCCACATGGTTTAACAAATGGACGACAAGGTGTTGGGCTTGTTTCTCGCCCTATGTAATAGGGTTTGGTCTCTTGGAGAATTTCCCCGTGAGTGGAAACATTCCATAATCATTCCGATTCTCAAAGCGTGGAAAAATCCCCAAAACCCTTCCACATGCAGGCCTATCTCACTCATCTCGGTGGTAAAATTGGCAAATTAATAGAGAATATATTGAATAATCGCCTGGTTTTCTTCCTCGAATGGAACAACTTGTTGTGTGAAATCCAGAGCGGATTTTGAAAGGGTCGTTCAGCCATTCACAATATTGTTCTATTGGCTAATGAGGTCAGGAAATCCCTCAATAACCAGGAGTCGCTCCTTGGTGTTTTCCAGGACATTCATGAAGCTAACAATACAGTCTGGAAGGAAGGCCTGCTTTACAAACTGCGCCATCTTGGCATGAGTGGCAAAATGTCCTGGTGGATCCAGGATTTTCTATCCATCATGACATTTCAAGTGAAAGTGCGCCAGGCCCTCTCTCCCTATTTTCATCTGAAAGAAGGAATCCCCCAGGGTAGCTATCGAAGCCCTACACTTTTCAATGTCATGATCAATGATATAGCCTCCCTCTCGGAGTCTCGGGGATCCATGGCAAGATGCTGCTGTTTGTGGACGACATTGCTCTGTGGGTCCGATGCAAAAACTTAGCTTTTGTGTTCAGGAAACATCAGGCTGACATCAGCTTCATGGCCCAAAGATGGGGTTAGATTCACACATTGATTCACACACCACACACAGATGTTACAATATGGGGTTTGTGTTCAGTGCTTGATTCACACACCACACACACGTCATGTTCCAATATGGGGTTTGTGTTCAGTGCTTGATTCACACACCACTCACACGTCATGTTACAATATGGGGTTTGTGTTCAGTGCTTGATTCACACACCACTCACATGTCATGTTCCAATATGGGGTTTGTGTTCAGTGCTTGATTCACACACCACTCACATGTCATGTTACAATATGGGGTTTGTGTTCAGTGCTTGATTCACACACCACTCACATGTCATGTTACAATATGGGGTTTGTGTTCAGTGCTTGATTCACACACCACTCACATGTCATGTTCCAATATGGGGTTTGTGTTCAGTGCTTGATTCACACACCACACACACGTCATGTCACAATATGGGGTTTGTGTTCAGTGTTTGATTCACACACCACACACACGTCATGTTCCAATATGGGGTTTGTGTTCAGTGTTTGATTCACACACCACACACACGTCATGTTCCAATATGGGGTTTGTGTTCAGTGCTTGATTCACACACCACACACATGTCATGTTCCAATATGGGGTTTGTGTTCAGTGCTTGATTCACACACCACTCACATGTCATGTTCCAATATGGGGTTTGTGTTCAGTGCTTGATTCACACACCACACACATGTCATGTTCCAATATGGGGTTTGTGTTCAGTGCTTGATTCACACACCACACACATGTCATGTTCCAATATGGGGTTTGTGTTCAGTGCTTGATTCACACACCACTCACATGTCATGTTCCAATATGGGGTTTGTGTTCAGTGCTTGATTCACACACCACACACATGTCATGTTCCAATATGGGGTTTGTGTTCAGTGCTTGATTCACACACCACTCACATGTCATGTTCCAATATGGGGTTTGTGTTCAGTGCTTGATTCACACACCACTCACATGTCATGTTACAATATGGGGTTTGTGTTCAGTGCTTGATTCACACACCACACACATGTCATGTTCCAATATGGGGTTTGTGTTCAGTGCTTGATTCACACACCACACACATGTCATGTTCCAATATGGGGGTTGTGTTCAGTGCTTGATTCACACACCACTCACATGTCATGTTCCAATATGGGGTTTGTGTTCAGTGCTTGATTCACACACCACACACATGTCATGTTCCAATATGGGGTTTGTGTTCAGTGCTTGATTCACACACCACTCACATGTCATGTTCCAATATGGGGTTTGTGTTCAGTGCTTGATTCACACACCACACACACGTCATGTTCCAATATGGGGTTTGTGTTCAGTGCTTGATTCACACACCACACACACGTCATGTTCCAATATGGGGTTTGTGTTCAGTGCTTGATTCACACACCACACACACGTCATGTTCCAATATGGGGTTTGTGTTCAGTGTTTGATTCACACACCACACACACGTCATGTTCCAATATGGGGTTTGTGTTCAGTGTTTGATTCACACACCACACACACGTCATGTTCCAATATGGGGTTTGTGTTCAGTGCTTGATTCACACACCACACACATGTCATGTTCCAATATGGGGTTTGTGTTCAGTGCTTGATTCACACACCATACAGACGTCATGTTACAATATGGGTTTGTGTTCAGTGCTTGATTCACACACCACACACACGTCATGTTCCAATATGGGGTTTGTGTTCAGTGCTTGATTCACACACCACACACACATCATGTTACAATATGGGGTTTGTGTTCAGTGCTTGATTCACACACCACACACACGTCATGTTCCAATATGGGGTTTGTGTTCAGTGCTTGATTCACACACCACACACACACACGTCATGTTACAATATGGGTTTGTGTTCAGTGCTTGATTCACACACCACACACATGTCATGTTCCAATATGGGGTTTGTGTTCAGTGCTTGATTCACACACCACTCACACGTCATGTTACAATATGGGGTTTGTGTTCAGTGCTTGATTCACACACCACTCACACGTCATGTTACAATATGGGGTTTGTGTTCAGTGCTTGATTCACACACCACTCACACGTCATGTTACAATATGGGGTTTGTGTTCAGTGCTTGATTCACACACCAAACACACGTCATGTTCCAATATGGGGTTTGTGTTCAGTGCTTGATTCACACACCACTCACACGTCATGTTCCAATATGGGGTTTGTGTTCAGTGCTTGATTCACACACCACTCACACGTCATGTTACAATATGGGGTTTGTGTTCAGTGCTTGATTCACACACCAAACACATGTTATGTTACAATATGGGGTTTGTGTTCAGTGTTCGATTCACACACCAAACACATGTTATGTTACAATATGGGGCTTTGTCTTCAGTGTTTGATTCACACACCACTCACATGTTACAATATGGAGTTTGTGTTCAGTGTTTGGTTCTTGAAATGCTAGTTTCTCGCTTCTTTCCACAATCGTGTTTTATTTAGTGAATATTACAATTTAGACACAAAGATATTTGAACATTTCTGCTCTTTATTGATTGATACATTGATTATGTGTTTGATTACATTAACTTGATGAATAGAAATAGAGAAAATGATAGATTTGTGATGAGGACAATGGACTGGTACATGAGATGTTGTTTGTAAATGTTGTTGAAATCAGTAGTACAATTACCATGGCACGACTGGAATGTTAGTAAAAACCCAGCTTGCTCACTAATGATATTCAGTGGAATTTATGTACCTTCCACATCCCCTGTGATCTCCACGACACTCCAGTCCACACTTTGTCATTCACTTTTAATGCCCCAAAACCATTAAATGTAACCTTTGTATGAGGGAATGCTTCTCAATAAAACCACCACCCAAATGGAATAAAAATCAATATTTAGATTTGTATTTTCTATCATATATGAAATCTGGTTCATTGATTAATCTGTAATGTACCACTACCCAAATGGAATAAAAATCAATATTTAGATTTGTATTTTCTATCACAAATGAAATGTGGTTCATTGATTTTTTTTTTTTGGTTTTTTTGTATACAAGATCGAGGCTCGTGAAAGAGCGAACATTAATCACACAGAAGGACAAACCGACACATAAAACATATAACATCGGGAGCGGTAGACAAGATGGGGAGAGAGGGGGAAGGACACAAACAACATTTGAGAGCAGGGACCGAGAGACATGGAGACATCGAGAGATCTGAGAGAGGGCGAGGGCTTTGGGGGGGGGGGGGGCATGGGAAGGGGGCGGTGGGAGAGGTATAAAACATATGGACACTGCCAGGACTTCCAGGAAAGAAGTTGGAATTTCAAACAAGGTGGATCTGGGGTGAATTAGCGGGGGTAGAAAAGATCAAGGTTTTGGATGGGGGAAGATAAGAGATGGTGGTGAACAGCTGTTTTAAAGACCTGGAGGGAGGAGTGGGATTGAAGGGAGTGAGGGAGTTTGTTCCAGAGGCGGGAGAAAAGAGGAAGGAAAGAGTGAAGGTGAGCAGAGAGCCGAGATTTCGGCAGTTTAACCATCAGAGGGTTGCTGGCAGATCTTGTGCGACCTGTAGGAATATTTGGGGGACAGAGCACAGAGAGAGCTGGGGGTGCAAGGTGGGAGAGGAGTCGGTAGAAGACAGAAAGACCACCTACCTGCCTGCGGTGAGTGAGTGAAAGGCCGTCAGAGATAGCTTCCTCGCGGGAGATTCCAATAATTCTGAAAGCTTTGGTTTCAACAGCCTGAAGCCGAGCTAGGTGTGAGGCAGGAGCACCGGCCCATAGGGGAGAACAGTATTCCATTGAGCTGCGGATGAAAGCCTTGTATGTGGTGAGGAGCTCAGGTGTGCCGAGGAAGGACTTCGCACGATGGAGGATGCCCAGTCGGTGACTGGCTTTGGAGGCCAACTTGGAAATGTGGTTTTCCCAAGAAAGATCATGGCATATAGTGAGACCCAAAAGCTTGAGCGACAGAACTTCTTGGAGAGGATTGTTGAGAAAGTAGATGGGAGGGTTGTCCAGTCGATCTTTTCGGAGAGACATAGTAAGAGTGTGAGATTTGTCAGGATTGAAAGACATGTTCCACTTGTTTGACCAGTCTGTGATTTTGTCGAAGTCTTCAGAGAGTGAGGAGGCTGCAGACTGCCGATCTGAGGGAAGAGGAATGGAGCGGCAGAGAGTGGAGTCATCAGCAAAGAGATAGAGAGGATTTTCAAGAGAGTCAGAGAGATCATTGATGAAGACCAGAAAAAGCACAGGGCCCAGAACACTGCCTTGGGGAACTCCAGCCTGAACAGGAAGAGGAGATGAGAGAAACCCATTCAGGGCCACACGTTGACGACGACTAGAGAGGAAGTCCGCCAGCCATGCGTGGAGATTTCCATGGATACCAAAGGAGGAGAGTTTGGTGAGCAGAGCGGGGTGCCAGACCGTATCGAAGGCACGTGATATGTCGAGGGAGACAGCTCTAATTTCCTGTTTGGCATTGAGGACCTCCATCCATTGTTGAGACAGCAGAAGCAGCATGTCCAGAGTAGAGTGACCTGGTCTGAAACCAAATTCATGATCAGAGATCAAGCCATTGGAGAAGAGGAAAGATTTCATATCCGAAGCAATGATGGATTCCATTATTTCATATCCGAAGCAATGATGGATTAATCTGTAATGTACCACTACCCAAATGGAATAAAAATTAATATTTAGATTTATATTTTCTATCACATATGAAATCTGGTTCATTGATTAATCTGTAATGTACCACTACCCAAATGGAATAAAAATTAATATTTAGATTTATATTTTCTATCACATATGAAATCTGGTTCATTGATTAATCTGTAATGTACCACTACCCAAATGGAATAAAAATCAATGTTTAGATTCGTATTTTCGATCACATATGAAATCTGGTTCATTGATTAATCTGTAATGTACCACCACCCAAATGGAATAAAAATCAATGTTTAGATTCGTATTTTCGATCACATCTGAAATCTGGTTCATTGATTAATCTGTAATGTACCACCACCCAAATGGAATAAAAATCAATGTTTAGATTCGTATTTTCGATCACATCTGAAATCTGGTTCATTGATTAATCGGTTATGATCCCATACAGAAAGATCATTCTTGTTTTAACAGTGAAGTGAACTTTTCAAATCAGTGAAAGACCCAGTGTAGCACACCCAGAATGACAACCAGCATGACCGGTGATGAGGTCCTTGTGGGAAGGCCACTGTTACCAAGTGAACAGGTGTTCCTCTTGCGATTACAAAGGTGAGTGAGTGACCGCGACTGGGAATTGTGTCTAAATATCTTTACAGTTACACCCGCAGGTGCGTGAGGCTGTAGAATATCTTTCTCGAACTTGTGTAGGCCCTCCCAGGTGTCCTCCTTGTGTAATGTGCTGTCATCCTTGTTCTCTCCCCAGAAAACAAATGGCTCGTAGTAGGTGACGTTGTCTCTTCCTTCCATCCTAGGAAATCAGGTGAGGGAGAGGGTGTTCATGTTAATAATACAAAAATACTAGTATTACAATGTGAGGACCTACACAATAATAGAATGTGAGGTACAGAGAGCCCTGAAAGAAGCTGGTAAGTTGAAAATCACCAGGTATCGACAAAATTCCAATATAACGCTTTGAGGTAGTTGGGGAGGAGACAATAACCACCTTAACAGGTATCTGTACATAGATCTGGAGCAGGATTGTTTGGCCTAACAGGTGGAAGCTGTCGGTGTACATACCATTGACAAAGAAAGGGGATCCAAGAGAATGTTCAAATAACCGAAGGATTGTCTTGATTTCACATTGGAGCCGAAGGATTGTCTTGATTTCACATTGGAGCCAAAGGATTGTCTTGATTTCACATTGGAGCCGAAGGATTGTCTTGATTTCACATTGGAGCCGAAGGATTGTCTTGATTTCACATTGGAGCCGAAGGATTGTCTTGATTTCACATTGGAGCCGAAGGATTGTCTTGATTTCACATTGGAGCCGGAGGATTGTCTTGATTTCACATTGGAGCCGAAGGATTGTCTTGATTTCACATTGGAGCCGAAGGATTGTCTTGATTTCACATTGGAGCCGAAGGATTGTCTTGATTTCACATTGGAGCCGAAGGATTGTCTTGATTTCACATTGGAGCCGAAGGATTGTCTTGATTTCACATTGGAGCCAAAGGATTGTCTTGATTTCACATTGGAGCGACATATTACTAAAGATCATTCAATACAGAATATAATATTTAACAAGAAGACGTCATGCGGAGCACGATACTTGCAAAATCCGTCCCCCACCCCAAAGGAAAAAAATTCCATCGATACAGCAAATTGTCCATTTCATCAAGATTAAAATTAAAATCAAAGCTTGGGTCAACAGGAGGAAAAGTGACGATTTTTCAGATGAAAAATGATGATTTTGTAAGGTTGACCTTGTTGACCTTTGACCTTTTGACCTCAAAAATAGTTGGTTTCCCTATTTTGTGACTCAATGTGCAAATGGTGTTCAATTTTCAAGTCAATTGGATGAAAAGTGAGGATTTTAGAAATTTGCCCTATGTTGACCTTTTGGCCTATGTTGACCTCAAATATACTTGGTGGTTGAATTCAGTGACCATATATGTAAATCCTCTTAGAATTTCAAATCAATCAAATGAAAATTAGTGATTTTAGAAATTCGGCCGATGTTGACCTTTTGGCCAATGTTCACCTAAAATATAATTTGTGGTTGAATTCAGTGACCAGATATGCAAGTCATCTTCAAATTTCAAGTCAATCAGATGAAAACTGAGGGATTTTAGAAATTTGGCAAAGTTGGTGACCTTTGGCCTATGTTGACCTTTTGACCCCAAATACAATAGGCTTCTCAATTGGGACGACCTATACAACTTGGTGAAGTTTCGTGACGATCGGTTTAGAATTGTGACCTGTAGGCCGGTGACAAACAGACAGACAGAACCACAAACGCAACTGACGCACAACGCAACGCACAAATCTTCGATTTTGCAAGTAATAAAGGGAGAAACACCTATTGATCAGGTTTCAGAAGAGGAAGAGGTACTGGACATAAAATTGTAAATATGAGGTGAATGGAAAAAGATGTCATGGAAAAAGCAAGGGAATATCAAAGGAAGGGAATGTCAAGGAAAAACCATGGGAATATCTCATTCTCTAGTTCGGTTATCGTGAAGCCTTCGATTGTGTTGATTGTGAATTGATGTGGATTATACTGAGAGAAATGGGGATGTCAAAGCACTTGATATGTCTGATGTGAAACTTGCACATTCAACAAGAAAATACCTTCAGAACAGAGTTTGGATAGAGAATTGTTTGGGATTGGTAAAGGGGGCAAATAGGGGTTCATTCTCTCCCCTTCAATAAAGATGTGACAAAACAAACCAAGAGGAGGTTGGTGAATGATCTGGTATTTCCAATTGCGATGTTTGGATAGGAGAGATGGACAGTGAAAAAGGAAGGAAGAAGATTCAAAGTTTTGAAATGATGGTGTTGGAGACTAATATTAAAAACTCCATGGTTTGAAAGAAGAACAAACTAGAACGGCACTCGGTAGAGAGCATACCTCCACCTGGTGTACAGTTTACGTTTTGTATCCCACTGATGGGCCGGATCTGGATTCGGACCTGAACCAAAATCGAATGGGCTTGTTCTTCTCGCCTAACCAACTCATCCACCAAGTTTTGTCATAAGTCGTCCACATCTTTTTGAATCGTCATACTATATGTCGTTTTCGGCCTGAAATCTCAATGGTGAAGAATCACTTACAAATTCAAAAATTATCTTCTCCGGATCCAGATCCGGATCTTCACCAAAATCGAATCAATTCATCCGTGTCACACTCCCAACCTCTCCACCTAATTTCGTCCGAATTCGTCCGCAACTTTTAGAGATATCCTGTTCACAAACAGACAGTTATCGACAGTGGTGAAAACATAACCTCCATCCACTTTTGGTGGTGGTAACAAATAAGTACTTCAATAAATTTGACCACCATGTACATGAGAATGGCTGATGATAAAAGAGGAACTATCATGCTTTGGACATATCATGCATGCAGAAAAGGAAAGTGTGGAGAAATAATCCATGCTTGGTGTGGTTCAGTGAAGAAGAGGAAGAGGCAGACCTTGTATGTGCCTGATGGATGGGGTAAAGGATGCAAACTAGCTTTCTCTGCCACAGCTTCGTAAATCAGTGCAAGATAGGCATGATCAGAAATGTCACCAGAAGTCGGACACGACTTGACGGAACTAGATAACTATGGCAGACTGTCACCACCTGTTGTTCTAAACCGGATTATTACCCGTCTTCCAGCGGACTTGTGAAACAATCGTGCATTTTATGATAAAAGCATGAAACTTGGAACAATCATACCAGATCACAAGCAGAACATTTTAAATATTAGAGGCACTCTCTATTGTCAAACCGCTGATGTCAACTGCTGACGTCCAGAAGATCACCGAGTGCTTTGGGCAAAGTCATTTTGATGCGTAACCCACCAAACATAATAATCACAAACGAGTCTTCTCCACAGGTTTCTGGCCACGTCCACTGGATTTATTTCATTTCTATTTCTCAAACTCTATCGTTGTACAGAGAGAGGCGCACCCTGCACTTTTCCCAGTGTTTTTGTCTTCTTTTAAAGCTTTGTGAGCCATTTAGGTAACAATCCTTATTGTGCACACCTCTTTTTTGCATACATAATTGAGTCTGAGACTCGGAAGAACAAAAATAAATCATTATGTGATATATTTCTGCATCTGTGCTCAGAAGGAGCTCAAAATATGCATCCTACCCAATGACCTACCCAAAGACTATAATGGGATATCACAGCTCCTGTTGTAAAAATTCACTGTGTTTCCAAAATTTGGACTGAACCCAGTTGAGATTAAACCATAAACAATTGAGCAATCCCTTCGAAGGGTATTCCGATCTCAAGTTTCTCATCCGGAAACGACATCATCTGGGGCACCTGTGTTTCTTGTAATTGTAAACGCAAAACGATTCATCCAACAATTGAGTTTCTCGGTTGTTGCGAAAATATAAGATGCTGAGCAGGCAGTGGTGGAGGCTGCTGTCATACTTCAAGACTCCCATATGCTCGCAAAAATGGGAAATGTCGATTTTATTCCAAAAGAAGTGAAGTACCACCAAGACATACTTGAACAGGGCACAGAGGGAGCACGGATCAACATCTGAAAAGACAGCATTATAGTGAATTCAGGAACACTCACAAAAGCATTTGAAATCCTCAATGATTGTCAGAGAGTATTTGATCATCAGACATCCGGGACGTCGATCCATGCAATTTGCATGCATGCGTTTTTTGCATGCATGCATGCATGCGAATGATACGGAATGATTTGGATGTTGTCAGTTCAGTTTGCAATGTCCAGTCCCTAACTGATGAGATATCAAACCATTTTGGATCTAATGTACCGATTGCAAAATCGAGTATAAAGCCAAGAAGCATTCTGTACAATCGGCACATGGACATGGACAAGGACATACCATTGACTGCCTAGCAATATGCCAGTTCCTTTGATGCTAAGGTGACAGAGGCTGTGCTCTACATTCGATGCAAAATACAAGAGCTAAGAGCATCATGTAAAGCTCTACCTAGTGAGTTGACAGGTGAAGCCATGGCAGAGGGACAGGCAGAAACACCTGGTGTGTTACTACAGTTTTCTTGGTTTCTATAAACTGGTTCAGAGAAGGTCGAGACAAAAACACGTGCAGAACACGTCTGCTGCACAGGATGCTATGTTTGCAACAAGTGGAGGAACTGCGAAGCCAGCAAATATCTATGCCTGGGCCTCAGCCTGAAAAGCAAGACTGGCAGTCAAAAATTATTGAAATAATGAACCATTTTGGACATTCTAATAGTTACCCCATAGTTGAAGCCATGGAAATGGAGTTGGCCACAAGCATTTCTGGCAAGGAAAGAGTTACACTTTATTGGCTTCTCCAGAAACCCGGGTTTGGCAACAGGTGTTGCCTGGGACGACTACGATGTAAACGCTGAGACATAATCGTGCTCCATTACCCTGCACGATACTATCGGAATATGTTATCGGAACAATGTCGGAAAACATGTCGTCTCCCAACCTGAGACAGACACAGCACCCTCAGGTCTACCTGCCATTCCAGGATTGCACCCCTTCTCAGGATGTGACTACACTGCCCGTTTTGCACAAAAGGGTAAAGCTCATCGATGGGTGTTGTTGGAGAAAGACCACAAATTCAGGAAAGCCTTTGACAAACTAGGACAGTCTCCAACCACATCCCAAGTCTGTCCCATGTCTTCTGATTGGTGAAGACATTGGATTTTTAACATTCCATTTATTTAATTATGTAAATTCCACAACAGTGGTGTTGGGGGTTGGTTTAAAGCAGGGGTGGGGAACCTTTTTCCTGTCGAGGGCCATTTCGATTTTTAGAACATCCTTCGAGGGCCATGCTAAATTATTGAATACATATATCGGACTCGCCTAATGCGATGGCTGGAACTGTTTCTCTTTGGCGAGGCGTTTGGTGTCAGGTGGTAGTGATGATGATGCTACTCGCAGCTGGTTTTGCAGGTTTGGGTCAGTCAGTCTTGAGCGAAACCGAGTCTTTGCAAGAGTCAGTTTTGAAAATAACTGCTCACAGCTGTAGGTCGTCCCAAACAGTGATGCAAACTTCAGTGCATGTCTCCTCAGAATGGGAAAATCCTCAGCACGTACATACAGTTTGTAGAACTCGAGCAAAGGGAGGACAAATCTCACACTCTTACTATGTCTCTCCGAAAAGATCGACTGGACAACCCTCCCATCTACTTTCTCAACAATCCTCTCCAAGAAGTTCTGTCGCTCAAGCTTTTGGGTCTCACTATCTGCCATGATCTTTCTTGGGAAAACCACATTTCCAAGCTGGCCTCCAAAGCCAGTCGCCGACTGGGCATCCTCCGTCGTGCGAAGTCCTTCCTCGGCACACCTGAGCTCCTCACCACATACAAGGCTTTCATCCGCAGCTCAATGGAATACTGTTCTCCCCTATGGGCCGGTGCTCCTGCCTCACACCTAGCTCGGCTTCACGCTGTTGAAACCAAAGCTTTCAGAATTATTGGAATCTCCCACGATGAAGCTATCTCTGAGGGCCTTTCACTCACTCACCGCAGGCAGGTAGGTGGTCTTTCTGTCTTCTTCCGACTCCTCTCCGGCCTTGCACCCCCAGCTCTCTCTGTGCTCTGTCCCCCAAATATTCCTACAGGTCGCACAAGATCTGCCAGCAACCCTCTGATGGTTAAACTGCTGAAATCTCGGCTGTCTGCTCACCTTCACTCTTTCATTCCTCTTTTCCCCCGCCTCTGGAACAAACTCCCTCACTCCCTTCAATTCCACTCCTCCCTCCAGGTCTTTAAAACAGCTGTTCACCACCATCTCTTATCTTCCCCCATCCAAAACCTTGATCTTTTCTACCCCCGCTAATTCACCCCAGATCCACCTTGTTTGAAATTCCAACTTCTTTCCTGGAAGTCCTGGCAGTGTCCATATGTTTTATACCTCTCCCACCCCCCTTCCCATGCCCCCCCCTTCCCATGCCCCCCCCCCCCAAAGCCCTTTCCCTCTCACAGATCTCTCGATGTCTCCATGTCTCTCGGTCCCTGCTCTCAAATGTTGTGTTTGTGTCCTTCCCCCTCTCTCCCCATCTTGTCTACTGCTCCCGATGTTATATGTTTTATGTGTCGGTTTGTCTTTCTGTGTGATTAATGTTCGCTCTTTCACGAGCCTCGATCTTGTATACAAAAAAAAAAAAAAAATTTTTTTTTTAATAGATAGATGAATTGCCTCGCGGGCCGGATCAAACGGTCTCGCGGGCCGTATACGGCCCGGAGGCCGGAGGTTCCCCACCCCAGGTTTAAAGGGTGCAGAAAAGATAGTGGTTTTGGATGGGGAAGTGACTGGAGATGGTGGTGAACAGCTGTCTTGAAGACCTGGAGGGAAGAGTGAGATTGAAGAGAGTGTGTAAGGTGGTTCCAGGTGGGGAAAAAGAGGAATAAATGAGTGGACGTGAGCAGTGAATCCTGGATTTAGGAAGATTCACTGGGAGGAGGTTGCTGGTGGACCGCGTGCGTCCTGCACATACCTTGGGGCTAAAAAACACAGAGGACAGGGGGACAAGACCTGAAATGAGGCAGAAGAAGATAGAGAGACTACTGATGATCTCTTTGTGATGGCGAAGTGACAGGCCCATACACTGCTTCATCGTGAGAGATTCCAGTCATCTTGAAATCCTTGGTCTCTATGGTGTCAAGCTAAGGAAGATGAGTGGCAGGGGGGCCAGCCCGGAGGGGAGAGCAATACTCCATCAACCTGCGGATGTAGGCCTTGCATGTGGATACGATTTCAGGTGTGCAAGGAAAGATTTGCGCGGCGGAGGATGCACAGTCGGCGGCTAGCTTTGAAGACCAAAGTTGGCCAGGGAAAATAACAGGGAGGTCAACAGGACAAGCTAGTGGTATCACATTCACTTCTGAGCTGTCTCGGCTGGATGTGAATCCCAAGCTTGCTATACACCACCCTCCTGGTGTTTCACAGGGCGAGACATCAATGTGTGAGGCGTTCCCCCTTGGATGTATGTTTAACTGGGCTTCCCATCCTCCAGCATTAGTCGGTGTATGTTTGATGTCACGGTGTCCTTTGTGAAGAGGATGAGATCGATCAGCAGCACCCCAAACGAAATACAAATCCCTTCACCCTTGTTCGTTGTTGTCTTCAAATGCAGGTTTTAGGAGGTGGAAGTAAGTTCTCCCAGAACTCAAAATTTCCACCTCCTTTTTCGCTAAAGGATCATTATTCATGAACCACATTGTGAAACTTCATTCTCAAACCTTCGTTCCACGGACTCTTTTTTAGAATCCTCACTGAACCTCAGACAGCCTCCACTTATGGCTCATTTGTCATGATATTCCCTGGAATGATTTTGAAGTACTAAGTAAGGGGTTTTCCTAATCATCCTTGTTGCTCCGAGAATTTTTGTTACAATTTCAGCTTTCTTCAATTTCCATGACCTCTTGACCTCGTTCTTCAGCTCCTGGTATTTGATCCTTTTCTTGGTTTCTGAAGCATTTAGTCCAAAGTCATTGGGAACCGGAACCTCAATCAACAATGCTGTCTTTTGCTTTTTGTTTGAGCACTATGTCCGATGCAATGCTTCACCTGCAATGTCTACACTTTATGGATCATCTTGTCATGCGTGAGCACAACATGTTCATTTTCAAGGAATGGATTTAGTTTGTGTTTCCATGATTGTTCTGGGACCGGAATGTTGAAATGTTTACAGATGTGCCAGTGGATTACTCTGCAGACGCCGTCATGTCTTTCTGTGTACAACTGTTCCGACATGATTTTTTTACATCCCGAAAGGAGGTGATTGGTATTTTCTTTTTCTACCCCACAAAACCTGCATTTGGCCGATTGGCTCAATCCCACCATTTTCTTAAAACCATTAGTGTAGTGTCCTTCGTCTTGAGCATTTATGATGACTCGTTCTCCATCCCAATTAACTTGAACTCTTCTCCGCCATTCCAATGAGCCTTCCTTGTCGATCCATGGTCTGTCAAGCTCTTTTTTGAATCTTCCTGCTCTTTTGTCATTCTCCCATTTGTTCGAGTATATCTGCTGATATTTCTTTTTGTAGTTTTTTCTTTTTCTTCTTTGCGATCATTGGGGCTGCATTTGTTTCTGTTTCGTTTTCCTGTGTAGTATCCTGTACTTGCTCCTGTTTTTGGAAGTTTGTTGTTCAATGGATCAAGAATACCTTTTCTGATTTGTTGTTTTCTTGCTCGTGTACAAATATCATTTGATAGTCTGTAGAGCTTTTCACATACTCCGCTAGCCCTACTCACTCTGTTCTGCGCACTTGGTTTAGCTCCATCAGACCGCCTCCTCCTCTTCGTCTCGACAAGTAAAACCTTGGAATGCATTGAATTTTTTAAAACATGTTTTCTGATTTTCTCTTCATCTATTAACATCGAGCGCCTTTCTTGTACGTGTTGCTTTTTATTTTCCATGCGTTGTATCCAATCTGCTTCCTTGTTGTGTCATCTTTCATCTTCATATATCCCTTTCCAGAATTTTTCAAGATCCTCTTTTTTGGGGGGGAGTTGCAACATTTTGTTTCTGTTTCCCTAGTTCTCACTATAACTTTTTCGGGTTGTTTTCAAACTCTTGATTTTGCTTTTCTTCTGTTGTTGGCCTCGGTTTTTTTTTTTCCCCCCCGCTATCTGTTGTATTTGGAGCTTATGATTGGGCAGCTAATGGGTCATTGTTTTTCTTTTTAATTTGTCTGATTGTTTCCTTGGGCTTTGGACTTCTGTTTCCCTTCTTGAATCGTCAACCTGCACTTGCGAAGCAAAAAGCGGGGTTAAGCATTCATGTACATACGTACGTACGTGTGCCGTGAGCCATACATGTGCCCTTACGTGTGCCGTATGCCATGTCTGCATTTTAAAAATTCATTTTCTCGACAACCGTTGGTCCGAATGACACTAAATTTTACCATAGGAGCGCCGCCTCCGTCTATATAATTTTTTTATTCACAATTATGATGTCATAGGTCACGTGGTACGGGCACCATCTTGGAAAAACGTTCCACCTCTATATCTCCCAAACCGCTCAATGGGAAAAAATGGAAACATGGCTCATTGTTAGGTACTCCCCATGGGGAATAAGATATGTTGATGATGATGTCATCGTTGCCTAAATTATGACATCATAATTCGACAAGTACAACGCTTGATCTGATCAGTATAAAAAACCAAAAATTCCTCTGCAACTGTTAGTCCGATTGGCACGAAATTTTCAGAATATGAGCGGCTCCTCCTGTGGAATTTTTAAAATGATAATTATGACGTCATAGGTCACGTGGTACAGGCGCCATCTTGGAAAAATCAAAAAAAGGTTGCACCTCTATATCTCCGAAACCGCTCCATGGAAAAAATTGAAACATGGCTCATTGTCAAGTACTCCGCTTGGGGAATAAGACATGTTAATGATGATGTCATCGGCACCTTAATTATGACGTCATAATTCAACAAGTATAACACTTGATTCGATCAGTATGAATTTTTTTCTCTGCAATTCTTGGTCCGATTGATACGAAATTTTCACCATAACAGCCCTCCTCTAGAATATTTTAATGATTATTATGATGTCATAGATCACGTGGTACAGGCACCATCTTGGAAAAACCGAACACCTCTATCTCTGAAACCACACCATGGAAAAATTTGAGACCTGGCTCATTGTCAACTACTCCCCATGGGGAATAAGATATGTTAATGATGTCATCAGTGCCTTCGTTATGACGTCATAATTCGACAAATGCAACACTGATCCATCCGATCATTATTTTTATTTTTTTCACAACTGTTGGCCTGATGCACGAAATTTTCACCATCGGAGTGCCTCCTCCTTTGGAATATTTAAATAATAACCATGACGTCATAGGTCATGTGTGACAGGCGCCTTCTTGGAAAAAACGGAAAAACGTTGCACCTCTATATCTCCAAAACGGCTCAATGGAAAAAATTGAAACGTGGCTCATTGTAAATAACTCCATATGGGGGATAGGTGTTGTTAACGATGACGTCATTGGTGCCATAATTATGACGTCATAATTTGACAGGGACAACGCTTAGTCTGATCAGTTTGAAATTTATTGAGCATGATCTATGCAACAATTATATTAGATAATATCGATTTATGACGTCATCGCTCACGTGGTCTGGCAGCCATATTGGACCAAAAAAAAAAAGAAACGTTCAAAAACAGAAGAGTTGGCTCACACCAAGTTGACTGCGCAGGGTAAGTATTCCATGAATACCATCTAGTTCTATTTGTCCTGTTTCCTTCCTCAGTTGGTCTCTCTGCTTCTCCAGTCTCTGCTTCCATGGTGGTGTTTTGTTTCTGTTCAGTTTCCTCATTGTGATCTATATTTGTTGGTTTTATTTGTTTTGTTCGCAAAGGTGCTATTTGAGATGATTAAAGTAACTTCGAGTTGTTCTTCCTCTAGAAATGTTGCTGCACCATTTCCTTTTGTCAATCTTTGATGCCGTTGCGGAGTTTCCAATTATGTTTCCTGATTCAATTCGTCAATCTGCTGCCCAATATCTGTCTCTGTTATTGTAATTAAACTTTAAATCCCATCTCCTTCTGCTATCGTCTCGTCCTTTTATATTTCCTGTGCAACCCCAATACAGTCGGTTGCTCCTTTTCTTTGGGAGTTTGTACTCTGGGAATATCATCCCATATGATATGTCCCCTCATTCCATTTTGGCGTTGGTGGTAGTGCGCCATCTATAGGTGACCAATTATTTATTATTGCCTCGTCAATTTGTTCATCTCTTATTCTGAGTTTCTCTTCTGTGAATATTTTCTGAATGAATGATCGTTTTAAGGCCATTTTTTCCATGCTACAGCAGGGGTTATCCTTGCGTGCTCCATGACCTCATGGTTCCCTTTTTGAGGCAATGTTTTTACGGTCAGATGCCTTTCCTGACCCCAACCCTTAGTCACCTCTGACGATGCGCAGGGATACGGTGTACCTATTCTAAATTGGGGTACACACTGGGATTATTCATCCCAGCAAGCTGGTACTCAATTTGCCGACCTCGGAAGGATGACAGACTGAGTCAACCCGCCTGGCATTAATTCAGCGATCGACCGGGATTCGAACTCAGGATCCTAGGATCCCAAGCCGGCACCCCAACCGCTAAGCCAACCCCAGGCTCTCTGTAAATATTTTCTGATGGATGTAATTGTTTTTCTTTTAATTTAGTGTTGCCCTATAACAATTAACTTTATTAGGGCACATTCTTCGGAATATCTGTTCTCAGGTGTTTGCACGTTGTTTTCTCACACATTTTTATTTGGCATACTCCTTTGCCCACATTAAGGTCCATTTTTCCTTCTTTGTCCAGTTTTTCATCTTATTTTTAATTCTCTCTTCTTGGGTCATCAGATTTTTGTTTTCAAATGCTTGCTGTCTTGCTTTGTTTGTTATTCCCTTTATTATTTCCTGGGTGAAGTAGTTTTCCTTCACTGATGCTACTGTATTGAATTTCTTTAATGGAACTCTTTCGGTCTTGGCTGCCAGCTTCACTCTCATTCCAGTGGTAATGGTGACCAGTCTGGGATTGTGACCCTTAACAAATAAGCTTCCTAGGCAGGACCGATTCTGTATTGAGAATGGTGACTTGATGTTTGGCCTATTTTAAGAATCACCACCAAATGGGAGCAATGTTTACATGTTTTTAAATCGTAACCAATTTGGGACAGCACTGCCTTGGTTTTAACCTACTTGTCATCAACACGACGGAAACAACTGAATAAAAGCTTTTCAAAAACACCTGATAACTTCACCTTTCAAGTAGATAATTAATATGTTAAGAGTACACATGATAAATACCTTTACTGGTAAATAATTAAAAATTATTAAGGTAAAGATTGAAATAGAAGATGATTGGTTTGGTGTTCATTCTCACCGACACAAAGATGCGCTCCATGTAATGGTGGGGATGTTGACTCGTTTGTTAGGATCTGACCAGGACGGCGGTGTCCAACTCCCGCAGTCTTCCCCACAGCCGATGAAATCAGGTCCTGTTATAGCACCGGTGACTGCGAATGACACACCCTGTCGGTTCCGGCAGTCCTCTGCAATCTCACGGAGTTCTGTCTCTCCTGATTTCCACTCACCCCTGTTGAATCCTGAACTCTGAGGGACCGCATTGGTGAGTGTAAATGTCGCTTCTTTAATTACGTTTTTATTTTGCAACTGGACCGGATTCAGGTGGCCCTTATCAAATCCATTCCCAGTGTAGTCTTGATTGATAGCTTGAAAAAGTGGCAAGCACGATCGATCTTGGGAGTTCAACCATCCAGCTGTATCCATGTCATCCCCCAATTTGCAAGGGTTGTTTTGGTCTCCAAGAGCTCCGAGTTCCACCTTCCAACTTTCATCCGGTCTTTCTGGCCCCGGATCGACATTGTAGGCCGAGTATATGGCCGAGCGGTTGCCTGTATCGTACAGCGTTACAAAGTGGAACCGGTTTTCATACTTCTGGCAAATAATTTTCACATGTGGTCCAGGGTCTTTAAATATTGGTGGAATGCCATTCAAAAAGAATTTCTTACAGTCAGCTGGTACCTCATTCCAGCTTTGGAACACCATGGCTGGGATGCCAAGAGACATGCTGAAGATGATGACAATGGAAAGCAGGTTTGGAGTCATGATGACGATCACACAAGGCAGCAGAAGATCTCTGTGTGGGAAACATAATCACAGTTAATAAAGTGGTGGAGGTACTCCTGTTTTTTGTTTTTTTTAATGCTTGGACGACACTTGTGGAATGTCAAATAAAGTGCTGGAGGTCCAGCATTCAAACATAATGTGGTGGAGGCACACCTTTCAGACCCAGCAACTAACATGGTGGTCATAAGGCCTCCAGACCCGGTAACTATCATGGTGGAGATACGGTTTACAGACCCGGTAACTAACATGGCGGAGATACGGTTTCCAGATCTAATTAACATGCTGGAAGCAATCCCTCCAGACCTGGTAACTAACATGGTGGGCATAAGGCCTCCAGACCCATTAATTAACATGGCGGACATACAGCTTCTAGACTTGTTAACTAACATGATGGGCACAAGGCCTCCACCCTGTTAATTAACATGGTGAAGGTAGTTTCCAGACCCAATAAGTAACGGACTGGAAGCAAACCACCCAGACCCGGTAACTAATGTGGTAGGTCAGGTCAGGTATGGGAGCATTAGCTGGAGCAGCATGTCGCCGCATCCACTTTCTGATGGTACTCCAGGGGCCTCCGTCTGGTCATCCCCCAGGCTGATGCCTGGCCCATCCATATCTCCTTGAGATGCCGATCAACCTACTGCAACCACGAGGCATGCGATCGGTCCGTTGGCCTCCTCCACTCACTAGGCTCCCTTGCTGAGAGTATCTGGTGAGCTGGGTCAGCGTCCGGAAAACGAGCCACATGTCCATACAGCCGCAGCTGACGTTCACGGACCATACAGGAAACAAATCTCATCTTAAGTCTCTCTCAGCAACTGCTTGTTGGACACAAAGACCGACCAGCGATAGCCAAGGATTCTCTGAAGAGACTTGGTTCCAAAGGAATTGAATTCCTTTGAATTGAATTGAAGGAATTGGTTCTTGGAATTATTTTTTTATGCATTAGAGGTGCAGTTTATAGATCCCACAACTAGCATGGTGGAGTTATGACTAGCTTACCCCGATGATTAAGTGCACTTAGGAGGAGCTTGCTGAAAATGGCAAGAGTGGCTTGTCATCAGTCTCTGCCGTAATGACTTCCCGGCCATACAGGTAGTGGTGGAGGTGTTGACAGGCAAATACTATGCTCAGGCATTCTTTTTGGATCTGTGTATAGTTTTAGTCTGTCAGAATGTGTCCTTGATGCAAATGCAACTAGTTGTCCCTCTTGCATGAGAGAGCATCCAAGTCCATTCTATTTTGGCTTGAGTCACTTTGTATGGTGACTGGCTTTGTGATGTCATAGTACTGTTATGTTTATGGGGGTAGATCAAAGAATACCATAGGAAAGGTAGAATTGTATAGGAAATAGTATGGACCATGTGATGTGTAGGAGCATCTTGATGTACATATGTAGGGAAAATGTAGCTTAAGGTTGTTTAAATGTGCATCATACGGGGGATGAGGCCCTGTTAATTAGTAATAGGGGTTAAGGCTAGTTTTCCCCTGTGCGTCAAACTCTCTGTAGTCAGCCCTAACATTTTTGCCAACACTGCCGGCCAAATTACGCTCCATGAGCTGCCGGCCAGACTGCCCCCTCCCCAACCCCCCATGGACATATACACAAAGAATTAAGTTAAGCACCCCCCCCCCCCCCGTTTTTTTACAACCTCGCACATTACAAGTTTGTTGTCGTCAAAACAGTGTAATATACCCATGATATTGCTATATTTTCTGGAGAAGTGATATTATGGTCACATAAAAACATAACAATCATGCCGTTTTCAATATTTTATTCTGAATAATTTAAGGTGAAATTTTTTGGGAATTTTAGGCATATTTTCACCTCAATTTAAGTATGGAGCTATAGGTCCATCACGGACAGTGTGGATGACGTTTATGTTTTCTAACGTACAGTCATTGTTCTGAGAAGACCTCTAGCGATCTTTGCGTCAATAACGTGTGTAGGACCCACGTGATCGGATCACTGACTCAACCCTACGTCTCATAGACCCTGTAAGCCGTCGTATGCGTTGCTGTGGCAGGTTGAACCCCCTCGAGCACGTTTGGGACATGTTGGGACGACAAATTGCGAAGATGGTCCCTCCAATAGCCAATCTGGATGAATTGGAACGTGCATTACATCGGGAATGGAACAACCTGCCACAGCAACGCATACGACGGCTTACAGGGTCTATGAGACGTAGGGTTGAGTCAGTGATCCGATCACGTGGGTCCTACACACGTTATTGACGCAAAGATCGCTAGAGGTCTTCTCAGAACAATGACTGTACGTTAGAAAACATAAACGTCATCCACACTGTCCGTGATGGACCTATAGCTCCATACTTAAATTGAGGTGAAAATATGCCTAAAATTCCCAAACAATTTCACCTTAAATTATTCAGAATAAAATATTGAAAACGGCATGATTGTTATGTTTTTATGTGACCATAATATCACTTCTCCAGAAAATATAGCAATATCATGGGTATATTACACTGTTTTGACGACAACAAACTTGTAATGTGCGAGGTTGTACAAAAACGGGGGGGGTGCTTAACTTAATTCTTTGTGTATATATGGAAAAAGGGACCTGCCAGGGGAGGCGGAGCGACCAAGCAAGGGGCATTGGGAGGAGAGACCAGCAGGCCACACCTCCAAAATGATGTGGGCGAGGCAAAGGGAGAGGGAAACTTTGCTATTGTTTCTCGCAGCTGAAGAAGAGACCGCCTGGTTCTGCTTGTTGGACAAGGAAGGTTGGCGATTATTGTATGCGCAGTGAGGAGAGAACCTTTGTCGCGGCCAGTGAGAAAAGGCTTGTGCAATCTGTCCTTGGTGGGCTGGATACCACGTGTGCTTTCCCAGATGGTGGAGGTCATAAAAAGGAGGCTGTCTTCGTGACCAGCCTCACGCCAGTGGTGCCTTCTGTGCACGGCGCGTTGGGGCCGTCGCAATTTTGAGCGCTTCCGGCGTGGGTGGCTCAAGTGCTTTGTCACCGCCACCAACCTTCCAAAAAGGATCCATTTTGGGCCAAAGCTAAGTGCCGGCCAAGGGAGGATTTAATATTGATTTTATTACTTTACCCTGTGTGCGTGTTCGTGTCAGTGTGTGAGGTACTCCAGATTAGAACTTTTGCCTCGGTCTTTATTTCGACAATTTCATTCTGCACCGTATTTGCCTTCAACTCGTTATTGCTGCATTATTTTGTTGAGTATTATTAGTTGTGGGTTTCGGGAGTAAACCCGTGTGTTTTGTTAATTAAACGTCTCGCATCTCTTCCATCCTGCACGCGCAAAGTTAACTGCCATAATCGGGAGGTTGATTGGGAGTAAGCTGGTTTGACCACCGTCCCAGCTGATCTTAATCGGCAGGGATGCGACAGTACCTTAATACAGGAACGGTGGTAACCGAGCGCTTTATTTCCTGTTTCCGTAGCCAATGCCATATCACATCCTTGTCCAGCAGTCACCTCAACAGCACACACACCTCAGCGAGGCGTGGCATGAATTTGGCGATGTAGTTCACAAAGCCGATGAAATTCTGGACCTCCTTCACGTCTGTTGGCCGTGACATTTCCAGAATGGCTCTCACCTTTTCGGGACCAGCCTTTAGGCCATTTCAATACTGTGTCCATGAAAATAGACCTTTGTCATGTTGAACTGCAGCTTCTTCAGGACAGCTCTTGGTTTAACCTGCCTGCAGCACTCCATCAGCACCAGAAACTTTGTGTCATGGTCACAGTATTCTTCGTAATCTGTGTCCCCGCAGCCAGCAATGACGATGTCATCTGAATTAGGCTCTACTCCACCGAGCCCAGCCATTAGCTCATGCTGCTTGCGTTGGTACAACTCTGGTGCTACGGGCAGTCCAAAAGGCAGTTAGTTTAAGCCACCGTTTTCTGCCCCAGGGGTCCACAATGTTGTCATGTAACTGCTCTCCTCGTCTATTGTTATGTAACTGCTTGCATTGCAAAAAGGCGTCGTGTGCATCTACAAGTGTGGACACCCATGCCTTTGGTAGTTTGTACAAGACATCTTTGAGTGTTGGCATGATGTGGTGAGATCTTTGCAGTGCTTGGTTCAAAAACTTTGGATCTATCCAAATTCTCAGGCTTTTTCACGATGACCATGTTATTTATCCAGTATGTCGTTTCGGTCACAGGGCAATGTGACCATCTGCCTCATGTCTGTCCAGCTGTGCCTTCACGGCAGACTTCATAGCTACGGGTACATTTCGTGTTGTGTACTGTACTGGTCGGAAACTGGCATCCAGTTCATAATGTACTTCTCCTAGAACTGACTCTATTGTCCCATTGAAAACATCGTTATACCTGCTTATCAGCTGTTGTTTGGTCAAAGGCCTTGTCAGATGGTGCTCCATCTTGTTCAGTTCAGGAGGGACAGTGAAGTGCATCCCAAGCGCTCACATGTGGAGCCTGACAATAGTGGTTTCTGATTGGCCTCCACAATTTCAAATTCAAGCTTGTGTGCTCGTCCACGTAATACACACTTTGTTTTGAAAAGTCCCAGTGACTTCATCAGCTCGCCCGAATACAACTTCAGTCTCTTTTCACTTGGTAAGAGTCGGGCTTTAGATGCTGGAGTCATCTTGTCTTTGCGGCTCATTACGTCACATGTTGCCCCCGAATCAAGCTGGTATTGCCGTACGTTATTATGCAGTTGTCATGTGACAAGCCATTTCTTCCCTCTCGACCTCACAGCACCGATGCACCCGCTTGTGTAAATGAGTTGCCACTGTTTTCGTCTTCCTCATCAGATTCAGTATTTTCCACCCTGTGTAGCTGCCCTGCTGTGGGCCTTCTTCTGCTCTCAAAGCATACTTTGGTAAAGTGATTAGCTCTGCCACATGATCTGCATGTCTTACCATAGGCTGGACAGTGTTCTCTTCCTCGTCTGTGTGCTTTGCCACAGTATTTACATGTGTCACGGTTGTCCACCCACATACTGGGAGGGTGGTCATTTTGCTTTGTTGCTTTTGAAGAGCCGGTCCTGCTGTACTGTTGTCTCATTGTGACATTAACACTATTGATCAACGGCCTCTCCTGCTCCATTGTTTCCATCTGCATGTCCGTGAGCTCTTCTGCCCGGCGTCTCAATGGCCGCGTTTACAGTTAAATCAGGAGGCGACGCGTGTACTCTCATTAGCAACGCCAAGAACGATTTTGTCTCCAATCAGCTCATCCTTCAATCAGCTCATCTGGCTTCTTCTTCAGACCGGTTGCTAATAAATAATCCTCAAATTCGGGTCTAAAATTGTCCCAATTACTGCTCCAGTCAGCACTCATTTTTGTCTCATCCAGGGGTTGTATGTTGGTCAAGGCCTATGTCCGTCGTGTTTCAGCACAGCACGGTACAGCGGGAGATCACAGTCTTCAGTTACTCACTTTTGCACACGCGGTGGGTGCTTGGAGGAGTTCTGGACTGAATAGGAGGGGTAACTCGAACCCCTTCTGTCACCATTAATCAAATGCTTATACAGTCGTGGCGAAAAATATTGGCACCCTTGCACTTTTTTCAAATAACTCACAATTTTCTCCGAAAATAAGTTGAAATTGACCAAAGTATTTGGTCTCCACAATTCTTTATTTCACCGTTAATATTGCAGAACCTTTGTTTTTGATTCAGAAGAAATGGCATTGACAAAATTATTGACACCCTCAACTTAATATTTGTTAGGAGGTCTTTTGGACAAAATAACTGCAGACAAGCGCTTCCTATAGCCATGAATGAGCTTCATACACCTCTCTACTGGCAGTTGGTCCCACTCTTCTTGTGCAAACTGCTCCAGTTCTCCCATATTTGAAGGGTGTCTTCTCCCAACTGCTGTTTTCAGACTTCCCCACAGGTGTTCAATGGGATTTAGATCTGGACCTATTGCTGGCCACTTCAGAACAGTCCAATCCTAGTTGCTTTTTGAAGTGTGTTTGGGGTCATTGTCCTGCTGCAAGACCCATGACCTTCGACGGAGACCCAGCTTTCTGACACTGGGTTGAACATTGCGCTCCAAAATACCTTGGTAATCTCCCGATTTCATGATGCCATGCACACATTCAAGGTACCTAGTGCCAGATGCAGCACAGCAACCCCAAAACATCACTGAACCTCCTCCATGTTTGACTGTAGGGAAGGTGTTCTTTTCTTTTAAGGTTTCATTTTGTTTTCTGTAAACATAGACATGATGTGCTTTACCAAAAAGCTCTAATTTGGTCTCAACTGTCCACAGAACATTCTTCCAGAAGGATTTTGGCTTGTTCATGTGTGTTTTGAAAACTCCAGTCAGGCTTTCGTATGTGTCTCTCTCAGCAGTGGGGTCCTCTTGGGTCTCCTACCATAGAACCCCCTTTCATTGAGTTGGTGATGGATGGTGCGAGTTGAAACTGTTGTACCTTGTGTCTGAAGGTCAGCTTGAATCTGTTTGGCAGGTTATCGAGGTGCTTTCTCTGCCATTCGAATAATCCTTCGCTGCAATCTTTGATCAAGTTTTCTCTTGCTGCCACGTCCAGGGAGGTTGGCTGCAGTTCCATGGGTCTTAAACTTCTTGATAACATTGCGTACGGTGGACACAGGAACATCAAGGTCTCTGGAGATGGACTTGCAGCCTTGAGATTGCCCATGCTTGGCTACAATCTTATGTCTGATCTCCTCAGACAATTCTCTGGTTTTCTTTCTTTTCTCCATGTTCATTGTGACACAGTGACACAAAACAGCAGAATGACTCCTTTTCTCTATTCAAACTGGTTGGATGAGTGATTTTTATATTGCAGGCACCTGCAACTCACCACAGGTGAGTTCAATTCCAAAGTAAAGGAGAATCACCTGCTTGCAATCTAATTATTTCTAACAACTTCTTTTCTAACAACTTAGCTCTTTCACGAGCCTCGATCTTGTATACATAAAAAAAAATTTTTAAAAAGCCAATAATATTGTCCGGGCCATTTTATGATTTCTGTGTGGAATAAGCTAAGAATTTGTATTATTTCAGCTTTTTTGGTTGTGTTCCACTGAAAACCAAAAATACATATGTGGAATGTGGATACCAAAAGTTTTTTTAAATTTCAACAATTTTCTGGAAGAAATGGTGCATTTTTTTATTTTTTTTAAGTGCAAGGGTGCCAATATTTTTGGCCACGACTGTATGAAGAAAGGACATGTAGCTGGTGTTAGTTCAAGTAAACCATGTTCCACGTCCAGCACACCCGGTCAGGAGGTAAATCCAGAAGTAGGTCCACAGTAATGCCATGCCACAGTCATCCACCAGGCGGTGTTATGAAACAAGCTATAACACCAAAGCAGGAGATGGGCCTGGCATTCAATGAGATTGTGTGGAAGATTGATGTATCATGGGCATGGGTGGGAGATGTGTCTGGCAATTAGATTGAGTGGAAGATGGGTATAACCAGCAGGTTGGGCAGAAGATGGGCATTGCCAGCAGGTTGGGCAGGAGATGGGCATTACCAGGCGGTTGGGTGGGAGAAAATCGGCCAGATGACCAGGTGTGCTGACCGAAGATCAGATTTACCTGGTATCCTACAGGAATGTCAATCGAGTTATTATTCTGATTCTCAACACCTTTAGTTTCATATTCTGTGAAAAGGGAAAGGTTAATTTAATTATTGTTTTTGTAATCCGTATTAAAAATAAATGCTTTGAAACATTTAATGACTTCATGTGAACATGGCGTATGAATTATTCTCTTTCTTTGACTTTAAGGAATGAAACAGTGTGTAATGAATAATGATGAATGATGATATTTGAATGAATGAACGATGTGTCGGAACCGGAGTGTTTCAAACAGTGAAGCTTTGGGATTTTTTTACGATTCGTGTAGATATGAGGTGAATGTTACAGTTGTATGTTAAATGAACATGTGGGGGATTCGTGTATATATGACATAAATGTTACAGTTGTATGTTAAATGAACATGTGGGGGATTCGTGTATATATGACATAAATGTTACAGTTGTATGTTGTTAATGAACATGTGGGGGATTCATGTAGATATGACATAAATGTTACAGTTGTATGTGAAATGAACATGTGGGGGATTCATGTAGATATGAGGTAAATGTTACAGTTGTATGTTATTAATGAACATGTGGGGGATTCATGTAGATATGACATAAATGTTACAGTTGTATGTGAAACGAACATGTGGGAGATTCATGTAGATATGAGGTAAATGTTACAGTTGTATGTTTTATGAACATGTGGGGGATTCATGTAGATATGAGGTAAATGTTACAGTTGTATGTTAAATGAACATGTGGGGGATTCATGTAGATATGAGGTAAATGTTACAGTTGTATGTTATTAATGAACATGTGGGGGATTCGTGTAGATATGAGGTAAATGTTACAGTTGTATGTTATTAATGAACATGTGGGGGATTCATGTAGATATGAGGTAAATGTTACAGTTGTATGTTATTAATGAACATGTGGGGGATTCATGTAGATATGAGGTAAATGTTACAGTTGTATGTTAAATGAACATGTGGGGGATTCGTGTATATATGAGGTAAATGTTACAGTTGTATGTTAAATGAACATGTGGGGGATTCATGTAGATATGAGGTAAATGTTACAGTTGTATGTTAAATGAACATGTGGGGGATTCATGTAGATATGAGGTAAATGTTACAGTTGTATGTTAAATGCACATGTGGGGGATTCATGTAGATATGAGGTAAATGTTACAGTTGTATGTTAAATGAACATGTGGGGGATTCATGTAGATATGAGGTAAATGTTACAGTTGTATGTTAAATGAACATGTGGGGGATTCGTGTAGATATGAGGTGAATGTTACAGTTGTATGTTAAATGAACATGTGGGGGATTCATGTAGATATGAGGTAAATGTTACAGTTGTATGTTAAATGAACATGTGGGGGATTCATGTAGATATGAGGTAAATGTTACAGTTGTATGTTAAATGAACATGTGGGGGATTCATGTAGATATGAGGTAAATATTACAGTTGTATGTTAAATGAACATGTGGGTGATTCATGTAGATATGAGGTAAATGTTACAGTTGTATGTTAAATGAACATGTGGGGGATTCATGTAGATATGAGGTAAATGTTACAGTTGTATGTTAAATGAACATGTGGGGGATTCATGTAGATATGAGGTAAATGTTACAGTTGTATGTTAAATGAACATGTGGGGGATTCATGTAGATATGAGGTAAATGTTACAGTTGTATGTTAAATGAACATGTGGGGGATTCATGTAGATATGAGGTAAATGTTACAGTTGTATGTTAAATGAACATGTGGGGGATTCATGTAGATATGAGGTAAATGTTACAGTTGTATGTTAAATGAACATGTGGGTGATTCATGTAGATATGAGGTAAATGTTACAGTTGTATGTTAAATGAACATGTGGGGGATTCATGTAGATATGAGGTAAATGTTACAGTTGTATGTTAAATGAACATGTGGGGGATTCATGTAGATATGAGGTAAATGTTACAGTTGTATGTTAAATGAACATGTGGGGGATTCGTGTATATATGAGGTAAATGTTACAGTTGTATGTTAAATGAACATGTGGGGGATTCATGTAGATATGAGGTAAATGTTACAGTTGTATGTGAAATGAACATGTGGGGGATTCATGTAGATATGACGTAAATGTTACAGTTGTATGTGAAATGAACATGTGGGGGATTCGTGTAGATATGAGGTGAATGTTACAGTTGTATGTTAAATGAACATGTGGGGGATTCATGTAGATATGAGGTGAATGTTACAGTTGTATGTTAAATGAACATGTGGGGGATTCGTGTAGATATGAGGTAAATGTTACAGTTGTATGTTATTCATGAACATGTGGGGGATTCGTGTATATATGAGGTAAATGTTACAGTTGTATGTTAAATGAACATGTGGGGGATTCATGTAGATATGAGGTAAATGTTACAGTTGTATGTTGTTAATGAACATGTGGGGGATTCATGTAGATATGACATAAATGTTACAGTTGTATGTGAAATGAACATGTGGGGGATTCATGTAGATATGAGGTAAATGTTACAGTTGTATGTTATTAATGAACATGTGGGGGATTCATGTAGATATGACATAAATGTTACAGTTGTATGTGAAACGAACATGTGGGAGATTCATGTAGATATGAGGTAAATGTTACAGTTGTATGTTTTATGAACATGTGGGGGATTCATGTAGATATGAGGTAAATGTTACAGTTGTATGTTAAATGAACATGTGGGGGATTCATGTAGATATGAGGTAAATGTTACAGTTGTATGTTATTAATGAACATGTGGGGGATTCGTGTAGATATGAGGTAAATGTTACAGTTGTATGTTATTAATGAACATGTGGGGGATTCATGTAGATATGAGGTAAATGTTACAGTTGTATGTTATTAATGAACATGTGGGGGATTCATGTAGATATGAGGTAAATGTTACAGTTGTATGTTAAATGAACATGTGCGGGATTCATGTAGATATGAGGTAAATGTTACAGTTGTATGTTAAATGAACATGTGGGGGATTCATGTAGATATGAGGTAAATGTTACAGTTGTATGTTAAATGAACATGTGGGGGATTCATGTAGATATGAGGTAAATGTTACAGTTGTATGTTAAATGAACATGTGGGGGATTCATGTAGATATGAGGTAAATGTTACAGTTGTATGTTAAATGAACATGTGGGGGATTCATGAAGATATGAGGTAAATGTTACAGTTGTATGTTAAATGAACATGTGGGGGATTCATGTAGATATGAGGTAAATGTTACAGTTGTATGTTAAATGAACATGTGGGGGATTCATGTAGATATGAGGTAAATGTTACAGTGGTATGTTAAATGAACATGTGGGGGATTCATGTAGATATGAGGTAAATGTTACAGTGGTATGTTATTAATGAACATGTGGGGGATTCGTGTAGATATGAGGTAAATGTTACAGTTGTATGTTAAATGAACATGTGGGGGATTCATGTAGATATGAGGTAAATGTTAGTTGTATGTTAAATGAACATGTGGGGGATTCATGTAGATATGAGGTAAATGTTACAGTTGTATGTTATATGAACATGTGGGGGATTCGTGTAGATATGAGGTAAATGTTACAGATGAATGTTAAATGAACATGTGGGGGATTCATGTAGATATGAGGTAAATGTTACAGTTGTATGTTAAATGAACATGTGGGGGATTCATGTAGATATGAGGTAAATGTTACAGTTGTATGTTAAATGAACATGTGGGGGATTCGTGTAGATATGAGGTAAATGTTACAGTTGTATGTTAAATGAACATGTTCGTGTAGATATGAGGTAAATGTTACAGTTGTATGTGAAATGAACATGTGGGGGATTCATGTAGATATGACATAAATGTTACAGTTGTATGTTTTATGAACATGTGGGGGATTCGTGTAGATATGAGGTAAATGTTACAGTTGTATGTTTTATGAACATGTGGGGGATTCGTGTAGATATGAGGTAAATGTTAGAGGTGTATGTTTTATGAACATGTTGAGGATTTATGTATCCATGAGGTAAATCTTAGACGAACATTTTATGATCGTGTTAAGGATTGATGTGGCCATGTGGTAAATTTCACTGATGTATGTTTTATGATCGTCTATTATTTTATGTAAATGTGTTGAGGATTCATATTTATATATTTTATTGCTAGTGCCCCTGCTCACTTCGGGAGCAGAGGAAGGGCCAATTCCTCTTTGGGGTATATAGATTACAGTAGATCTGTGGTCGGTCTCAAGAACATTGGGTGTGTGTTCATTTACCAAGTTTCTTGTGGAGAGATCATGTGCGATATTGTTATAAGTTAATTGTGTTAATTTGCTTTATTGTGATATTTGAAGTTTTCAAAAGCTACACCCGGATCCGGAAGGGTGGAGCTTCGCGAGCACGCCATGCTGGAAATGGAGATGTTTGCTGTGATTATTGCTGCCTGATGAATGACTTTGGTTTTCGCTTACAATAAACCATTGTTGATGAACTTAAAGGAGTGATACTGGATCCTGGGGACATTACAGATCATCAAGTGGTTAAAGCATTCGAGCAAGCACTCCATTCAAAACCGTTAAGGAACGGCTGGCATGGCAAGCGCTAGCTGCTTGGGAAATGAGCACACCCCGGAATTCCTCCCTTTCAGTTTTATGTTAAACAGCAGGAGTGAGTTTCAAAAGTTCACGACGAAAAACGCCATGTTAGCAGCAGGAAGGGTCATGTTATTATACACAACCCTTATGGGGTATATAGAGTACAGTAGATCTTCGTTTAGCTCTGCAAGTAAAACATACCTTACGGATGTCGGGATTCTTCCAAATTTCTTTGTTTAGTGTTATAAACAGCATTAGCGACTGTTTAAAAAGCTAATCATACATGTTTGTGATTTATAATATTTTTACCTCTGTTAGAAGTCGTTGGCCCATTGCTCCCTCAAAAACGCCATGATAAGCTATTTATAAACATTGACTCGACATTTGCTCAAGCAGGAAAAACCCCTTGGGGAGGTGGGATATTGTCGCTCGGACCCTTCGGTTAATACCAGGGCTCGCGGATGGACCAGAACGGAATTACTGGAGGCGACGCTCAAATACGGATTTTGCTTTTGTAGCACGGGAAGGAGAAGTGAAGAGGAAGAAGCGGGAGCGCATAACTGTGGAAGGCGAACGAACTCAAACGGCACAAGATTTGCAGGGAATGGAAAATAATACAAGGGTTTATTGCAATAAAAGGTCGGGACAGGAAAACGCGATACTAAATAAAAGTCCTAGGTTGGGATCCCACACACCTCACTTCAGAAACGAGACACAGGAAGGAATTACGAAAAGAATAACGTCCATTATGTAAATGTGGGGTGTGGGTGCAGCCTTATCTCGTCTGTCGTCTTGTATTGTTTGCCATCCAACACGGCTCCTTTCGGCCCCGCTCGCGCGCCACCAGGCCTCGCTCCAAGCACCAATCAATCGCACACCATGAGGTCCGTGCGCCACTCCAAAACACCACAAAGGCCCGAGCCAACGCCTACCAGGACCTCCCAAAACCAAGAGGAAAAACGCAGAGAGCACAAGACAGCCAGGGAAGAACGTGCGCAAGAGAGTTCGAGCTGCCAGAGGAAGCTGCGCAAGCAAGAAGAGCCGGATGTGCAAGACCAAGAGCGAGCTGCAAGAGGGACTCCATGTGCCAGAGCGCAAGCCCAAAATGTCATTTGGCGCGCCCCTATATAACCTTGCGGCGGTGACGTCAGCCTTAGCGCGCCACCGAATCACAGGCCTGTAGCGTGGTCATAGCTTGTGCTACTCGAGGCCTGCCGGAGGTGTAGCTGGCTGCGGCCCATGCGGCGGTGCCCTGAACTGGCCTCTTGCCTGTCCTCTTCCGAGGTCCTTGTCAGGGAAGGGAATTATTTAATGTTGTACACTAAGGGCCTGTCTAAGTGTTTATGTTGGTGTGCATTGCCATAAGGGACAAAGGTTTGATTACCATGTGTGACGCACAAGGGTTTATCTTTAATCCCTACACTATCTAACACTCGAACATCCTGGTATGTTCACAGGTATACATCTTAACCCGACAAACCGGACTACACAGAACTTATTACAAGGTAGATTCCCTATCGTGACAGTCGAAGCATGTTACCTATTCAGATCTACCTGGCCCTAGATATTCCTTTACCCCACCAGACATAACAATATTATTGGTAATAATATTGTTTTGTAATAACATTAATATTATGCTATTATCATTCGTTTTGTTATTAGAAGCAGCCTTGGAAATACACCACGATAAAGCTAACTTAACACGGATATACACCTCAACACACAACCCCGTTGTCTGCAATGGTGGAGAAAACCCCCTTGGGGAGGGGGGCAAATTAATCCGCTACAACCTTCCTTGTGTAACCCTTGGTCAGCCTGTCAAGTTTGGTTGAGATTGGTTAAGTAACGACGGAATGTATCGTGGTAAAAAAAAATCATGACATGCAGACACCAAATGGCGTATTTTAGTATGATTGAAAGACAACAAGACACGTACACTTTAAAGTTCAAGACAATTATGAAATGTTTGTGACTTGAACAAAAACTCCAATGTGGAGCACTTATTTTTAATTTGAACACGTTGAACAAAAACCCTTTCAAAGTAACAAATTGATATAAACGCTTTAAAACAGGAATAGGTACAAAAATAATAAAATGACTGACCAAAACATTTTTGGGAAATTACAATTTCAAATAAAGTCAATTAAACGAAATTCACAAGTTTGACTAAACAATCTTCAATATTTCACCGAAATAAAAAGATTACATTTCACAGTTCTTATAAGAAAAAGCGATTTCCACCAGATAACTTAGTGATTGACCAGCGGCAGCGATAAAACTTTGAAGTAAAAAAAATTCATCAAGGTTTATTGACCCTGGATCCGTTCCCGTTATGCTCGCCACATTTCCTCTTTGTATCGCCGAACAGATTGTATCGCCATACGTTCTGTACATCAAATTTGGACCCAATAGTTTGTGAAACTGACTGTTCATCTAATAAAAAATACTTATGTTTTACAGTGACACGTGTTTTAGTACTATTTTCGAGATTTCACGATTACAATACTCTCGTCAATAGCTGAAAGTTGTGTGGAGTTAACAATTGTTTTGGAAAACGCAATAATGGGTTAATAGGTGAAGATATTTTTCAGCAAACATTAAAATTGTCCTCGTATTATTTTGCTGTAAGTTAGTAGGTGAATACTTGAACAGCTGATGGGAGTGTTCTGTGATTACGAGTTGTGAGGTTGCTGGTATGAAAAGCACTGAAATTTGATCTGTAAGTGTCAGGAGTATAATAATTTAAATGTGGATACTGATTTTTATGAACTTTGATTCACCAGCAAATAATATACGGTAAGGCCACCAAAAATACTGGCGGGCCATAAGAACCTGTTTAGGTGGCCCGGTGGACAAAAAAAATAAATTTAAGGGTGGCGCAGAGATGAACCAAGTCCAAGGACACAAGTGATTCTCAGCTGAGAATTGTCCAACATTAGGCCAAGAGGGGAAAGGGATGGTATTCAGCCAATCTTCTGAATGTTTGGAGGCTGTGGAGCCTTGCCCGTTCTTGGTCTGAGGATGAACAAGAGAACAGGATTTCAATTGATCGAATACACAAGGGAGTGTCCCAAGCGGATTGGCTCAATGTTTTGGCTGGGATCACGCAAATGCCGACACCTGCTTTTTCCGTCGACTGTATGCGGGTGCTTGTCAAATCAGAATAATCGGCCTGAGGAACATTCTATGATAGTGGATCATCAATCAAGTTTACAAGTGTAGGCCGAAGAAAGAAAAGCTGGGATAGATAAGCGGAAGCAGATCTGACACCTGGGCCGCCGTTATTTGGTGGCAGCGAATATTGTGCCCATCTTGAATCTGACAGCTCGGTGTTCAAAACACTTTCCAAAGTGTTTTTTAGTACCAAATCTTAGGAAAAAGCACGTTGCTATCAAAGCCTGGAGCTAACCAAAAGAAGAACAACAATTCTGGAATTGCGAAGCAATTTTTTTTTTTTTTTTTTTAAGCGAAAGCAAAGTGTCACGGGGCAGCCAAATCATTGAGCCTGCTCTTCATCTGTCACAAATCGTCGTTTCCTTTCGACGACTTTGTTGCACTGCTCAAGGAAGAAGAACCCAGGAATGTCATTACCTTGCTATTAACAAGCTTAATGTCAGCAGCGATTTCGCAGATATTGTTTCATATTGAAATTTTGTTGCTCATGTCCGAATCCAAAACGATCAACTCCAACTTGAGGGTGTTGACTTTTAAGCCCAGAGACTGTTCTGCGTCAATGATCTTTTTGAAGTCGGCCAAAACGGTGGTATAATCCCTGCCCATGGTTCCGTCATCCAAATACCAAACGTTAAATCCACTGGCCAGTTGTTGATGAGGTCTTTAATGCCCAAGGAGAAAAGAAAGGGGCCTAGAGGATCGCCCCGTTGCACACATTTCATCAAACTGAATGAATGATCTCCAAAGTGCAAAGTTGATGGTTTGGAGTATGGTTGCCAAGCGAATGGAAGGAGAAAGAGGGAGCGCATGTCTGTGTTGCTTCAAATAGTCCATGTTGTGTGTTGTCTGTGTTGCATGTCTGTGTTTAACCTTTCGTCCTCCTCACCCTTCCCTTTCTTGTAACTCTTCTGTAATCTCTGACACACTATCAACTGCTCTCCCTACCTCCTGCTCTGATCCTTCATCTGACCCTACCCCTCCACTCACCTGTCCTGCACCCGATGCTCCCCCTCTCTCCTCATTAACGGTATGGACCTCAAACATCCGGGGCCTTCACTCAAACCTGATTGATCTCTCCATACAGGTTGCTTCTGACAATCCAGACTTGATCTGCTTAACAGAAACTTTCCTCCTTCAAGATGTCTCTGATTCCTTAATATCTCTTCTTGGTTACTCCCTCCTCCGGTATGATAGACCTGAGCCTCGTCCTGGTGGTGGGGTTGCTATCTTTATGAAAAAAACTCTCTTCCTCACTCTCCTTGCACTGCCCTCTCTCCACCCCACCTCCAGGAGTACCTCTGGCTACGGCTTCCTCTCCGCTCCCACCTCTTGTTCATATGTGTTCTGTGCCGTCCACCAAACAGTGATGACTCCATTTCCATCTCACTGTCTGACAACATGGACAAACTTCTATCCACTCATCCCAACCCTCTCTTCCTCATATGTGGCGACTTCAACTGTCATCATGCCAGCTGGCTAGGTGTGGGTAATTCTCACACCAGACATGGCACCTCAACAAAAGACTTCTGCGACTCATTGGGACTGACACACTCTGTCAATTTCCAGACCCGGATCTCAGTCAATGCAGTATCTTCTCTTCTAGACTTGGTTATGACAAACTTCCCTGCAAATGTCTGCTACTCTTCTTCTGCTCCAATCGGTTCTTCTGATCATGTGCTTGTTAAAGTGGACATCTCTCTGGCCATTCTCAGAGAGCCTCCTCAGTGCCGACGAGTCTGGCATTTCACTCAGGCTGACTGGCCTCGTCTGCAAGCAACCATCAATCATCTGGACTGGTCTCCCATCTCTACTGCCTCTGACATCAATTCTTCCTGGGAATTGTGACAAAGCAAACTGCTCTCTCTCATGCACAGATTTATCCCATCTCGTCTTCAGTTGTCTTACCCTTCCTCCCGTCCATGGTACAATGGTACATTGAATCTTGTGGTGAGGCAGTTGCCCTGACCAACTTGCCTTTGCCTCTTGGAAGGCAAATCCAACTGAAGGCAATCTCAGTTCCTTCCACCAAGCTCGGAACAAGTGTGTGTCTACCCTCAGGAGTGCCAGTAAGCACTATCTCTCCACACTCAAGAATGAACTCTCAAACCTGTCTCCTTCCTCCAAATCCTGGTGGTGTCTGGTCAAATCCGTTTCTGGTGTTTCTTCCCCCTCCATCCCCTCCCTTACCTCAAATGGCTACACAGTTGACACCGCACGTGACAAAGCCGAATGCCTCAACTCCGTGTTTGCCTCAAAAGCTTGTGTCCCAAACACATCTCTCTCTGTTCCCACCTTACCCAGTCGAACCCAACTGCTCCTGGACTCTGTGTCCTTCTCTCCTGACAAGGTGGAGATGTTTTTGTCAAACCTAGACTCTGATTCTACAACTGGACCAGACGGCATCAGCCCACAGGTCCTAAAATCCTGCTCTTCCGCTCTAGCTCACCCTCTCTCTGTTCTTTTCACCCTCTCTTTTGCTCAAGGTCATCTGCCAGCATCTTGGAAATCAGCAAACATTACCGCTTTACACAAAAAGGTGCAAAAACAGATCTTTGCAACTACAGACCAATGAGCCTGCTCCCAATTATCAGCAAAGTCATGGAATCCATCATTGCTTCGGAAAGCAAATCCTTCCTCTTCTCCAATGGCCTGAACTCTGATCATCAATTTGGATTCAGACCAGGTCATTCTACTCTGGACATGTTGCTTCTGCTGTCTCAACAATGGATGGAGGTCCTCAATGCCAAACATGAAATCAGAGCTGTCTCCCTTGACATATCAGGTGCCTTCGATACGATGTGGCACCCAGCTATGCTCACCAAACTCTCCTCCTATGGTATCCATGGAAATCTCCACGCATGGCTTGCGGACTTCCTCTCTGGTCATCGTCAACGTGTGGCCCTGAATGGATTTCTCTCATCTTCCCTTCCTGTTCTGGCTGGAGTTCCCCAAGGTAGTGTTCTGGGCCCTGTGCTATTTCTGGTCTTCATCAATGATCTCTCCGACTCTCTGGAAAATCCTCTCTATCTCTTTACTGATGACTCCACTCTCTGCCGCTCCATTCCTCATCCCTCAGATCGGCAGTCCGCAGCCTCCTCACTCTCTGCAGACCTGGACAAAATCACAGACTGCTCAAACAAGTGGAACATGTCTTTTAATCATGACAAATCTCACACTCTTACTCTGTCTCTCCGAAAAGACCGACTGGAAACTCCTCCCATCTACTTTCTCAACAATCCTCTCCAATAAGTTCTGTCGCTCAAGCTTTTGGGTCTCACTATCTGCCATGATCTTTCTTGGAAAAACCACATTTCCAAGCTGGCCTCCAAAGCCAGTCGCCGACTGGGCATCCTCCGTCGTGTGAAGTCCTTCCTTGGCACACCTGAGCTCCTCACCACATACAAGGCTTTCATCCGCAGCTCAATGGAATACTGTTCCCCCTTCTGGGCCGGTGCTCCTGCCTCACACCTAACTCGGCTTCACGCTGTTGAAACCAAAGCTTTCAGAATAATTGGAATGTCCTGCAATGAAGCGAACTCCGAGGGCCTTTCACTCACTCACCACAGGCAGGTTGGTGGTCTTTCTGTCTTCTACCGACTCCTCTCCGGCCTTGCTCCCCCAGCTCTCTCTGTGCTCTGTCCCCCAAATATTTATACAGGTCACACAAGATCTGCCAGCAACCCTCTTATGGTTAAACTGCCAAAATCTAGGCTCTCTGCTCACCTTCACTCTTTCATTCCCCTTTTCTCCCGCCTCTGGAAAAAAAACTCCCCCACTCCCTTCAATCCCACTCCTCCCTCCGGGTCTTTAAAACAGCTGTTCACCACCATCTGTTATCTTCCCCTATCCAAAACCTTGATCTTTTCTACCCCCGCTAATTCACCCCAGATACACTTTTCTGAAATTCCAACTTCTTTCCTGGAAGTCCTTCCAGTGTCCATATGTTTCATACCTCTCCCACCTCCCCCCAAGCCCTCTCCCTCCCACATTTCTCTCGATGTCCCTGCTCTCAAATGTTGTGTTTATGTCCTACCCCCTCTCTCCCCATCTTGTTTACTGCTCCCCTTATTTTGTGTTTTATGTGTCGGTTTGACTTTTTGTGTGATTAATGTTGGCTCTTTCACGAGCCTCGATCTTGTATACAAATACAGTCACGTGAAAAAGTAAGTACACCCCACGTAATGTTTTGACGTTTTCAACATATTTCAACATACAGCTATTTGATCTTCATTTCAACAATATTGACAGATAAAGATGATATAATATAACAGATATCATGAAACATTTACATTTTGTAGTCCATTGTATAATTTAAATGAACATAAATGCAAATTTCGCATGTGGAAAAAGTAAGTACACCCCCACATTTATCACTACTTCAAATACCTAAAATTTGAATCAGGTGCACCAGCTCAGGTGCAAATGATTAGAACATCGTTGGAGAGGATCTTGGAGGAACCTGTCTTATTTAAACCTCAGACATTTCGTTTGGTTTGCTCTTTGTTGTTGAAGTGTGCGGCATCACCATGCCTAGATCAAAAGAGCTCTCTGAGGCCTTCAGAAAGAAGGTTATAGATGCCTACGAGTCTGGAAAGGGATTTAAAAAGATCTCCAAACAATTGAAATCAATCATTCGACTGTCCGGAAGATCATCTACAAGTGGAGAAGATTCCAAACAACTGCCAACTTGTTCAGGCCAGGCCGCCCCAGCAAGTTCAGCCCGAGAGCAGACCGCAAGATGCTGAAAGAAGTCTCTAAGAACCCCAGAATGTCATCACAGGACCTACAGGCAGCTCTTGCCACTGTTGATGTCAAAGTGCACCAGTCTACCATTAGAAAGAGGCTGCACAAATTTGATCTACATGGGAGGTGTGCCAGAAGGAAACCTTTGCTGTCCAGAAAGAACATCAGGGCAAGACTAAAGTTTGCCAATGAACACCCAGGCAAAGACCAGCACTTCTGGAACAATGTGCTCTGGACAAATGAGTCAAAGGTCGAGCTATTTAGCCACAGTACCAGAAGACATGTTTGGTGAAAACCAAAGACAGCATTTGACCACAAGAACCTGATACCAACTGTAAAGCATAGTGGTGGAAATATTATGGTTCGGGGCAGCTTTGCTGCATCAGGGCCTGGGCAGCTCACCATCATCGAATCCACTATGAATTCTTTATTGTACCAGAGGGTGCTTGAGGATAATGTGAGGCCATCTGTCAGAAAGTTGAAGCTCACCCGAAGGTAGACCTTGCAACATGACAATGACCCTAAATACCAGTAAATCCACCAAGGAATGGCTGAAAAGAAAGAAATGGAGGGTCTGGAATGGCCAAGTCAAAGCCCGGATCTAAATCCCATGGAGATGTTGTGGGGGGATTTGAAACGAGCTGTGCATGCAAGAAACCCCTCAAACGTCGCACAGCTGAACGAATTCTGCATGGAGGAGTGGGCAAAAATTTCTCCCTGTCGATGAGAGAGACTGGTAGACAGTTATAAGAAACGCCTACTTGAGGTTGTTTCTGCCAAAGGGAGCAATACCACCTATTAGAGTGAAGGGTGTACTTACTTTTTCCACATGCTAAATTTGCATTTATGTTTATTTAAATTATACAATGGACTACAAAATGTAAATGTTTCATGATATTTGTTATATTATATCACCTTTATCTATCAATATTGTTGAAATGAAGATCAAATAGCTGTATGTTGAAATATGTTGAAAAACTCAAAACTTTACATGGGGTGTACTCACTTTTTCACGTGACTGTATATATATATATATATATATATATTTGCGGATCTCCCGAAGCCCGTTCACATTACAAAAGGGGGGATTAAACCCCTTTTTCCACCATATGTTTCATACCTCTCCCACCGGCCCTTGGGTCGCAATGGGCCCTTGGGTCTTCGTGTTCACGAGGCCAAATCGCCACTTCCACAGCGAGCGTGAGAAAGGGTATCGGGTCGACGCCGCACGTACCTTTGACCCACGCTGCTACGAAAACGGGGATCGGACCTCGCACAAGCCACGCTAATCGATTACGCCCGAGCGGTGTGCGTATCACGTGAATTGTGCCGTTAGTTTTATGGAACCCGATTCGAGCGGTTTTATTCGTACTATGCTAGGCCAATTAATGGAAGGGACAGGAATGGTAAAATAAGAGGAATAACACAATTTATTTACAATGATCCACAGAGACACAGAGCAGGCACTTAAACAACGTTAACTTATTTCCAGACAAAGGGCCCAATCACTCACACGTGGAAATGGAGAACAACAGGTTCACGCGCCAAACGCGCCTTTCTGCCAGTCGCTCCCGGACAGCTTAACCTGCGTGGCCCTCTGGCGGTCTGGTATGCAGGGAAAATGCAGGCAGGAGGAGATCGCGCGTCTGTGGCCCGGAATGGGTCGCCTCCAAAAGTGCGATTATACAGCGGCAGAGCGCAGGGTACAGGGCACGGGGAGAGTTCGTGTACAACGAGGCTATTACAATAGTTCAATGCAAGCGCTTTGACTTGTTCAGGGGCTGGGTGACTCTCTCTCCTCGTCTCTCGTTCTGACGCGTTCAGCTCTGACGAGCTCCCATGAACTCCGCTGCTGTTCTCACCCGTTCTGACCTCTCGTGCGTTCTCTCTCGTCTGCGTTCTGACTCTGCGCGTTCTCACTCGTACTTCTCTGATACCCCGACTGACTCGACTCATGGGCTGCGCGACTCGAATGTTCCTCGACTCTCCCTCTCTGGGGCACTCTCTCTCCGACTCTGCTTAATGGGCTCGGGGCAGGGCCTTATATGGCACCTCCCCGATCTCACCTGAATGTTCCAAGCCCCGCCTCTTGCCGCCGTTGCGAGCCACTCCCCTCGAGCTCTGATTGGCGGCTCGTTGCTTACCGGCCACTCCCTCCTGCAGCTCCTCCCTTCGGCCTTGCCAGATTTGTTCAGGCCTAGCACATGGCATTCCAGCCTAACCAAGGCCTACTCACTGGCCTACTCAACGCAAAACTAACACAGGAAAGGAGACTACCTTACATTTACTAAGAAATAACTATACTACAGCGAGGCTACATGTTGTGCTGCGTCTACCTACGAGGGAGGGGGGGAGGGGGGAGTCATCCTTTATTCTCAAAACCGCAACAATATATATATATATATATATATATTTATATTTATATATTACACCAGATCATGTTAAAACGTCTTGAAATCTATATTTAGGATGACTTTTCCTCTTGATTGGGAGTGGCTGATGAATGTTCTACATGCGTGTGTGACCACTTCTGCCTCCAAAGGAAGACCGATGCCCAACTGGTGAGGCACAAACTTTGTAGAGCAAATAGTGGACAATTTGTTCATACGCACTTTGCTCATGAGGTATGTCAATGGTATTCCAATCGCAATGGGCCTAATACCACCATCTGGTTTGGACAGCACCAAAAGAGTAGCCCCAAAGAAGAACATGCACATTTTCTGAGATGTTGCCACACAAAATAATATTGTTGCCGATTTTGACGACTGCGTCCAATAAGTTAGTTTCCACATTGCCGAGGGACTCAGCTGCCCCAGCAGCGGGTCTTTCAGGTGTTGTGGGAGTAAGCTGTCCGAGTCTCCTGCCAAACCGATTTTTGAAAGATAAAATGGCCCGTTTGGCCTTATTTGCAGAGAAGGCCATGCTTGTCTGCCCCCGAAGGTGAAGGTGGCAGTGAAGAATCAGCATGAGGTTCCGGATGCATATCTTGCAGTGTCTGTACCACTTCCAGTTACAGTTATATGATTGATGCATGTGATGAACCTGTCCTCACCGCCCACTAATGTTCCCCACCAAAATTGTAGAAGAAACTAGCGATGCAGTTGGACAATTTCAACTATGTATTCTTTTGCCCATTTGACAGAATTGTTTCGGAAGCGCGCTGTGAGAAGAAAAATTGCAGATTTGTTGATTTACAATGGAGGCCAGTGATTTTTTTCCCCGACATCTGGGGCTAGCAAGGCAAGCTCTTGGGAAAGAGAAGATTTTTCCCAAGCCTCTGAGGAGTTTTCAAGGACGACATTGTAAAGTAAATCCGAGAGAACTTTTGCTGCTTGCATTCTGGATGATGTTGGTACCCGCTTCAAAATATAATCACGTGGGAAACTTTTCGGTTGCGTCCTGGTTTGATTTGTGGTGTTCCCTCGGGAAACCTCCTGCCTGCAGCACGGGCCCGTCCATGTATCCAACGAATCCCATTGCCTTTTGTTGAGTTTCACACCGTGCAGATGAAACAAATTTGAGTAAGTTTTGCAATAAATCCACTGACGCCACCGTGACTTGCTGTCGTTGACACCGCATTTTCAGCAAATTGACATGTTTTTGGTGTTGCTATGATAGGGGCAGCATTGATACTGATTGCATTATTGTGAGTATTGATACTGGTTGTTGTGCTGCCATTCACAGAGTGCAAGAAATAGCTTCCCCGCTGCATGCCAGCATGTCATGGATGGTTGTTGTTGCTGTTAGCACAGTCGGCGGCCTGCACACTTTGAATATAACCGTTCCACCGACTATCAATTGTCAATACCAATTAGCAATACCGAAAAGAAAAAATCATTGACATTCTCGTCTCAACTACAACGTTAAAAGGAATATCCATGAGGGTTGAGTTTACCAAGGCTTATGTGTAGTGCACTTGCTCGGCTTGTCTCTCATATGTCCCGACATGAAAAGCTTTTCAAGGACGTTGAACCCTAAATTTCGCAGATGTATTAAACCCACCAAGCTATCAACGCAGCTCAGGAAGGAGAACGAGCGAAACACACTTTGCCATTACGATCCCGACTCTACCTTCAGATCCGCCATCTTTCTGTCTCATTTGTTTATATTTCAATGAAATTCACTAAAACGAAAGGAAAACAATTTTCATTTACTGATATATTTTGTACACTACCAATAAAGACAGGGGGCCGCCAAACGTGCGACATTGCTTCGGCGCCCGGTGATGCCGCCATGCATCACATGGAGACGGAATTGAGAGGGAGCGGTGTACAATAGTTATTTGATTAATTACCACTGTTTCATCCGAATTTGTAACCTTTTTAAAATTAAGTAATTAAACGAAAAATTAAATGATTGATTGATTAATTATTCAATAAATCAAAAATACCATTTACAGCCAAATCACTTGGTCACTGTTCATCTTTATTCCCAAATTTCAGCTTCCTAGCTCAAAAGTTGCCTGAGATATTGCCTTGATGAGAATGAAAATAAATAAATAGTAATCATAAAAAAAATTGATCAATTGGCTAATAGAATACATAAACCACCACCATTTCATCCGAATCTGTAACTTTAAAAAAATTAATTTATAAAGTCATTAATCGAATAATTAAATGATTAATTGATTAATCAATGAATCAAAAATATCCTTTACAGCCAAATCACTTGGTCACTGTTGTTTCCAAATATTAGCTTCCTAGCTCAAAAGGTGCCTGAGATATTGCCCAGATGAGAAAGAAAATAAATAAATGACTAATAATGAAAATATATAAATAATAGTCATAAAAAATAATCATTTGGCTAATAGAATACATAAACCATCACCATTTCATCCGAATCTGTAACTTGAAAAAAATTAATTTATAAAGTCAATCGAATAATTAATTGATTAATCAATAAATCAAAAATAGCCTTTACAGCCAAATCACTTGGTCATTGGCATGTCCAAATATCGGCTTCCTAACTCAAAAGGTGCCTGAGATATTGCCTTGATGAGAAGGAAAATAAATAAGCACTTGATAAATCTATAATAATTAAGTAATTAATCAATCGATTAATTAAAAATTCCGTTTTTGCCAAAGCACAAGCTCACTATTTTGCCCAAATTTCATCTTCCAAAGGATGGCTGAGATATCACCTGGACAAACAAGAACCTTTGACTATATAGCAAAAAAAAAACAGCCTCACTTTTGTCCTTTGGAATCCTCTAATAAAGTTTGACGAAGATAGCTGAAAGCATTCGCGAGTTATCATACTCAGACAAACAAATAAACAAAGGGGACAGAGTGACATGATTTCACAAATTGACAAAAAAAAAGCTTCTATTTTGGCGAAATATGCTTCCCTCTCTGTCCCCCTCTTGTTTCCCCACTCACTTCATTGCATGTTTTATGTGTCTGAGCATGTTTTCATGTTTAATGTGTTAGATCTTACACGAGCCTCGATTCTGTATACAAAAAAAAGAAATAAAGCGACACAAATTTTCAATTTTTGTCATAACAAACGGGACAGACCGAAATATGGCGAAAATGTTCAATTTGCATCATAACAAACAAGAAAACAAGAAGACGTCATACGTAGCACGATACTTGCAAAATCCCCCCCCCCCCCCACCCCCCCTAAAGTTTTCCATTGATACAGCAAATTGTCCATTTCATGAAGATTAAAATTTACAATCTTGATCAAAGCTCAGGTCAACAGGAAGAAAAGTGACGATTTTTCAGATGAAAAATGATGATTTTGGGAGGTCGACCTTGAGTTGACCTTTGACCTTTTGACCTCAAAAATAGTTAGTTTCCCTATTTAGTGACTCAATGTGCAAATGCTGTTCATTTTCAAGTCAATCGGATGAAAATTGAGGATATTAAAAATTTGGCCTATGTTGACCTAATGGCCTATGTAGACCTCAAAAATAGATGGTGGTTGAATTCAGTGACCATATATATAAATACTCTTAGAAGTTCAAGTCAATCAAATGAAAATTGGTGATTTTAGAAATTTGGCCTATGTTGACCTTTTGGCCTGTGTTTACCTAAAATATAATACGTGGTTGAATTCAGTGACCAGATATGCAAGTCCTCTTCAAATTTCAAGTCAATCAGATGAAAATTTAGGATTTTAGAAATTTGGCCTATGTTGACCTAAAAAATACTTGGTGGTTGAATTCACTGACCAGATATGCAAGTCCTCTTCAAATTTAAGTCAATTGGATGAAAATTGAGGATTTTAGAAATTTGGCCTATGTTGACCATTTGGCCGATGTTGACCTCAAAAATACTTGGTGGTTGAATTCAGTCACCAGATATGCAAGTCCTCTTCAAATTTCAAGTCAATTGGATGAAAATTGAGGATTTTAGAAATTTGGCCTATGTTGACCTTTTGGCCGATGTTGACCACAAAAATACTTGGTGGTTGAATTTAGGGACCAGATATGCAAGTCCTCTTCAAATTTCAAGTCAATCGGATGAAAATTGAGGATTTTAGAAATTAGCAAAGTTGGTGACCTTTGGCCTATGTTGACCTATTGACCCCAAAAACAATAGGCTTCTTGCTTTTGACCAACTCTACCATGTGGTGAGGGTTTGTGAAGATCGGTTGAAAATTGTGACCTGTAGACCGGTGACAAACAAACAAACAAGAAGATGTCATGCGTCGCACGATACTTGCAAAAATCCCCCCCCCCCCCCCCTCCCAAAGTTTTCCATTGATACAGCAAATTGTCCATTTCATGAAGATTAAAATTTACAATCTTGATCAAAGCTCGGGTCAACAGAATGAAAAGTGACGATTTTTCAGATAAATAATGATGATTTTGGAAGGTTGACCTTGAGTTGACCTTTGACCTTTTGACCTCAAAAAAAATTAGTTTCCCTATTTAGAGACTCAATGTGCCAATGCTGTTCAATTTTCAAGTCAATTGGATGAAAATTAAGGATATTAAAAATTTGGCCTAGGTTGACCTCGAAAATAGATGGTGGTTGAATCCAGTGACCATATATATAAATCCTCTTAGAAGTTCAAGTCAATCAAATGAAAATTGGTGATTTTAGAAATTTGGCCTATGTTGACCTTTTGGCCTGTGTTTACCTAAAATATTGTTGCGGATTTGAGAATCCTGTGTTTTTTTTGTATTGTTGTAAGTGTCATGAGAATTGTTGTAAATATCACCCTCCGTGTGTAAAGGTAACAGGTCGTTCTCCTAGTTACTCCATATACATACACGTAGCAAATCAAATACCCTTCTAAATAGTTATCTCCTTATTCTATGTAGTTGAAGGCTCTGTTCCCATTAGTTGACTCTGCATTGCATCAAATTGAAATAAGGTAGAATCCCCTGTCAAGTTCAAAGCCTCCATTGCCAACTGCATTGCCGCCATTGCCCATGTGGTCAGCTCGGAGAAGAAAGGCGTGTCTCCGCCCTCGTCATCGAAAGGAGGAGTGTGCCAACCCCGATTAACCAACCAAGGACGAGGGGTTTGGCTTGAAAGGGCGGAGAGAGAACGATCGGGGAGGTTCGCGAAGGTTCGAGGGTGTGGTCTATATAACCCGTCCCGCGACGCCCCCAGATGAGTCCTTAGAGAGCACGCGACGCACCCCACCTGAGCCGAGTTGAGGAGGGAGATAGAAGCACCCATGAGCTTTAAACCACCGCAGCTCTGAAACCATCGCAGCTTTGGGGACCATCGAAGCTTTGAGACAACCGCAGTGGTGACCACGGCAGCTTTGAGCTTTTGCGAAGCGACACCGCCGGGCGAACACGATTGAGGAAGGGCGGCGGCTGCTCACTCCCGGCCCAGCCGTCCTCCCGTGTCCAGCCGAACCTTCCTCCCCTTCCAGTCATCCGTGCCTGGCCTCATCCATCCATTCGTGTGAGTCTGACCGTAGTCTGTCTTTTGTCTTGTCCTGGGGTTAAGTAAGACTGTTTAGATAAGTTAATAATTGCTCTGTGTCTTCTGGTCCTTCCATCCTTTCTGTAAATTATTTTATTATCTTTCCTTCTCCTTGGTTCCTTTGATTGTGTAAATATTAGTAATAAATTATATTTGTATTTCCTACCTTTGTTCTTCTTCTTCTTGCTCGTCCGGTCGCTTTAGTGATTTCCACATTGGACACCTGTGGCACGATTTGGCCAACGAATAGGAATCGGGTCTAGTTCTTGTTAATAGTTCGTGCCGCGGTTGCTAAACCGCTCGGCAATTAACATCTGTCCGCGGTCGCGAACGGGGTTGCGCCCCTGCCTCTCCGGAGGGAGCGGTGCAGCGTCAGGACTCACGTCGGTCAGTCACAAACAAGGGGTCTAATCCCCCCCTTCTTAAGGGGAAGAAGGCCGACGTAGAGATCCGTAACAATATTATACGTGGTTTAATTCAGTGACCAGATATGCAAGTCCTCTTCAAATTTCAAGTCAATTGGATGAAAATTAAGGATTTTAGAAATTTGGCCTATGTTGACCTTTTGACCGATGTTGACCTCAAGTATACTTGGTGGTTGAATTCAGTGACCAGATGTGCAACTCCTCTTCAAATTTCAAGTCAATTGGATGAAAATTGAGGATTTTAGAAATTTGGCCTATGTTGACCTTTTGGCCTATGTTGAACTTTTTGGCCTATGTTCACCTAAAATATCATTTGTGGTTGAATTCAGTGACCAGATATGCAAGTCCTCTTCAAATTTCAAGTCAATTGGATGAAAATTGAGGATTTTAGAAATTTGGCCTATGTTGATCTTTTGGCCGATGTTGACCTCAAAAATACTTGGTGGGTGAATTCAGTGAGCAGATATGAAAATGCTGTTCAATTTTCAAGTCAATCGGATGAAAATTTAGGATTTTAGAAATTTGGCCTATGTTGACCTTTTGAACTATGTTGACCTAAAAATACTTGGTGGTTGAATTCAGTGACCAGATATGCAAGTGGTCTTCAAATTTCAAGTCAATCGGATGAAAATTGAGGATTTTAGAAATTTAGCAAAGTTGGTGACCTTTGGCCTATGTTGACCTATTGACCCCAAAAACAATAGGCTTCTTGCTTTTGACCAACTCTACCATTTGGTGAAGTTTCCTGAAGATCGGTTGAAAATTGGGACCTGTAGACCGGTGACAAACAAACAGACAGACAGACAAACAGACAGACAGAACCACAAACACAACCGACCAATATACTTGAAAAATCTTCGATTTTGCAAGTAACAAACAGAGTGAAAACTGAGTACTCCCTTTTGGCGTGCGTCATCCCCCGGACCCCGACGTCATGTAGCCGTGGAGATGGAATAGGGAGGGAGTGGTGTACAACAAGAAAGAAAACAAGACTTGAACGGCACTCGGTACAGAGCAAACCTCTGCCAGGCTGAACACTTTACTTTTTATATCCCAATAACAGGTCGGATCTGGATTCGCACCTGAAACGAAACCGAATCGGCTTGTTCTTGTCACCTACCCAACTCATCCACCACGTTTTGTAATAAGTCATCCACAACCTTTTGTGATATCGTGCGATATATCGTTTTTGTCCCTTTATGTCAATGGTGAAGAATCACGTAAGAAATTCTCAGATCCAGATCCGAATCTTCACCAAAATCGAATAATTTTGTCCTTGTACAACATACCAAAACTCTCCACCAAAACTCTCCACCAAAACTCTCCACCAAAACTCTCCACCAAAACTCTCCACCTAAACTCTCCACCAAAACTCTCCACCAAAACTCTCCACCTAAACTCTCCACCTAAACTCTCCACCAAAACTCTCCACCAAAACTCTCCACCAAAACTCTCCACCAAAACTCTCCACCTAAACTCTCCACCAAAACTCTCCACCAAAACTCTCCACCTAAACTCTCCACCAAAACTCTCCACCAAAACTCTCCACCAAAACTCTCCACCTAAACTCTCCACCAAAACTCTCCACCAAAACTCTCCACCAAAACTCTCCACCAAAACTCTCCACCAAAACTCTCCACCAAAACTCTCCACCTAAACTCTCCACCAAAACTCTCCACCAAAACTCTCCACCAAAACTCTCCACCAAAACTCTCCACCTAAACTCTCCACCAAAACTCTCCACCAAAACTCTCCACCAAAACTCTCCACCAAAACTCTCCACCAAAACTCTCCACCAAAACTCTCCACCAAAACTCTCCACCTAAACTCTCCACCAAAACTCTCCACCAAAACTCTCCACCAAAACTCTCCACCTAAACTCTCCACCAAAACTCTCCACCAAAACTCTCCACCTAAACTCTCCACCAAAACTCTCCACCAAAACTCTCCACCAAAACTCTCCACCAAAACTCTCCACCTAAACTCTCCACCAAAACTCTCCACCAAAACTCTCCACCAAAACTCTCCACCAAAACTCTCCACCAAAACTCTCCACCAAAACTCTCCACCAAAACTCTCCACCAAAACTCTCCACCAAAACTCTCTTCCAAATTTCGTTTGAATCTGTCTACAACTTTTTGAGATATCCTATTCACAGGCAGACAGGGGTGAAAACATAACGTCCACCCACCTTCAGTGGCGCAGGTAAAAACGGAGTGAAAACTGAGTATGCCCTTTTAGACAAGGAGCCCAGAAGGTTTATTCAAGTGAAAAGCGCCGAAGCAACTGACCACGTGGGTTGAAAGGGTTCTACCCCCACATCACAAAAATGCATTGCTGCCGGGTCAGGGTTTTGGGCCTTCCCGCCCAAATCGCCCAAAATAGGGACGCCATTACCGAAAATCCTATTTTCATCAATATCTGGACAACTATACATGGGAGTATCACAAATCTGGTGTCTACACCCATGTTTTCATGGTCAATCATTATAAAAATGCATTTCTCCTTCGCCAGGGTTGTGTCTTTCCCGCCCCAAAGTGCCAAAGTAAGGAAACCATTGCTGAAAATCCTATTTCCCTCGATATCTGGACAACTATACATGGGAGTATCACAAATCTGCTGTCTACACCCATGATTGCAGTGGGTCTGCAATCTTTTCGGGCTATTATTATCCTTTCAAGCTATTAAAATTATGATAGCAAAGAAAGCCTATGCTGCACCAAGTAAAAAAAACCCTGTTGGATGGTACCAGAGTCATGAACTCAACAGGACTATGTCCAGCTGAGTTTTTGTCGACACCCAGTGTCCGTCGTCTGTCTGTCTGTCTGTTGTCTGTAAGCAATTCGACGTCTACGCTCTAAAAGTCACAAATATTGATTGAATTTGATGAAACTTGTTATGCAGCATCTTTAAGACATAAACTAGTTTGGGATTGCATTTGGGCGTTGCACGCCCAAAAATAGGCGTGGCAGGGCGGCCATATTGAAAAATCAATTTTTGTCACGAGTCCAATTCAATGAATAATGACTATGTTTGTGTGTGTGAGGAGGTGGGGATTTGATGAATGAATACTTAAACCCTGTTGAAGACATCTATTGAAATGTTCAACATATCTTGATTCAATACCATACCTGTATATAATTGTTTGACCAAGTCTTTCTAGATAAATTCAAGTCTGAAATGTGAGAAAAGTAATTGTAGTTTTACTTTTCATGCCTCACTTAAAACTCAATTTTTTCTAGTTTCCTGTTTAAACATGAGATACCTTCAACGTTACTGTACCTCTTTAGCACATATAAACTATATAGTTTGTGGTTCTATTATGCATATTCTAACCATATTGATATAGACCAGTTGAGTTCAGGTTCCCTGGAACCTCCAGTTTACTTTTGCCATGGTCAGGAGTACTGAAAAGTGATCCCTGCCAAGACGATCATCTGAACAGACCAGGTAGGCTCATATGTAGCCGAAGCGACCTTTTGGAGAAGATACTCCAACTTTAGCTTTGTATAGTGGGTGTGCCCGGCACTGTTTTCCTCACCATCCCTACATAGAGAGTGCTAATGCACTGTCTGATACACACACACACACATACACACACACACACACACACACACACACACACACACACACACACACACACACACATATTGCATTAAATCAGACTTTTTCCACCTTTATCTACACATCGTAACCCACAACCTCCAAGTGTGAAACTAATTCTACAAATTTCATAAAATTAATAAAAAATACAAAACTAGAATATCTTGGATGGATAGGTGTTTTGTATGATCTTATCTTGGTTGTAGGTTCGACTTCAAACAAATTTCAACAGAATTACGACATAAAGATTACGAACGCACACATAACTCTCTGGCTATTGATTTTGTCCTTATTGCCTCCGCCCACCAAGACTGGATGCTGGTTATGTTTGAGATTGACATTGCATGTCACATGGTACCCAAGGCACTAATTACATTACCTTGTCATATTTCCCTGATAATCAGACTCATTATCGTGATATAGGTTTTTGCATTATCGCACAGGCCTTATATGTATATAATAATATACGTATGCATGTATGTATATGCAATGTACATCCATACATATACACCATATTATACAGAGGCATGTCAGGGTACACGATATTAGAGAAGGAATTTATTTTGTGCACCATCATGGATCCTCCTACCGTGCAGGGAACGACCACCGTGACGGACGCACCACCACGTCTTGCCCGGCCCCACCTGCCCTCGCTCCGCCCACGCACTGCAGAAGCAAAAACACCCGGAAGTCTGCAACGGGTGCTGCCGAACGATCTCCTCGCCTCTTACCGTGACCAGCACACGGTACGCAGGACCAGGTAAACGGTACAACTCCTTACGTGGAGAAACGGACCGGTCGGAGCGGTTCAGATTCACAGCCACTGGAAAGGCTGAAACAACCGAAGGGCGGAAACCCCGGAGGGCTCCCCAACCAGATCTGGGGGGTGAAGAGGGGAGGTGGCGATACGTGGAGGATATCGTGATAACGTGCTCACCGCGGGTTGTTCGAGTTCACTTCCATCGCGATCGGACATATTGATCGCGCTCCGAGACCCAGCAGCTGCTGAGCTGCTTCTCCGATACGTTCCACATTTTAACTAAAACCAGTGCGAGCTCTTATATAATTGTTGATTATAATAATAATATTAACATAAAGACTTTCCGCAAAATAAAATTATAATACATTGAAACATATGGGAGTTATTTCGGGTTATATCAATTACTACCCTTGGAATTCATCCTAATGGGGTTTTAATGGTGTTATATTCCCTTAAATGTAACCCTAGTAAATGAAACGATTACATTTGATATTCCGTACATGATTTACACAATAGTTCTTCTATTAACCCCTTCCTGGTTAAACCTCCGGCATGCAGTGGCAGCGCATCTCACGACTTTGATCCCGTCCATGGAGCCTCCTCCTTCCAAAGAAGGTTCGATCCCATTCTTCCCGTCAGAGCTTGAAGCAGGGGTTACACCACCTTGTCATGTGATCCCCATCCATACCCATGATCTTTGGTTACTCCCATTATCTCTCCCGAAACTAAACATATTACTGGCATGTTCATGTGTTCTCTCTCCTTCCTTCTCCCTATCCCTCTCTCTCTTTCCTCTTTTCCTGGTTATTTATTCAATCCATTGCTTTGGCGAATTCATCAACCCTCATGTCCAACCCAACCTATCCCCAAGCAGGAGGTTCCTCCCTTCCTCTCTCTCCTTTTTTCCTCCCCACATCCAAAACCTTAATCTTTTCTACCCCATTATTACACCCCAAATCCACCTTTTCAAATGCTGTTTTTCTTTCCTGAAATTCCTAGGAGTGCCCATCGTGTTTATCCCACGTACCCTGCCCTATCGCTCTCCCTTCCACAGATCTCCTGATGTCCCTGTTCTCCACTGTCGTTGGACTTTCCTCTTCCGTCCCCCATCTTGTCTCCCGCTCCCTTTATTATATGTTTCATGTGTTTCTGTTTTTGCTTTTATGTGTTTATGTGTTAGCTCTTACATGAGCCTCTACTTTCTATACAAAAAAAATCCATGTCTTTTTGGCCTTCGACTCATGATTCTTCCATGAGCCTCGATTTTGTAAACAAAAGGGATGGGTGGTTGCATGAGCTTTGGAAACCATAAATAAATTAGTTCAGATGTGTTCCTCGTCTCGTGAAGAATCAGCTGTGATGCCATTTGAGGTGATGAGGCCATTGTGAGGAGCACACCCAATGACGAGGCAACGGCTCCTTCACATTATCGGCGACGCCTCGACTCAATAGGGCTCCACTCGGACTTTGAAGGAGAGTTTGGCCTTAACGTTTGCCAAATATTTCGACTCCCTTGAGGATAGACACGAATGACATACCGTCGCCCTTAGGTTAGCATTAGACGATAATATAGCCGCTTGATAGGCCACAGGGTTCAGTGTCCCAGGGCCTAGTGGATGGATAGGACAATGTGTGTGTGTGTGTATGTTTTCCCAGAGGCAATGCTGGATACAGAGGGGTGCAAGAACAGTCCTTTTGCAAGAGTGCAGATTGCAATCCCTGTTAATCAGTTGGCCGAAGCAAATATCCAGACCCCACAATGCTGAACGGAAACTGTAACGACGGTCAGAGAGATTTTCACTTTTTCCAAGAATATGGATGGAGCAGCCAAGTAGAACAGAGGAGTCACAGGAGTTGGGTGGAAACTTGTTCGTTACCAGTTCGAGGGTCGGAGGATGTACCATCGGTGGAGTTTCTTTTTTCCTTGATTGGTTCAGACATATTGAATGCGGAATACATTAGCTGCCTCGCCACGGGTTGGTTGCTGCAGGGCCGCCTCTTAGCCAACTACCATGGTTGAAGATCAAATCACCATAGATAAAGGATAGATAGAGAGATATGGAATTGGGAGCAATGTGTTGGTCCACATCAACAGAAAAATTGGTCTATGTAAAGTCATCATTGAAAGTAGATGGTACAGACCATTCAGAAAGTATTCACACCCCCCCTTGACGTTTTTCACCTTTTTTGTGTTACAGCCTGAATTAAAAATGGTTTTAATTGAGATTTTTTTTGTCATTGATCTACACACAATACCCCATAATGTCAAAGTGGGATTTTTTTTTTTTTTTTACAAAATAATTAAAAATGAAAATCTGAAATGTCTCGAGTCAAACAAGTGTTCAACACCTTTGCTATGACAGTCAAATTGATCTCAGGTGCATCGAATTTCCTTTGATCATCCTTGAGACGTCTCTACAACTTCATTGGAGAACTCCTGTGGTCAATTCAATTGATTGGACATGATTTATAAAGAAACACACCTTTCTATATATAAGGTCCCACACTCCCCACAGTTGACAGAGAATATTAGAGCAGAAACTCTACCCAGAAGTCCAAGGAACTGTCCGTAGAACCCACGAAACAGAATTGTGAGGAGGCCTAGATCTGGGGAAGGATGTAAAACAATTTCTCGTGTTGAAAGTTCCCAAGAGCACAGTGAGCTCCATCATTTCATCTCATCAGACTAAGAGCACAGGTCTGATGAGATGAAAACTGAACTCTTTGGCCTGAATGCAAATCGTTGCGTCTGGCGGTAATTGAGCACATCTCGTCACCCGTCTAACACCATCCCTAACGTGGAGCATGGCGGTGGCAGCATCATGCTATGGGGATGCTTTTCAGTGGCAGGGACTGGGAGACTTATAAGGATTGAGGGAAAACCATGAATGGAGCCAAATAAAGGCAAATCCTTGAGGAGAACCTGCTTCAGAGTGCAAAAGATCTTAGACTGCAGCGACGATTTATGTTCAACAGGACAATGACCCCAAGCATACAGCCAAAGCTACACTGGAATGGCTTCAGAACAAAACCTGAAAGTCCTTGAGTGGCCCAGACAAAGCCCAGACTTGAATCCCATTGAGAATCTCTGGAAACACTTGAAGATTGCTGTTCACTGACGCTCCATATCCAACCTGATAGAGCTTGAGCAAATCTGCAAGAAAGAATGGGAGAAACTCCCCAAATCCAGAAGTCCTTCCTTGGCACACCTGAGCTCCTCACCACATACAAGGCTTTCATCCGCAGCTCAATGGAGCGTTCAGAATCATTGAACACATGTACCAAGTACAAAGCTGTAATAGCTGATACAGACTGATACAGACATGTAAATGTACAAAGCTGATACAGACAAACCCAAAAAGACTCAAAGCTGTAATAGCTGCAAAAGATTCTTCAATGAAGTATTGACTCAGGGGGTTGAATACTTATCTAAATTTGACATTTCTGGATTTCATTTTTTATTATTTTAAAAATACTCTGAAAAAATTACACTTCGACATTCTGGGGGGTATTTATTATGTATAAATCCGTGACAAAAAAATCTCAATTGAATCCATTTTTTAATCAGGCTGTAACATAACATGTGAAAAAGGTGAAGGGGTGTGAATATTTACTGAAGGCACTGTAGATAATGTAGATAAACATAAAATGGTTGCAGAGAGTAATGTGCGCCTAGAGGTAACACAGGGACTTACGATGGACTAGTGCAGACCATGGGCCGAGGGGCTGTTTGTCGACATAACCAGCAATCCCACCACCTGTGGTCTGGCCTATGATAATGGAAAAATGAATATCCAGGGAGAGACACAGAAGTCAGGGATATCTTATCGGAGAAATGTTTCTTAAACACCCATTGTGTGGAATATCAGCAGCAACCTGTATGGAGAGATCTGTGATGTCAGAATAGTCCTTGAATGTTTGAGGTTTGTAAATTTGGTGGGGGGTCGGGGGGGGGGCAAGGTGTAGGGAAGTGCTGGCATGGGCATGGTCATGTGGACCACAGTGAGTTTGGCTATTTTGTGTTTGGCCATGAATTCCCATTCACTGCAGAATTTGTTCTGTTTCAGAATGCAGGTACAGGTACTATTCAGGTACACATCATAGATAGTCATGCTAGGGTTGGTTAACACTGTGAAGAAAAGCAGACAGTGGGAGGATAGGCTGTAGTAGGATAGTCGCCCTATCGCACTCCTATGAGTGTGGCCAATTCTATATATATGCATCCTATATATAGCCAGTTGCCACCTCGGAATTGCCACCACAATACACCGTGAAGGCGACTTGTTAATTCACTTTCTTTAATCTGTAAGGTATTCACCTGTGTTGGCATGGATCCCTACCCTGCCCTCGTGCTTTCACATCACACTATTACTCGTATTGAGGTGGTGTTCACCATGTTAGGCCCTAAACTAGCCAAACGAGGAACAGAGCTTTTTACCCTCCAGATCATCATAGCACCATTGATGTCCTCGTGGCTCTCAACTTACTTGCAATTTTTGAAGACCTTCAAATTGGAATTTATACAACCGGTAATTCAGGTGAAAGGGTAGCTGTTTTTCAGCTACCTCAGGGAGTAACGACCCTGCCCTATGCGAGTCCCGGGTTCAGCTGGCTCCGGCTGACTACCTGGTGTGGGCCCCTTGTCCAGGGTAACGGATCCCCACTGCCTTGTGGGGGAAGCCTCTTTAGGCTAAGGCTATGAGAAGGACACTCAGACACCAAACCGCACCTGTCGGTCAGCCTGGGCAGCGCTACATAGTGGATAGATGTGCCCATGAAAATAGGTGGTGGCACCAATTTCTTGTTCACTGCACCACATCTGCAGAAATCTGTGTCCCATATGAATTCGCATATCGATTTTTATGCCACCGCTGCCCCTGTCCATACAAGCGTCCGTCCGTATGGGCTAAACCTCGTTTTTCTAAGCAACCACTTGTCCGATTGAGACAAAACTTTCAGGGTAGGAGCGACACTCATGTAGAATGTTTTTATGATAATTGTGACGTCATAATTCATGTGGTATAGCTGCCATCTTGGATTAAACGCAAATAAAAAATAAAAATTCTTGGAAAACCACTGAATGGAAAAATTTGAAACTTGGCACATTGTGAAGTACTCCCAATGGGGAACAAAAGCATGATAATGATGACATCATCGGTGAAGTGGTACACCAACCATAAATGTTTGAATCAAATGCCTTATTCTGAAAATCGGAAATTGCATGCACATGATCTTTGACCGATTTGTTTTGAAATATTACATTTATGACATCGTCGGTCACATGGTTTGGCAGCCATTTTTTTTTTTTGTTTTTTTTTGTATACATAATCGAGGCTCGTGAAAGAGCCAACATTTATCACACAAACAAATCAAACAGACAAACAAACAAAGTATACAAAAAGGGGAGCGGTAGACAAGATGGGGAGAGAAGGGGAAGCACATAAACACAACATTTGTGAGGGACATCGGGAATGTGTGGGAGGGAGAGGGATTGGGGGGAGGCGGCGTGGGAAGGGGTGGGGGGGGGGGGGGTGGGAGAAGTATAAACACAAGGACACCAAGGACTTCCAGGAAAGAAGTTGGTATTTCAAAAAAGTGGATTTGGGGTGAAATTAGCGGGGGTAGAAAAGATCAAGGTTTTGGATGGGGGAAGATAAGAGATAGTGGTGAACAGCTGTTTTAAAAACCTGGAGGGAGGAGTGGGATTGAAGAGAGTGAGGGAGTTTGTTCCAGAGGCGGGAGAAAAGAGGAATGAAGGAGTGAACGTGAGCAGAGAGTCTTGATTTTGGGAGTTTAACCATAAGAGGGTTGCAGGCAGATCTTGTGCGACCTGTAGGAATATTTGGGGGACAGAGCACAGAGAGCTGGAGCAGCAAGGCCGGAGAGGAGTCGGTAGAAGACAGAAAGACCACCAACCTGCCTGCGGTGAGTAAGTGAAAGGCCCTCGGAGTTAGCTTCATCGCGGGAGATTCCAATGATTCTGAACGCTTTGGTTTCAACAGCGTGAAGACGAGCTAGGTGTGAGGCAGGAGCACCAGCCCAGAGGGTAGAGCAGTATTCCATTGAGCTGCGGATGAAAGCCTTGTATGTGGTGAGGAGCTCAGGTGTGCCAAGGAAGGACTTCGCACGACGGAGGATGCCCAGTCGGCGACTGGCTTTGGAGGCCAGATTTGAAATGTGGTTTTCCCAGGAAAGATCATGGCAGATAGTGAGACCCAAAAGCTTAAGTGATAGAACTTCTTGGAGAGGATTATTCAGAAACCAGATTCAGATTTAACCTAAAACCTTAAACATCTCCCAAACCACCAAATTGATCGACTTGAAACTTTATATGTGTCATTAACTTTGCGGGGTGATTAAACATTGATCACAAAAATGTCAACGGTCACATGGTGTGACAGCCATATTGGATTGAAGGAAAATATTAAATAATTATATATCAGAAACCGCTTTCCCTATCGATGTGAATCTTTACAAATATCATATAACACCATTACTGCATGTAGTTTGAAAATGTTGATGCCGTAGATCACGTGGTTTGGCAGCCATCTTGGATAGAAAAACAAACCTTGTCCAATCAACATAAAACTTCTCAAATGTGATCTACCCATATATACAGAGTGTATATTTTTGATGTCATATGTCACGGGGTGTGGCAGCCATATTAGCTTAAAAGCTGATATATATATATATATATATTTTAAACCCTTCTTCAAAACCGCTTCACCGATCAATGTTAAACCTGTCATGTCTGGTGAAATTGTGATACTTGAGAATAGCTGAAGGGATTTAAAACAAACTTGTTTATTTTTGGGATAATCAACGAGGGTATCTACCCGTTGTCACAGGCCGGGACTATGTAGAGGCATACTGGTGACGCGTCATATTGCTCTCGTTGTTACTTATTCGGGGTTTAGTATGACACATGACCTGCCTATACCGCCTTTTGTCTCACACACTCTTGCTTTTCATCCTCATCTTCACACTCGTATACCACCTCTCTCAAATTTTTACTTGCCTCCCCTTATAACGATGAAACCATTTTTAAATCCCCATCTCTACAAACACTTTTATTAATTGTGTTTTGCTTTGTCTTGAACCATTCCTGGGTGCTTTTTGAAATGTGTTTGGGGTCATTGTCCTGCTGCAAGACCCATGACCTTTGATGGAGACCCAGCTTTCTGACACTGGGTTGAACATTGCGCTCCAAAATGCCTTGATAATCTCCTGATGTTGTGATGCCATGCACACATTCAAGGCACCCAGTGCCAAAGGCAGCACAGCAACCCCAAAACATCACTGAACCTCCTCCATGTTTGACTGGAGGGAAGGTGTTCTTTTCTTTAAAGACTTCATTTTGTTTTCCGTAAACATAGAGATGATGTGCTTTACAAAAGCTATAATTTGGTCTTGTCTGTCCACAGGACATTCTCCCAGAAGGATTTTGGCTTGTTCAGGTGTGTTTTGGAAAACTCCAGTTGGGCTTTCTCAGCAGTGGGGTCCTCCTGAGTCTCCTACCATAGAACCCCTTTTCATTGAGTTGGCGAGGGATGGTGCAGTTTGAAATTGTCGTACCTTGTGTCTGAAGGTCAGCTTGAATCTGTTTGGCAGGTGATCGCGGTGCTTTCTCCACCATTCGAACAATCCTTCGCTGCAATCTTCGATCAAGTTTTCTGGTGGTCTCTGGAGATGGACTTGTAGCCTTGAGATTGTCCATGCTTGGCTCCAATATTGTGTCTGATCTCCTCAGACAATTCTCTGGTTTTCTTTCTTTTCTCCATGCTCATTGTGGTACACTCAGTGACACAAAACAGCAGAATGACTCTTTTTCTCTATTCAAACTGGTTGAATGAGTGATTTTTATATTGCAGGCACCTGCAACACACCAAAGGTGAGTTCCTTTCCAAAGTAATTGAGAATCACCTGCTTGAAATTTAATTATTTCTAACAACTTCTAAAAGGTGCCAATAATATTGTCCGGACCATTTTAGGATTTCTTTGTGGAATAAGCTAAGATTTAGTAATTTTTTCAGCTTTTTTTGTTTTGTTCCACCGAAAACCATAGAAATACAAATGTGGACACCAAAAGATTTTTTAATTTCAACAATTTTCTGGAAGAAATGGTGCATTATTTGAAAAAAGTGCAAGGGTGCCAATATATTTGGCCACGACTATCTTGGCCATCATTCCATACACGTCGAAAGCCAACCCCATTTCCCTTTTTACACAAAACAGCTTTTGGAATTGCATAGCCAATTCCACAAACATTACACAATTGTATATTACCAGCAGAAATCTGTGATGTAAATACCACGATGGAAGAAAAATAATAAAGAAAGCCATTTATTATTGCGCTGTTTGAAAGAGCTCAAAATGCGAGGTTCAATAAGGAATGCCTTGAGTTGTTGGATGCACCTGGGGTGTGCTCCGTTAGCAAGCAGCTTGCTGTCGCTTTCCAAGCCAGTCGTTCCGTATCAAAGTCTACTAGCAGCTTATGCTCGTCATCTTTGGTGTAATATCGTTGTTGAAGGGATTAGGTTCTCGTGTGCCGTGAGTGGTACCATAGTTATTTACGGCAGTAATGTATGGTTATTACACGAAGCACCCCAACATGGTGTTTGTTTTGTTGTTGTTGTGTGTCACTTAAACAAGTAATTGTAGACATTGTAGACATTTGAAAGGATCCCACCTTTAGAGGCCATTTTCCCCGCAGAGCGGGGGTTGGCCTTTTTCGGGCATCGTGGTCCCCTTTTTGAAGCAATGTTTTATGGCCGGATGCCCTTCCTCCCACCAACCCTGTTAGTCGCCTCTTGCGACACCCAGGGAATTACCAGTGAGCTGGTACTCAATTTGCCGACCTCTGAAGGATGCCAGGCTGTGTCAACCCCCCTGGCGTTAATTCGGTGATCGACCGGGATTCGAACCCAGGATCCTGGGATCCCAAGCCTGCACCCTAACCGCTCAGCCAATACCAGGCTTGCATTGCAGGCATTTGAAAGGGTCAGAAGAAAACTTTATTTCCATTCCATGTATTTTAGCTTGAGTTTATTGAATACATATTTCATAGGAAAGGCTAAGGTAACATGTGTAAAGGCAAGAAAATTCACTTTGGAGCTCCTTGAAATAAATCGAAACAAAAAAGGACAAGAATCTAACAGAATCAGGTGATAGGTACACGCACTCAATCTTTTACCGAAACAGCACGTTTGTAAAAGCCATTTAAACATTTCTATCCTCGTATGGAATGGTTCTTACAATAGGAAACAATTACATTGTGAACACAATAACTTGGAGGAAGAGCGGCTTGGATGCAGGCCAGTAACACGACCACCACCCAAATGGAACAGTGTGCGATGGTCATTCGACTTTCTAAGAGCTTATTCTTCAACGGCTCATGAGCTTCATGGTCCTTTAGGAGGCACGGCTTACATAAACGGCTTACACAAGTTACACACACAAACAACAACTTGCATACATAGTTTACATACACAACCAACAACTAGCATACATAGTTTACATACACAAACAACAACTTGCATGCATAGTTTACATACACAACCAACAACTAGCATACATAGTTTACATACACAACCAACAACTAGCATACATAGTTTACATACACAACCAACAACTTGCATACAGTTTACATACACAACCAACAACTAGCATACATACTTTACATACACAACCAACTTTCATACATAGTTTACATACACAACCAACAACTTGCATACATAGTTTCAATACACAACCAACAACTAGCATACATAGTTTACATACACAACCAACAACTAGCATACATAGTTTACATACACAACCAACAACTTGCATACAGTTTACATACACAACCAACAACTAGCATACATAGTTTACATACACAAACAACAACTTGCATACATAGTTTACATACACAACCAACAACTAGCATACATAGTTTACATACACAACCAACAACTAGCATACATAGTTTACATACACAACCAACAACTAGCATACATAGTTTACATACACAACCAACAACTTGCAAACAGAGTTTACATAAACAACCAACAACTAGCATACATAGTTTACATACACAACAAATAACTTTCATACGTAGTTTACATACTCAAACAACAACTTGCATACATAGTTTACATACTCAAACAACAACTTGCATACATAGTTTAAATATACAACCAACAACTAGCATACATAGTTTACATACACAACCAACAACTTTCATACATAGTTTACATACACAACCAACAACTTGCATACATAGCTTACATACACAACCAACAACTAGCATACATCGTTTACATACACAACCAAAAACTAGCATACATAGTTTACATACACAACCAACAACTTGCATACATAGTTTACATACACAACCAACAACTAACATACATCGTTTACACACACAAACAACAACTTGCATACATAGTTTACATACACAAACAACAACTTGCATACATAGTTTACAGAGACAAACAATAACTTGCATTCATAGTTTACATACACAACCAACAACTTGCATACATAGTTTACATACACAACCAACAACTAGCATACATAGTTTACATACACAAACAACAACTTGCATACATAGTTTACATACACAAACAACAACTTGCATACATAGTTTACATAGACAAACAATAACTTGCATTCATAGTTTACATACACAACCAACAACTTGCATACATAGTTTACATACACAACCAACAACTTGCATACATAGTTTACATACTCAAACAACAACTTGCATACATAGTCAACATACACAAACAACAACTTGCACACATCGTTTACATGCACAAACAACAACCTCATCATCATCATCATCATCATCATCATCATCATCATCATCATCAGGTAGATCTTGATCTATCATTATAACAACAACTTACACACACATTATACATCACAAACAACTTACATACACATTTTACATACACAATCAATTTACATACATAGTTTACACAAACACCAACTTACACACACAGTTTAAATACACAAACAACAATGGGAGGTTCAATAAGGAATGCCTTGAGTACATGCACAAACATACATTGTTTACATGCACAAACAACAACTTGCACACATAGTTTACATGCACAAACAACAACTTGCACACATCGTTTACATGCACAAACAACAACTTGCACACATAGTTTACATCCACAAACAACAACTTGCACACATAGTTTACATCCACAAACAACAACTTACACACATAGTTTACATGCGCAAACAACAACTTGCACACACAGTTTACATGCACAAACAAAAACTTACACACATAGTTTACATCCACAAACATTGCATTGTTAAAAGCTCAGATTGTCCACCCCAGGTGTGGTTTAAAATCAAAACTGCACAAAACAACAGATTCCTCTAAATGCACACACCAGGGTAAGTTTCATGAACATTCATTTCCTCTACCACATAATTAGACTGAACCTGTGGCATGACATTTTTTTAAACTTCCATTGTATACTATAACATTCCACACAAGGATTTCATTACATGCTGAGGTTTCACAAAAGGTTAACGTTTTCACGGATTATTTACAGAGCCATGTTGTTCAGTGCAGGCTCAAGCAAGGCTGAATTCAAACAAGAAAAACCTCAAACAGAATGAATGAATTGTCAATCGAAGGAGATCTCCACAGAGCATTACGACCTGGCTCCACCCAAAACGAGAATGTCCATGGCGATGAAGGTAAACTGCAACACACACAAATCACATTGTTGATAAAACCAAACTGTAATCTTGTAAGTTATATAACGTCAAAATAATCGTTTGCATAAAATATCAATGAATTTGATGTCACTGAGAAACAAGAGTGACGATTTACAGACGATACAGTCGTGGCCAAAAATATTGGCACCCTTGCACTTTTTTCAAATGATGCACCATTTCTTCCAGAAAATTGTTGAAATAAAAAAATATTTTGGTGTCCACATCTGTATTTCTTTGGTTTACAGTGGAACAAAACATAACAGCTAAAAAAACACTAACTCCTAGCTTAATCCACACAGAAATCCTAAAATGGCCCAGACAATATTATTGGCACCTTTTAGAAGTTGTTAGAAATAATTAGATTTCAAGCAGGTGAATCTCTTTGGCCTTGAAATTGAACTCACCTGTGGTGAGTTGCAGGTGCCTGCAATATAAAAATCACTCGTTCAACCAGTTAGAATAGAGAAAAGGAGTCATTCTGCTGTTTTGTGTCACTGTGTGTTCCGCAATGAGCATGGAGAAAAGAAAGCAAACCAGATAATTGTCTGAGGAGGTCAGACACAAGATTGTAGCCAAGCATGGACAATCTCAAGGCTGCACGTCCATCTCCAGAGACCTTGATGTGTCTGTGTCCACCGTACGCAATGTTATCAGGAAGTTTAAGGACCATGGCAACGTGGACAATCTCCCTGGACATGGCCGCAAGAGAAAACTTGATCGAAGATTGCAGCGAAGGATTGTTTGAATGGTGGAGAAAGCACCTCGGATCACCTGCCAAACAGATTCAAGCTGACCTTCAGACACAAGGTACGGCAGTTTCAACTCGCACCATCCGTCGCCAACTCAATGAAAGGGGGTTCTATGGTAGGAGACCCCGGAGGACCCCACTGCTGAGAGAGAGACAAAAGAAAACCCGACTGGAGTTTGCCAAAACACACCAGAAGATGCCAAAATCCTTCTGTGGACAGATGAGACCAAATTAGACCTTATGGTAAAGCACATCATCTCTATGTTTACAGAAAACAAAATGAAGCCTTCAAAGAAAAGAACACCTTCCCTACATGGAGGAGGTTCAGTGATGTTTTGGGGTTGCTGTGCTGCCTCTGGCACTGGGTACCTTGAATGTGTGCATGGCATCATGAAATCAGGAGATAAAAAGGCATTTTGGAGCACAATGTTCAACCTAGTGTCAGAAAGCTGGGTTTCCGTCGAAGGTCATGGGTCTTGCAGCAGGACAATGACCCCAAACACACTTCAAAAAGCACCCAGGAATGGTTCAAGACAACACTGGACTGTTCTGAAGTGGCCCGAAATGAGTCCAGATCTCTATCCCATTGAACACCTGTGGGGAGATCTGGAAACAGCAGTTGGGAGAAGGTACCCTTCAAATCTGGGAGAACTGGAGCAGTTTGCACAACAAGAGTGGGCCAAACTGCCAGTAGAGAGGTGTAGGAAGCTCATTCATGGCTATAGGAAGCGCTTGACTGCAGTTATTTTGTCCAAAGTCTGTGCTACCAAATATTAAGTCTACGGGGTCAATAATTTTGTCAATGCCATTTCTTTTTATTTTCTGATTTTAAAGGATATATTAAGTTCGGAATCAAAAACAAAGGTTCTGTAATATTAACAGTGAAATAAAGAATTGCAGAGACAAAATACTTTTGTCAATTTCAACTTATTTTTAGAGAAAATTTTGAGTTATGTAAAAAAAAGTGCAAGGGTGCCAATATTTTTGGCCACGACTGTATAACCTCCCCCTCCTTTACAAATGATTTGTTCATAATGGGATTTGATCATTATAGTAGGAGACCAGCCTGTAGGTCCCGTGACCAAATTCTGAGAACAAAGGTTTGAAAGTGTTTTTGTGTTCCCTGATGAATACCGAACAACTTTGACTTGGGCTGCCCCCTTGAAAATGTCAGGCATTTCCGGGAAGGGTCAACAAAGGTCAAACAGGGGTCAAAATTCAAATATATTCCAATCGTGTTGATACGCATATCAAATTACTCGTCTAGTCATGAGGATTCCAAAAATGTATAGTTTGTTATACCTCCGACCTTACATGAGGGCGCTATGGTCAAAAACGTCGAAAGGTCAACACACTTTTGACTGGCGGTCAAATTCACCAACACAGTTAACATTGTCCGATTCTAATGCTTTTAGTGTCTAATAATATGTTTTCTGACATGGCAAATTCAAATAAGCAACTTTTAAAAGTAAAGGTGGTTGCCATAACCTTGAAATTTCAAAATGGCTGGCAAAAGGGCTACTGAAAGACTTGAATCAGGATCCTTGGCCAACAATAACACAGTTATTTCTAAACACATTGTCCAATGATGCTTATCTTGCTTTATTGCCCAGTTCATCATCCTACTCAGTGTCATATCCATCAGAATCAGAGTCAGAATCACTGTTACAATCACTAGTATCTGAATCTGTGTCAGAGTCTACAGTGCGGTTTGTTCTGGCATCACGTAGACGTTGAGGTAGTGCCGGCTGTGAATACCGTATTGGCAAACATTTGCCCTCTCTCAAGCTCCAACCATGCTGAAGGGGAGATGATGGAGCATCTGGATTCATAAAGTTTAACATGATGAATGCCTGATAGTTGGCCCGTGTTACCTTCAAATTATGTGAATCTGTATCAGGAGGAATCCTGAGAGTCGATTTCCTCTTCATCCCCTCCCACTTTTTGGCCCGAGCTTCTGCGAGTGTCTTGCTTGATTTATCTTTGTATATGTATTTGATGGTATACTGCTCTAGCTGTTTAAGAGTTTGTGACGACCCTCCTCTGAGTCCATTGATGTAACATCATCAGGTTGTACAAACATAACATTGGTCCGGTGAGATGTATCGGCCCCTGTCAATGTATCATCTTTGAAGTCATCGTTATCTAGGATACCTGTTCCTGGAAAACCATCTGCTAACTCGTCAGGACAAGCAACATTTGCTTTGATATCATCCATGGCCCAAGCTTCATACAGAGCAAGAACATCTTTGTAACTTATTCCAAGAGCAAATTTTTTCAAGATGTCAATGATTTCACGACTCCGAGTTAATCCATGAAGAGTCACTGATAACTTTGTTTGGAAGGATGTGCGTTTGCCGGTGATGAACGAAAACAAGAGGGATGCCAAAGCAGCAATTTGTGGATCATGACATGCTTCAGTAAAGTCATTGGAATCAGGATCCTTGAGCCATGTCAAAAGTTGGCGCAAAAGTTCATGGGGTTCTTCAATATTTTCAAGCTCATCAACACGGAGAGGCCAAGATAAACCCACTTCTTCTGTAAACTTCTTTCTCAGATGCCTTGCAACATTGTTTAGTAACTGTTCATCACTTATTCCCCAAGAATAAATGGCTGCTTCAATGTAACTTCCACCAGCAGATGCATCATAGACAATTGTGCTCTGGTTCTTGTGGAAACGATCATGGAATCCAATGTTGTCTTTGAATTCATTTTGAAGCATTTGTTTTATAGTGCTGGTTTTCATCACAGTTTCAAAACCAAAGTTTGCACTCATTTGGTTATAATCAACCAGAAGACCCTGTAATGTTGGCTCATTCATCTCCAGCACAACTGTACGGACATGCCTAAAAAACATCTGTCTAACCTCTGTAAGTCGCACGTTCTGTAAGTGCATTCGGTCACCAGATGAATCAGAATGTTTGTAGTGAGGCTTCACATACTTCATCCAGCAGGAACGATGATAGCGTATTTCTGACGCAAAGGGATCAGGGGTAGAATCTATGACAGTTAAAATTCTTTCTCTCATCTGGTCATCTTCCAAGTGTATTGTATGTGACTTGAAGGTGTTCCACGCATTCAACTGTTGGACAATACATAATGTTTTGGAATTTTTCAAGTCTTCTGGTTTCATACACCAAATGCACAGATTCTTTTCATGAAGGAGACCTGTGCTACGTGAAGATCGTCCAGCTTGCTGCTGGTCTTTTGCATGCGTTTCTTGTGTGTCCACTGTTTGTTGTTTCTGTTCTTGATCTCTTTTTCTTAATGCTTGTTGAAGTCCACGTTGAGCTGCCAATGCAGTCCTGCATGCCTTATGAAAATAGACACCATTCGGTCCTGCATCCCAATTGACTGAATCATAAACAGTTCCAAATTTATGCAACCCTTTCCAATCTTGTGCTTTGCCCTTCATGCGTTCCCATGCTTCAGGAGAAATGTTGCTTTTATCTTCATCGCATTGTTCATTACACAAATTACATAGTCCAGATATTTCCTCTCGTTTTCTTTTTCTGTTTGGTTGAGGCTTCAGTACTGGTGTTGACTTTGGTGGTGCTGACATTGTTCCCAGAAGATCTAAAATATAAAAATACAGAGCAGATGTTAGTCTTGATCCTATGGGGATCCTAATCATATTTACTTTACATCAATACACAGAAGAAATGTTTGTAAAAATTACTAGTATGTGGACGTCATGAAACAGAACAAATGACTACCAGATATTCACAGCCCATCATCATCATTTACCTATACACTTTATATGGTACACAATATTATATCGAACATGTGCTCTAAAGAAAAATGATACACATAATTAAAAATCATTATTTTGTTTTAAAAATGGAGTGTTTCAATTGTTCGTGACGTTTCGGTGACAAACATTTAATAATTTCTTATCCATGGGTCTGGGAAAAAAATTGTTGTTTTTGGCTAATTTATGTTAACCTTTTAGCAGCCATTTTGAAATTTCAAGGTTATGGCAACCACCTTTACTTTTAAAAGTTGCTTATTTGAATTTGCCATGTCAGAAAACATATTATTAGACACTAAAATCATTAGAATCGGACAATGTTAACTGTGTTGGTGAATTTGACCACCAGTCAAAAGTGCATTGAGCTTTCGACGTTTTTGACCATAGCGCCCTCATTTAAGGTCGGAGGTATAACAAACTATACATTTTTGGAATCCTCATGGCTAGACGAGTAATTTGATATGCATATCGACACGATTGGAATCTATTTGAATTTTGACCCCTGTTTGACCTTTGTTGACCCTTCCCGGAAATGCCTGACATTTTCAAGGGGGCAGCCCAAGTCAAAATTGTTCGGTATTCATCAGGGAACACAAAAACACTTTCAAACCTTTGTTCCCAGAATTTGGTCAGGGGACCTACAGGCTGGTCTCCTACTATTATGTTTTGAACATTCTTGTTTTCTGCAATTATCCATTAATCATATTTTTTTCACAATTGTACCATGAATAATTGTGATATCAGCAGATCGTGCCGTGGTAGGACAGATGTCAACGTGAAGAAGTGTATCCAATGAGTAAAACGCTCTTCAGACCTTAGCACCAAAGAAATGTGAAACAAGTAGAGCTACATTGAAAGTACACCGCCCCATGAAAAATAAATAAATAGCATATCCTCCAGTGCACCGACAATTCTGAGGCGCCTTCGGCACTTGATGATAGCAGTGCAGCACGTGGAGACAGAATTTGGAAGGAGTGGTGTACAATAATGTATTGATTAATTGCGTAATTCAAATAAATAAGTAAGAAATGTAAAATAATTAATTTCTTAATCAATTAGCTAATAGCATACCTAAACCACCACTGTTTCAAACAAATCTGTAACTTTTTGAAAATTAATGAAGCAACTTATCTAATAATTAAGTAATTAATTGATCAATAAATCAAAAATACCCTATACAGTCAAATCTCTTGGTTACTGTCGTCTCCGAATATCAGCTTCCGAGCTGAAAAGGTGCCTGGGGCATTGCCCAGATGAGAAAGAAAATAAATAAATTGGTAATAACGAAGTAATTAATCAATTAACTGATTAATCAAAAAAGAAAATATACCGTTTTTGCCAAAGCACTTGTTCACTATTGTGCCCAAATTTCAGCTTCCTAGCTCAAAGGATGGCTGAGATATCACCCGGACAAACGAACAAGAAAGAAAGAAAATTAAAAAAAATGGAGTGAAAACTGAGTACTCCCTTTTGGCGCGAGTCATCACCAAGCCCCCTTCAGTGCCCGGCGATGACGTCATGGAGCGGTGTACAAAAAGAAAGTCTTACTCTGCCACCGGCACCACACAGGCCTGTATTTCTATGGCTTTTGTCAGGTTTGAACACACCGATGTCCAGTGAGATTACCTATCTAATGCTCAATGTATAGTCTGATCAGCAGTTTACATAATGCTGTTCAAAGAGGAGCAGTTTACACGTTGCTGTTCATGGATCAGCAATTTACACGTTGCTGTTCATGGATCAGCAGTTTACATGTTGCTGTTCATGGATCAGCATCAGCAGTTTACACATCCCTGCATGTAGGTCAGCAGTTTACGCATCCCTGCACATAGGTCAGCAGTTTACGCATCCCTGCATGTAGATTAGCAGTTTACGCATCCCTGCACGTCAATCAGCAGTTTACGCATCCCTGCAGGAAGATCAGCAGTTTATGCATCCCTGCACATAGATCAGCAGTTTACGCATCCCTGCATGTAGATCAGCAGTTTACGCATCCCTGCACGTGGATCAGCAGTTTACGCATCCCTGCATGTAGATCAGCAGTTTACGCATCCCTGCACAAAGATTAGCAGTTTACGCATCCCTGCACATAGATTAGCAGTTTCCGCATCCCTGCATGTAGATCTGCAGTTTACGCATCCCTGCACGTCGATCAGCAGTTTACGCACCCCTGCACATAGATTAGCAGTTTACGCATCCCTGCATGTAGATCAGCAGTTTACGCATCCCTGCACGTAGATCAGCAGTTTACGCGTCCCTGCACATAGATTAGCAGTTTCCACATTCCTGCATGTAGATCAGCAGTTTATGCATCCCTGCACAGAGATTAGCAGTTGCCACATCCCTGCACGTAGATCATCAGTTTACGCATCCCTGCACGTAGATCATCAGTTTACGCATCCCTGCACGGAGATCATCAGTGTACGCATCCCTGCACGTAGATCATCAGTTTACGCATCCCTGCACATAGATCAGCAGCATTATTTTAGATGGTCCAATTGAAAATGCCACCTAACGTTTAGCTCTTGGTTTCTGTGATCAATTATTAGTCAGGTTCCCTTTGTTTTTTCGTTCTAATTTTTTGGAGATTAGCAAAACTACACATTTTTGGAATATTCAGAGCATGAGGAATCCAAAAATTAATGTTGGCATTTGTGTAGATACCTTTACGAAAATGACACTCAGGACAATGATGAAGATCTGTAAAAGCATATACCTGAACGGTGTAGACCTCGTAGATCCTGTGTAAAGGACTTATATTTCAATCTGATACTAACAAGGCTGCTTTCTTGCTTTATAAACCCATACCTATAACTTCAAAGGACTTGCAATATCATGTATTATGTAATACAGTTATAGCACAAATATAAAGACAGTGGTTTTCAATTACCTTTGTTTGTTGCTTTTCTGTAATCCTAAGCACTATTTTGAGGCCTTTATTGGATTCCTTGACCCAGAAAACATAGGATTTGCATATTGAATTAAGTTTCTAGGTTGACTAGAAGCCGAGATCGCGCAAAATATGTATTTTATGGCGGCCATTTTGAAACTCCAAAATGGCGGCCATGCAGGTGTCTGTGCAAATGCCAACATTGATTTTTGGATTCTCCATGCTCTGATGATTCCAAAAATGTACAGGTTTGCTAATCCCAAAATTTTGAACGAAATTATATTTGTTAACAAAGTGAACCTGACGATATCGCCCTCTTCACTGTGTGCTGCTCCACGGGCAGTTCGGGGATGTGATGCTTTGTGAAGAAAAACAAGATTTTATGCACTTGGTACACAAAGGCTTACACCTGGAATTCTGGACCTGTCAACACAGTGCACCACATGGGACACTCCATGCTGTGGGTTTCTTTTCCACTCCAGCACCAGGTGTCACTCCATGTTGTGGGTTTATTTTCCACACCAGCACCAGGTGTCACTCCATCTTGTGGGTTTCTTTTCCACACCAGCACCAGGTGTCACTCCATGTTGTGGGTTTATTTTCCACACCAGCACCAGGTGTCACTCCATCTTGTGGGTTTCTTTTCCACTCCAGCACCAGGTGTCACTCCATCTTGTGGGTTTCTTTTCCACTCCAGCACCAGGTGTCACTCCATCTTGTGGGTTTCTTTTCCACTCCAGCACCAGGTGTCACTCCATCTTGTGGGTTTCTTTTCCACTCCAGCACCTGGTGTCACTCCATTTTGTGGGTTTATTGTCCACACCAGCACCAGGTGTCATATTCAGCCTTTATTTGGCCAAATTTGCCCCCTTGTTCGGGACGCTAGCTCAGTCGTGCTCTTCGAGCAAATTGGGTTCCACACAAAAAGGACCTCGATTGACTCTCAAGCACAAACATCCGTCTCATGATCTGAAACAAATGGACGATACAAGAAACGTCCTTCACACATGGTAAATGTACAGCCAGTGTATGGAGGTAGTGAAAACAAACGTAGTGATGAAAGGAAAAGGTACATGTGGTCCTTTTCTGGTCCTCAAGGTGACTGTGTGATCCCGATAGGATGTGTTGATCAGGATCTCTATACTTATCTTGTCTTGTCGGAAACGTGAGACCCACTAACCCTCACATGTTGTTCAAATGTCTCTGATAAGGAGTAGAACAAATGTACAGTTGCGAAATATTACTGTTTGGCCACATCCACAATGGAGTTTTTCAAATTACCTGCAGCTGTTACTTCATTATGTTAATGCTTAATCTATGTGCTTTGTGTGACCCCCCCACCTACCTCAAACCCCCACACTCCACCCCCATCTTATCTCGTGCACACGTCATCAACACATGGTCTGTAAGTGTGACGGTCCCTTTCTTGGCCTTGTCTTCCTTGTAAAACCGGATAAGGAGATGATAACACAAAGATGAAGATATAGTACATACAAGTATACTACACCAGTGGGATGACGGACTTAGTAATGAAGGATACAAGATACACTACTCCATGACTACTATAGTTTACCTGTGGAAGCTGGTAGTGTGGTATGGATGTGTAGGATCGTGTAGTATGTAATACAGTTTACTGTGGAATATGGTAGTCTAGTATGTACTGTAGTTTACTGTGGAACCTGGTAGTGTAGTGTGGATGTGTAGTGTGGTATGTTACTATAGTTTACTGGGGAACCTGGTGGTGCAGTATGGATGTGCAGTGCACTGTAGTATGTACTATAGTTTACTGGGGAATCTAGTAATGTTGTATGGATGAGTTTTGTAGTGTAGTATGTACTATAGTTTACAGTGGAATCTGTTAATGTAGTATGGATGTGTTTTGTGGTGTAGTATGTACTATAGTTTACAATGGAATCTGTTAATGTACTATAGTTTACAACGGAATCTAGTAATGTAGTATGGATGTGTTTTGTAGTGTAGTATGTCACTATAGTTCACTGTGGAATCTAGTAATGTAGTATGGATGTGTTTTGTAGTGTAGTGTATACAGTCGGACCTCAACATTCGCGGTCCCAACATTCGCGGGTTCCACATATTAGCGGTTCATAGCATGTGGCTTGCTTCTACATACGTGCCTCGCATATTCACGGTAAATTTATTTTATTAATTTTTTGTATTTTTTACACATCAGGACTGGTCTTCTATATCCATGGCCGCTGGTTTTAATTCAGCCTGGGAATGCTTCCACAGAAACCTGCTCTCTTGTGCACAGATTCATCTAATCTCTTCAATTATCTTACCCATCCTCCCACTCTTGGTACTCTGAATCCTGTGGTGAGGCAGTTGCTTTAAAACAACTTGCATTTTCCTCCTGGAAAGCAAATCCAACCGAAGACAACCTCAGATCATTCCACATAGCTCGCAACAAGTGTGTCTACTCTCGGGAGAGGCAGAAAACAACATCTGTCCAATATCAAGAATGAGCTTTCAAACTTGTCTCTCTCTTCTTAAACCTAGTGGCACCTTGTCAAGACTTGCACCCTCTGCCCTCTCCATGTTGTGTCCCTCTCAGGATACACGTTGTCCACCAGAAACCACCTTCAAGTGAAACTGCCTGAATCCAGACTCACTGCTCACCACTCATTTATTCCTTTTTATCCACCTGTGGAACTACCTTCCTTACTCCTGCGGTTCTGTGAACCTGCCCCAAAGGTAATTGCACCCAGCATACTCAACATACCCTCAGACTAGTTATTTCCATAATGTAAGGTTGGAGTAGTCCCTTCACCTGGTGTAATGGGTTAGAATGTGATAATGCATCGGTGAGGGTTAGAGAGGTTTTCCCCATTTTTCTCCCCATTTCTAGGGCGTAATGATTACGTATGCACATCTTGTTTTCGTTTAATAGCTCCGTGTGGTGTGTGTGTGAGTTAGTCGACTTAGCACGTCAAAAGGCGTTCAAATCGTACACCGAATCCAAACTGCCATTCGTCCTCCCCGGCTCTAAGTCTTCCCTTTAGATACGCGATAAGGACACATCACTTTATGCTTTATTTTGGCTTCGTTTTGATTTTCACGTTAACCTTACATGACATTAAGATATTAGACACACGGCTTACGTTAATCACAGAGCTCCATCGTGTGCCGCATAGGGAGGCAAGACTGAGCCCAAACCGTCATGAAGGTCTCACATGGGTGGGGCTAAAGCAGTGATGTGCCAATCAACAGGCGAAGATGCACCAAGAGGCCATTTTGATCCAGTATTTGGCCCCGCCCCCTCTAAGGGATTATAAAAGAGCCGGATTATAAAAGAGCCGGATGGTAGATACTCGGCATGCTGGTTTTTGGCTTTGAACGAGATACTGGTGCTCGTCCTGTCTGCTGCTGCTGACTCGTGGTGCTTCACGGGGAGAATTGACATGGAGGAGCGGTCGCTGCGAAAGCGGGTTGGAGCTGGGGCTGATCTTTGAGCGAGCGGGGCAGGCACCATGGAGAGCTCGTCGACAGAGCCAGACCAAGCCTTGCTTACACATATCTTTTGGTTCTCACCCAGTAGGTTATTTATCTCATGCATTCTTTTCTCAGCTATTTTTATTCCATTGTTTTTCCTTGAACGCAGAGTCAACATCAATAAAGAGGACATCAACAATTGGCGTCGTTGCCACGGCGCGACTCCTCCTGGGTGGCAACCGCTGATAACGCACCTTCGCAGTTTCTCTTAAACCGCCCCCATTTCACGTACCCCACCTCACCCACCTTAGACACCCCAGGTATTTCTCCTCTCGACCCCTACCTTTTAGCGTTTGGTTCGCGGAAGCACGACTGCTGCTGCACGGTGAGCAAGAGGCCATGGCCCTCGTTATTTTTCTCCTCTTCCTGCTCTATCTCCCTCTGCAGATGGTTTGATTGGGTACCCATGTTATCTCAACCGGTAGGTAAGGCATAGCTTTAGTTCTGCTCTTGTCCTGATCGCACATTAGGTTAGACTGGGAGGGTATAATTCCCCAATTGATTGGCTTGTTGAAGTCGGGCATGTACCAGGGGTTGCTCGGCTGCCCTAATTAGGATATAATTAAGATAAGATTGGTGCATAGCTGAGGGCACGCCCATCCCCTACCCCCACACCCGATTTGAAAGCCATGTGATGCAGGTAAATGGTGATCAGACGGTCAAAAAATGGTGGTCTCAGATCCCTGAGACCACGTGCTAGAACAATTGCCTCTCGCGTCGTTGCCGCGGCGCCATGGCAGCAATCCACCATGGTACGAAGTTATTATTGATCGGTGGCCTCAGATACAGTAAGTTTGAGGGGAGCCAAGGATCCTGCTCGTAGTAGACCTGAAATCCGTGGATGTAACACTCTATTCAATCGCATTCTTTCCTCCAGATCCTCAAGACAGCTGTTCGCCATCATCTCAAGGTCATCCTCCATCCAAAATCATGGTATTTTATTCACCTGTTAAACCTCCCCACCTTTCCAAAAATTTTGCTTCTCGATCCATCTTCTCCACTCTTTGCGTTCTCTCTTACCCCAAGTTGTTGCCTGCATCCCTTATTCCTCGTCTTCATCTACTTTCTCCCTCCGCCCAGCTGTCGGTGTTTCCCCTTTCTCTTGCTGAACTCCCTTTGCTATGTTGTGTCCTGATGTATTCTGTGTGCTAGCTCTTCCACGAGCCGAGACCATGTATAAAAAATAGGGCCGTGAGTCCTGAAGCTCACCTGGATCAGGAGCAACAGTCACTCAAATCCACGCATAGACCCCCTCAGACCCACATATTTTTTATGCCGTAAACAAACGTTGGTACATCATGGGTGATGAGGTTGTAGTCAAGTTTCGTCGAAATTGGTGTGTAGTTTCAGAGAAGAGAAAAATTTGGATTCAGACCGGGTCACTCTAATCTGGGCATGCGGCTTCTGCTGTCTCAACAATGGATGTAGGTCCAAACACCAACCATGAAGGCAGAGCCGTCTCCCTTGACATATCTCGTTCCTTCGATACAGTCTGGCACTCCGATCTGCTCACCAAACTCTCCTCTCCGGCCGCAGTAAATGTGTGGCCCTGAATGGAATTCTGTCATCTCCTCTTCCTGTCCAGGCTGGAGTTCCTCAAGGCAGTGTGCTCTGGGCCCTGTGCTTTTTCTGGTCTTCATTAATGATCTCTCCGACTCTCTGGAAAATCCTCTCTATCTCTTTTCTGATGATTCCACTCTCTGCCGCTCCATTCCTCATCCCTCAGATCAGCAGGCAGCAGCCTCTTCACTCTCTGCAGACCTGGACAAAATCACAGACTGGGCAAACAAGTGGAACATGTCTTTCAATCCTGACAAATCTCACACTCTAACGATGTCTCTCCAAAAAGACCGTCTGGACAACCCTCCCATCTACTTTCTCAACAATCCTCTCCACAAAGTTCTGTCGCTCAAGCTTTTGGGTCCCACTATCTGCCATGATCTTTCCTGAGAAAACCACATTTCCAAGCTGGCCTCCAAAGCCAGTCGCCGACTGGACATCCTTCGTCGTGCGAAGTCCTTCCTTGGCACACCTGAGGTCCTCACCACATACAAGGCTTTCATCTGCAGCTCAATGGAATACTGTTCTCCCCTCTAGGGCCGGTGCTCTTACCTCGCACCTAGCTCATCTTCACGCTATTGAAACCAAAGCTTTCAGAATCATTGGAATCTCCCGCGATGAAGCTGATTCTGAGGGCCTTTCACTCACTCACCGCAAGCAGGTTGGTGGTCTTTCTGTCTTCTACCGACTCCTCTCCGGCCTAGCTCCCCTGCTCTCTCTGTGCTCTACAAACACAACAACAGACATTTTAAGGCCATTTTCCATGCGAGAGTGGGGGTTAGCCTCTCAGGATGAAATAGGGCTCTGTCCCCCAAATATTCCTACAGGTCGCATAAGATCTGCCAGCAACCCTCTTCTGGTGAAACTGCCAAAATCTTGGCTCTCTGCTCACCTTCACTCTTTCATTCCTCTTTTCTCCTGCCTCTGGAACAAACTCCCTCACTCTCTTCAATCCCACTCCTCCCTCCAGGTCTTTAAAACAGCTGTTCACCACCATCTCTTATCTTCCCCCATCCAAAACCTTGATCTTTTCTACCCCCGTTAATACACCCCAAATCCACCTCTTTAAATCTCTGACTTCATTCCTGAAATTCCTTGTAGTGTCCATTTGCTTTATACCGTGTATCCCTCATCCGCCCCACCCCCAAGCCCTATTCCTTCCACAGATCTACCGACGTCCCTGTTCCCTACTGTTGTTGTGCTTGTGTGCTTCCCTCTCTCTCCCCCTCTTGTCTCCCGCTCCCTTTGTTATGTTTTATGTGTCCATTTATGTTTTTGTGTTTAATGTGCTAGCTCTTACACGAGCCTCGACTTTGTATACAAAAAAAAAACTTTTGGGGTCAAACTTTGGTCTCTTCAATCCCACTCCTCCCTCAAGGTCTTTAAAACAGGCTTTCACCACCATCTCTTATCTTCCCCCATCCAAAACCTTGATCTTTTCTACCCCCGTTAATACACCCCAAATCCGCCTCTTTAAATCCCCAACTTCTTTCCTGAAATTCCTCGTAGTGTTCATTTGCTTTATACCATGTACCCCTCCCTCCTCCCCTCCCCCCCCCCATCTCTCCTTCCCCAACCCTCCCCCTTGCACAGATCTACGGACGTCCCGGTTCGCTACTGTTGTTGTGCTTGTGTATTTCCCTCTCTCACCCCAACCCCCCTCATGTCTCCCCCTCCCTCTATTGCATGTTTTATGTGTCTGTGCATGTTTTCATGTTCAATGTGTTGGCTCTTACACGAGCCTCGATTCTGTCTTCAAAAAAAAAAAAACTTCCCGCAAACCTCCTGAACCCCTGATTTGTTTTTTAATGCCGTGAAAAACTTTAGTACATCACAGGAGATGAAAGTTGTGGTGAAATTTCATCAAAATCATGTGTGTAGTTTCGTAGAAAGGCAAATACCTATATTTGTGGGGGTGGGGGGAATCAATTCCCCCCCGCCCCCGCTCTCCGTTACCCCCCTTAATGAGCGCAGATTTTGATGCGATCAATACACTTTCATTAGGCATCAGGTATGAAGCTTGTGGCCAAGTTTCATCAAAATCGTGTTTGGTTCAAGTGATATAACGACTGAAGTGTTTACAGACTCACTCACTCACTCACTCACTGACTGACTTACTCACTCACTCACTCACTGACTCACTCCCTCACTTACTGACTCACTCACTTACTGACTTATTCACTCACTCACTGACTTGCTCATGGACTCACTCACTCACTCACTCAATCACTCACTCACTCACTCACTCACTCAATCACACTCACTCACTCACTCACTCAATCACTCACTGACGGACTCACTCACTGACTCACTCACTGACTCACTGACTCACTCAATCACTCACTGACGGACTCACTCACCGACGGACACTGCTCGATCACCTAAGCTCACCGGACTAAAAACCAGCAGACAGTCTAGTGCTGGAGACACATCGTCACTGAGAGGCCACTAGTACGAGGAGTACCCCAATGGTCATCCCTCAAGCTAACAAGAAACTTGAAGTAACCTGCAGTGTATTGATGACGTTATAAAAAGAGGAAACCATGGTTCAAATTTCAAATTGTATAACCCCCGCACAGTCTCTTAGATATGAACAAACTCTGCTCCGGTTATACGGAAATGTGAATTCCTCGAGAACTCGAGCACCGAGGGAGGAACAAAAGTGGTGTGACTTGGAAACTCCAAGTGGTGATATACACTTGTGGAGTGTGTTCATCAGATGTTGGAGTGGTGTGTAAATGGATGCATATGTGGGAGGATATGGTGTCGCACTCATTGCTGGTCCTTCTTCTTGTGACCACGTCGAAAGCGGGACTGGATGGCCAGGGCGGCCTTCTGCGTCTCCGGGGCCGTCAGGTCGATGTCCACTTCCTCAGCGGGGTTTTCGGTGTCTGCACGTGTCTGCGGGCAGATCGCTCCTCCGGCCATTTGTCCACCTAGCAGGAACGGCAGTTGGAACCGGGCACAGTTCACACGACCCTGAGACAGTGTATTCAGGTGTACATATTCACACGGTTTTATCTTTTCATTCATTTATTGATTTACAAATACCAGATGACGAAGGAATGTGTCGATGGATTAATAAATGCCAGAGAGGGACAGGAAGCTGCGAGTATAAGTGGTGCATGGCTAGATGAGACCAAGACGAGACAACCGAACCATTTGCACAATGACGAGGTCGACAAATCCGGAATTTGAACTCCCAATAATATTGACTTATTGGCTTTGGTCTTGACATATTGCCTTATTCACTTTAGTCTTGACATAATGGCTTATTGGCTTTAGTGTTGACATATTGGTTTATTGGCTTTAATCTTGACATATTGGCTTATTGGCTTTAATCTTGACGTATTGACCTATTGACTTTAGTGTTGACATATTGGTTTATTGGCTTTAATCTTGACATATTGGCTTATTGGCTTTAATCTTGACGTATTGACCTATTGACTTTAGTCTTGACATATTGGCTTATTGGCTTTCATCTTGACATATTGGCTTTAATCTTGACATATTGGCTTATTGGCTTTAGTCTTGACATATTGGCTTTAATCTTGACATATTGACTTATTGGCTTATTGGCTTTAATCTTGACATATTGGCTTATTGGCTTTAGTCTTGACATATTAGCTTATTAGCTTTAGTCTTGACTTATTGGCTTTAGTGTTGACTTATTGGCTTTCGTCTTGACATATAGGCTTATTGGCTTTAGTCTTGATATATTGACTTATTGGGTTTAGTCTTGACATATTGGCTTTTGTCTTGACTTATTGACTTTTGGCTTTAATCTTGACATATTGGTGTATTGGCTTTAATCTTGACATATTGACTTTTTGGCTTTAATCTTGACATATTGGCTTTAGTCTTGACATATTGGCTTATTAGCTTTAGTCTTGGGTTTCGTCTTGACTTATTGGCTTTAGTCTTTACTTATTGGCTTTAGTCTTGACTTATTGGCTTTAGACTTGACATAGTGGCTTATTGGCTTTAGTCTTGACATGTTGACTTATTGACTTTAGTCTTAACATATTGGCTTATTGGCTTTAGTCTTGACATATTGGCTCATTGGCTTTCATCTTGACACATTGGCTTATTGGCTTTAGTCTTGACATATTGGCTTATTGGCTTTAGTCTTGACATATTGGCGTATTGGCTTTAGTCTTGACATATTGGCTTTAGTCTTGACATATTGGCTTTAGTCTTAACATATAGGCTTATTGGATTTAGTCTTGACTTATTGGTCTTGACCTATTGGCTTATTGGCTTTCGTCTTGACATATTGGCTTTAGTCTTGACATATTGGCTTATTGGCTTTAGTCTTGACATGTTGGCTTTAGTCTTGACATATTGGCTTTAGTTTTGACATATTGGCTTATCGGCTTTAGTCTTGACATATTGGCTTTTTGGCTTTAGTCTTGACATATTGGCTTAAGTCTTGACACATTGGCATATTGGCTTTACTCTTGACATGTTGGCTTATTGGCCTTTGTCTTGACATATTGGCTTTAGTCTTGACTTATTGGCTTTAGTCTTGACACATTGGCTTATTGGCTTTAGTCTTGACATATTGGCTTAAGTCTTGACACATTGGCATATTGGCTTTACTCTTGACATGTTGGCTTATTAGCTTTAATCTTGACATATTGGCTTATTGGCTTTAGTCTTGACATACTGGCTTGTCGGCTTTAATCTTGACATATTGGATTATTGGCTTATTGGCTTTAATCTTGACATATTGGCTTATTGGCTTTAGTCTTGACATATTAGCTTATTAGCTTTAGTCTTGACTTATTGGCTTTAGTGTTGACTTATTGGCTTTAGTCTTGACATATAGGCTTATTGGCTTTAGTCTTGACATATTGGCTTTAGTCTTGACATATTGGCTTTCGTCTTGACATATTGGCTTTCGTCTTGACATACTGGCTTTAGTCTTGACATATTGGCTTTGGTCTTGACATATTGGCTTTAGTCTTGACATATTGGCTTTAGTTTTGACATATTAGCTTATAGGCTTTAATCTTGACGTATTGGCTTATTGGCTTTAGTCTTGACATAGCTTATTAGCTTTAGTCTTGACTTATTGGCTTTAGTGTTGACTTATTGGCTTTAGTCTTGACATATAGGCTTATTGGCTTTAGTCTTGATATATTGGCTTTAGTCTTGACATATTGGCTTTAGTCTTGACATATTGGCTTTTGTCTTGACATATTGGCTTTAGTCTTGACATATTGGCTTTAGTCTTGACATATTGGCTTTAGTCTTGACATATTGGCTTTAGTTTTGACATATTAGCTTCTAGGCTTTAATCCTGACGTATTGGCTTTTTGCCTTTAGTCTTGACATATTGGCTTATTGGCTTTCATCTTGACATATTGGCTTTTAATCTTGACATATTGGCTTATTGGCTTTAGTCTTGACATATTGGCTTGTTGTCTTTAATCTTGACATATTGGCTTATTGGCTTATTGGCTTTAATCTTGACATATTGGCTTATTGGCTTTAGTCTTGACATATTAGCTTATTAGCTTTAGTCTTGACTTATTGGCTTTAGTGTTGACTTTTTGGCTTTCGTCTTGACATATAGGCTTATTGGCTTTAGTCTTGATATATTGACTTATTGGGTTTAGTCTTGACATATTGGCTTTTGTCTTGACTTATTGACTTTTGGCTTTAATCTTGACATATTGGTGTATTGGCTTTAATCTTGACATATTGACTTTTTGGCTTTAATCTTGACATATTGGCTTTAGTCTTGACATATTGGCTTATTAGCTTTAGTCTTGGGTTTCGTCTTGACTTATTGGCTTTAGTCTTTACTTATTGGCTTTAGTCTTGACTTATTGGCTTTAGACTTGACATAGTGGCTTATTGGCTTTAGTCTTGACATGTTGACTTATTGACTTTAGTCTTAACATATTGGCTTATTGGCTTTAGTCTTGACATATTGGCTCATTGGCTTTCATCTTGACACATTGGCTTATTGGCTTTAGTCTTGACATATTGGCTTATTGGCTTTAGTCTTGACATATTGGCGTATTGGCTTTAGTCTTGACATATTGGCTTTAGTCTTGACATATTGGCTTTAGTCTTAACATATAGGCTTATTGGATTTAGTCTTGACTTATTGGTCTTGACCTATTGGCTTATTGGCTTTCGTCTTGACATATTGGCTTTAGTCTTGACATATTGGCTTATTGGCTTTAGTCTTGACATGTTGGCTTTAGTCTTGACATATTGGCTTTAGTTTTGACATATTGGCTTATCGGCTTTAGTCTTGACATATTGGCTTTTTGGCTTTAGTCTTGACATATTGGCTTAAGTCTTGACACATTGGCATATTGGCTTTACTCTTGACATGTTGGCTTATTGGCCTTTGTCTTGACATATTGGCTTTAGTCTTGACTTATTGGCTTTAGTCTTGACACATTGGCTTATTGGCTTTAGTCTTGACATATTGGCTTAAGTCTTGACACATTGGCATATTGGCTTTACTCTTGACATGTTGGCTTATTAGCTTTAATCTTGACATATTGGCTTATTGGCTTTAGTCTTGACATATTGGCTTGTCGGCTTTAATCTTGACATATTGGATTATTGGCTTATTGGCTTTAATCTTGACATATTGGCTTATTGGCTTTAGTCTTGACATATTAGCTTATTAGCTTTAGTCTTGACTTATTGGCTTTAGTGTTGACTTATTGGCTTTAGTCTTGACATATAGGCTTATTGGCTTTAGTCTTGACATATTGGCTTTAGTCTTGACATATTGGCTTTCGTCTTGACATATTGGCTTTCGTCTTGACATACTGGCTTTAGTCTTGACATATTGGCTTTGGTCTTGACATATTGGCTTTAGTCTTGACATATTGGCTTTAGTTTTGACATATTAGCTTATAGGCTTTAATCTTGACGTATTGGCTTATTGGCTTTAGTCTTGACATAGCTTATTAGCTTTAGTCTTGACTTATTGGCTTTAGTGTTGACTTATTGGCTTTAGTCTTGACATATAGGCTTATTGGCTTTAGTCTTGATATATTGGCTTTAGTCTTGACATATTGGCTTTAGTCTTGACATATTGGCTTTTGTCTTGACATATTGGCTTTAGTCTTGACATATTGGCTTTAGTCTTGACATATTGGCTTTAGTCTTGACATATTGGCTTTAGTTTTGACATATTAGCTTCTAGGCTTTAATCCTGACGTATTGGCTTTTTGCCTTTAGTCTTGACATATTGGCTTATTGGCTTTCATCTTGACATATTGGCTTTTAATCTTGACATATTGGCTTATTGGCTTTAGTCTTGACATATTGGCTTGTTGTCTTTAATCTTGACATATTGGCTTATTGGCTTATTGGCTTTAATCTTGACATATTGGCTTATTGGCTTTAGTCTTGACATATTAGCTTATTAGCTTTAGTCTTGACTTATTGGCTTTAGTGTTGACTTTTTGGCTTTCGTCTTGACATATAGGCTTATTGGCTTTAGTCTTGATATATTGACTTATTGGGTTTAGTCTTGACATATTGGCTTTTGTCTTGACTTATTGGCTTTAGTCTTGACTTATTGGCTTATTGGCTTTCGACTTCACTTATTGGCGTATTGGCTTTAGTCTTGACATATTGGCTTTAGTCTTGACATATTGGATTATTGGCTTTAGTCTTGACATGTTGGCTTTAGTCTTGACATATTGACTGTTGGCTTTAATCTTTACATATTGGTGTATTGGCTTTAATCTTGACATATTGACTTTTTGGCTTTAATCTTGACATATTGGCTTATTGGCTTTAATCTTGACATATTGGCTTTCGTCTTGATATATTGGATTATTGGCTTTAATCTTGACATATTGGCGTATTGGCTTTAGTCTGGACATATTGGCTTATTGGCGTTAGTCTTGACCTATTGGCTTTAGTGTTGACATATTGGCTTATTGGCTTTAGTCTTGACATATTGGCTTATTGGCTTTAGTCTTGACATATTGGTGTGTTGATTTTAGTTTTGACATATTAGCTTATTGGCTTTAATCTTGACATATTGGCTTATTGGCTTTAGTCTTGACATATTAGCTTCTTGGCTTTAATCTTGACATATTGGCTTATTGGCTTTAATCTTGACATATTGGCTGATTGGCTTCAGTCCAGACATATTGGCTTATTGGCTATAGTCTTGACATATTGGCTTTAGTCTTGATATATTGGCTTATTGGCTTTAATCTTGACATGTTGGCTTTCGTCTTGATATATTGGATTATAGGCTTTGATCTTGACATATTGGCTGATTGGCTTTAGTCTTGACATATTGGCTTATTGGCTTTAGTCTTGACATATTGGCTTTAGTCTGGACATATTGACTTTAGTCTGGACATATTGGCTTTAGTCTGGACCTATTGGCTTATTGGCTTTAGTCTTGACATATTGCCTTTTTGGCTTAAGTGTTGACATATTGGCTTATTGGCTTTAGTCTTGACATATTGGCTTATTGGCTTTAGTCTTGACATATTGGCTTATTGGCTTTAGTCTTGACATATTGGCTTATTGGCTTTAGTCTTGACATATTGGTGTATTGACTTGAGTCTTGACATATTGGCTTATTGGCTTTAATCTTGACATATTGGCTTTAGTCTTGACATATTGGCTTTAGTTTTGACATATTAGCTTATTGGCCTTAATCTTGACGTGTTGGCTTATTGGCTTTGGTCTTGACATATTGACTTATTGGCTTTAGTCTTGACATATTGGCTTATTGGCTTTAATTTTGATATATTGGCTTATTGGCTTTGGTCTTGACATATTGACTTATTGGCTTTAGTCTTGACATATTGGCGTATTGGCTTTAAGAAAGATATTCACCATCTACTTTCTGAACTTTGTGTGTGTGTGTGTGTGTGTGTGTGTGTGTGTGTGTGTGTGTGTGTGTGTGTGTGTGTATGTATGTATGTATGTATGTATGTATATATATATATATATATGTATAGCTGTTGGGGGGGGGGGGGGTGGACACTTATCCACCAAGATATTCTCGTTTTGTATTTTTAATTAATTTCTGAAATTTGTGGAGTTCGTTTTTCACTTGGAAGTTGTGGGTTATGTATAAATAATGGTGGAAAAAGTCTGATTTAATGCAATTTAATTCCAGGCAATAAGGTAACAAAAGACGAAAATTTTGAAAGTGGATGTAGACTTTTGTAGGCACTGTACAGCACAACAAACTTGGTGGATCAGTTGATTAGGGGACAAGAAGAAGTCGATTCGATTTTGGTTTAAGTCTGAATCCAGATCTGGCCTATCAGTGGTATACCAAATGTAAACTGTTCACCCTGGCGGACGTATGCGCTCCACCATGTACTGTTCTCGTTAATCGTGTGTTCAGTGCAAGAGGGTTTGTATCTTGTGAGGTCTTTGGGTTTTTAGTATGTGCTACGTAACTATTTGAATCTTTTATCTACTCAAGCTTTAGTTTGCTTGTGGCACAACTTGTTGACCCTCAATTATGTTTACTATTTTGAGGCAGTAAAGGGACCCTAGATTGAGTCATTAACTATGAGCACTTGCTTTCCGGCCTGGTTCACATTCTACCCACAACCACAACCACAGCAGTTCTTCCGGTTTCATAATCTCTCTTTAAATTATTTTAGGAAGCTTGTTATTGAAACCTACCAGCGAATAAACCCCACTTATTGAAGATCCTTATGGCATTTCCCATCACTCCTTTGCTATTCACTGGCTCTTTAATTCGGCTGAGACTGAGCGAAGTGAGGTGGACGCCGTTTATTCCTGACACCTGAAACAACCTGCAACCTACGAGCCGCCTCTGGAGGCCATTTCCTCCCTGCAGAGCAGTGGTTGGCCTTTTTCGGGCACCATGGTCCCCTTTTTGAAGCAATATTTTATGGCCGGATGCCCATCCTGTCGCCAACCCTGTTATTCACCTCTTGCAACACACAGGGAATTACCAGCAAGCTCGTACTCAATTTGCCGACCTCAGAAGGATGACAGGCTGAGTCAACCCGCCTGGTGTTAATTTAGCGATCGACCGGGATTCGAACCCAGGATCCTGGGATCCCAAGCTGGCACCCTAACCGCTAAGCCAACACCAGGCTAACCTGCAATCCACGCCTACATAAAATATTCAACATCCCGCATTTTCCATCGAATCATCATGTAACTTTGTTTAAAAATCTCCATGTGTAGGCACTCCAATGTTGAAAGTCTTTTGTCAAAAACGAATTAAAAAGGTGAAAAAGTGAAACCCTTGTCCGACGCTCCACAACGTGTTCATGGATGCTTGCGAGTTATAATAAATAACACATGCCCTGTAGTCTAAGAACGGCTTAGCCGGGCTTGTTTGATACTTTCGTTGAAGAGTATAGTATGAGCTGGGTGCAGTTACCAGTTAGCAAATGATGTAAGTATCATTTTTTTTGACTTCAGGCATGGACAGCCTGTTCGTGAATGACTTGGGTAAAAAAACGGCGAATGGCAAACGATGAACCAATAAATTCCACATTCCTGTGCCACCTTCAGCCAAATATCAGACATTGACAGCACGTTCTCTATATTTTCATTCCAAACAGCATCATTCATCATTCCAATCACAAATTGGTACGACAGTGTTAATATATCAAAATATAATGTTAAATCACGATTGTATTGAGATATCATCAAACCAGCGATCCGTTATCATCTGTTCACTTCCGGTTTCGGGAGCAAGGTCCGTGTCGATCACATTTCAAAATCATAATTGCATTGAGAAATTTCTGAAAACTCCTACCCACCTTACGACACCTGCTGGGACCCCAAAATATTCCACAGAAGGTTATTATATTTCCTTTTAGTGAAATATGCAACTGTAATGGTTACTGAATGCACCCCTACGTCATGTGACCAGACTTTCTGAAAACTGCTTTTTTAAATCCCCAAAATTCAGAATTAAATAATGTAGTGTGTCCTATGACCTCACACCCAAATCTCATGACCTGCTAAATGGGAAATAAATGCATTGTCATTTTCCAGTTGAGGCTCTGGGTGGATGGATGGACAGGACCCAAAATATAAATCCCCTGCTAGTGGAGTAGACAAACGTCTAATTGAATGTACGGTACATGTTAACATTGTGGAGTCTCAAGCCAGGTAGGGTTGCTTCCAAAGTAGACTTTTCCACTAAGCCAACATGAGGATAGCCGCTTGTAGTCTACTGCTTGTTTCCCTTCAGCATGTTCAGAATGATGGAGACTTGGGCATCCTCTGTTGATCCAATAAGTGTTTCCTTGGAAAATCAGAGCTACTCATAGTCTATAAGGTTTTTGTCTGGAGCTCAACGGAGTGCTGCTCTCTTTTACATGCTATTGTCTCAGCAGCTTATACTTGTAACCTCAATATCAGAAATCCAAAGCTCTCAACATTACTGGAAAGTCCCCAAATGAGGCTGAAGCACAAGACATGTTGTTCTCACATCATAAACAGGTCAGTGGCCTCCCTCTTTTTTAAGAGTCTCTCCTCTGATTTTTCTCCATCTACAATCAGGCCCTCTCCAAGATACGCAAGTTCTTTCAGTAAATCTGTCCTATGTTAACTCCCAAAATCCAGGCTCACTGCACTCCCCCAACTGCATTGTTCCTCTTTTCTCCCATCCGGTAAAACTGCCTTCCAGAGACTGATCAATGGCATTATTCCCTCTAACCGCTTCAAGTAGATCGTGCTCCACCACCTGGTCATGTTATGTAGTGTTGCTATCCATTCTGTCTTAATCAGAACCAACTATTGACAACTCGACATCAAATACGAGATCTCGTATTTGGAGATCTCGCGAGATCTCGGAGACGGTGGGAGGGATTTTCGAAGCTCCACACGGTCTCCACGTTTTTCGAAGTTAAGTCTGTTCACAATTGTATTTTGTCGAAACTGTATTTATCTTTCGGTGTGTGAAGTTATTGTGTGCAACTTTGGTTGTTTCTCGGTGTTTATCTTTCATAAATTGATCGTCTGTTTGCCGTGTCGTGTCTTGAGGCCTTGTACAGTGTGCACTGTACAACATTGAGGCTTTGTTTTTCTCTCAGCGGTCCGTCGTTTGTGATCCAATAACTTTCGTTCTCTGTATTCCCAGGCTTTTCACCCATAGCCTACTTCCTTGTGTAAATCTCAACTCAAAAAAAAAAAAAAAAAAAAAAAAAAAAAATTCCCTTCTCTGTTCTCATTCGTTTATTCATTCTTATTCGTTCGTTCGTTCTTTGACCACGTGTTTCTCCCCCATTTCCCCAGATAGTTTTCACTCATTAACCTTCAATGTTTACACTTTCCCCTCAAGTTATGTATTCCGTCATATTTTATAACACCTTTTTCTTCTTCTTCTTTAAAAGGCTGTTTTCGACTTGCTCACCAAATCAATTCATCCCCAAAAAAATATCCATCTCCTATAGTGCCTTTTTTCTACATTCCCTAAACTCTCCTGCACTCCATCCTCCATCCAGCGTCCTTAAACGTATTTTTAACTCGAAGGTCACAAGAAACCCATTTTGCAATAAATGTTCGTTTCCCATAAATCGTACACTTTCAAAAATCCAATCTCACCCCTCCCCTCCAAATCTTCCCCATAACCCCTCCCCTCCAAATCTTCCCCATCACCCCTCCCCTCCAAATCTTCCCCATCACCCATCCCTTTCAAATCTCCCCCCTTGCCCCCTCCCTCCTAAACTACCCCCTCACCCCTCCCCGCCAAGACGCCCCCTCGCCCCTCCCCTCCTAGACTCCCCCATATCCCATCCCTTTCAAATCCCTCCCCTTGTCCCTTCCCTCCCAAACTCCCCCCTCACCCCTCCCCTTCAAATCTCCCCACCCTCATTGCTTCTCAATTTCCCCCCTCTCACTCCCCCTCCTCAAAGCGTCCTCCCCGCTTCTTCCCCCTTCAAACTCTCACCTCCATCTCCCCCAACCTTCTGCCTCGCTCTTCCCCCTCCTCAAATAACACCTCATTGTGGCTCACCCAATCACCATCAAACCTTTTGTCCGCCCCAACCTTCCCTTTCTCCGAGCTATTCTGAAATCTCTGACACACCTTCAACAGCTCTCCCTATCTCTTCCACCTCTTCCACATCTTACCCTACCCTTCCTCCCCCCTGTTCTGTATCTGATGCTCCCCCTTCCTCTTCATTAACGGTATGGACCTCAAACATCCGGGGCCTTCGTTCAAACTTAACTGATCTCTCCATACAGGTTGCTTCTGTCAAACCAGACGTGATCTGCTTAACAGAAACTTTCCTCCTTTATGATGTCTCTGATTCCATAGTATCTCTCCCGGGCTACTCCCTCCTCCGGTATGATAGACCTGAGCCTCGTCCTGGAGGCGGGGTTGCTATCTTTATCAAAAACTCTCTTCCTCACTCGCCCTGCACTGCACTCTCTCCACCTCACCCCCAGGAATACCTCTGGCTACGGCTTCCCCTTCACTCCCACCTCTTGTTCATATGTGTGTTGTACCGTCCACCAAACAGTGATGACTCCATCTACATCTCGCTGTCTGATGATATGGACCAACTTCTATCTACTCATCCCAACTCTCTCTTCCTCATATGTGGTGATTTCAATTGTCACCATGCCAGTTGGCTGGGTGTGGGTACCTCTCTCACCAGCCATGGCTCTTCAGCAAAGGACTTCTGCGACTCACTGGGACTGACACAATCTGTCAATTTCCCGACCCGGATCTCAGTCAACGGAACATCTTCTCTTCTGGACTTGGTTATGACTAACTTCCCTGAAAATGTCTGCTGCTCTTCTTCTGCTCCGATCGGATCATCTGATCATGTCCTTGTTAAAGTGGACATCTCTCTGACCATCCTCAGGGAGTCTGCTCAGCGTCGACGAGTCTGGCATTTCACTCAGGCCAACTGGCACGGTCTTCAAGCAGCCATCAATCATCTGGACTGGTCTCCCATCTCTACCACCTCTGACATCAACTCATCCTGGGAATTCTTCCAAAGTAAATTGCTCTCTCTCATGCACAGATTTATCCCATCTCGTCTTCAGTTGTCATACCCTTCCTCCCGTCCATGGTACACGGAATCTTGTGGTGAGGCTGTTGCCCAGAAACAACTTGCCTTCGTCTCCTGGAAAGCAAATCCAACGGAAGGAAATCTCATTTCCTTTCACAAAGCCCGAAACAAGTGTGTGTCCACCCTCAGGAGAGCCAGGAAACAATATCTCTCCGTTCTCAAGACCGAACTCTCTTATCTGTCTCCCTCTTCCAAATCCTGGTGGCGTCTAGTCAAATCTGTTTCTGGTGTTTGTTCCCCCTCCATCCCCTCCCTTACCTCAAACGGCTACACAGCTGACTCCGCACGTGAAAAAGCTGAATGCCTCAACTCTGTGTTTGCCTCTAAATCTTGTGTCCCAAACCCATCCCTCTCTGTACCCACCATACCCAGTCGTACCCTGCTGCTCCTGGACTCCGTGTCCTTTCCTCCTGACAAGGTGGAAAAGTTTCTGTCAACCCTCGACTCTGATTCTGCAACTGGACCCGACGGCATCAGCCCACGGGTCCTAAAATCCTGCTCTGCTGCTCTATCTCACCCTCTCTCTGTTCTCTTCACCCTCTCTTTTGCTCAAGGTCAACTGCCATCTGCTTGGAAATCAGCCAACATCACCGCTTTGCACAAAAAAGGTGCAAAAACAGATCCTAGCAACTACAGACCAATCAGCCTTCTCCCAATTATCAGCAAAGTCATGGAATCCATCATTGCTTCGGATATGAAATCTTTCCTCTTCTCCAATGGCTTGATCTCTGATCATCAATTTGGTTTCAGACCAGGTCACTCTACTCTGGACATGCTGCTTCTGCTGTCTCAACAATGGATGGAGGTCCTCAATGCCAAACAGGAAATTAGAGCTGTCTCCCTCGACATATCACGTGCCTTCGACACGGTCTGGCACCCCGCTCTGCTCACCAAACTCTCCTCCTTTGGTATCCATGGAAATCTCCACGCATGGCTGGCGGACTTCCTCTCTAGTCGTCGTCAACGTGTGGCCCTGAATGGGTTTCTCTCATCTCCTCTTCCTGTTCAGGCTGGCGTTCCCCAAGGCAGTGTTCTGGGCCCCGTGCTTTTCCTGGTCTTCATCAATGATCTCTCTGACTCTCTCGAAAATCCTCTCTATCTCTTTGCTGATGACTCCACTCTCTGCCGCTCCATTCCTCTTCCCTCAGATCGGCAGTCTGCTGCCTCCTCACTCTCTGAAGACCTGGACAAAATCACAGACTGGTCAAACAAGTGGAACATGTCTTTCAATCCTGACAAATCTCACACTCTTACTATGTCTCTCCGAAAAGATCGACTGGACAACCCTCCCATCTACTTTCTCAACAATCCTCTCCAAGAAGTTCTGTCGCTCAAGATTTTGGGTCTCACTATCTGCCATGATCTTTCTTGGGAAAACCACATTTCCAAGCTGGCCTCCAAAGCCAGTCGCCGACTGGGCATCCTCCGTCGTGCGAAGTCCTTCCTCGGCACACCTGAGCTCCTCACCACATACAAGGCTTTCATCCGCAGCTCAATGGAATACTGTTCTCCCCTATGGGCCGGTGCTCCTGCCTCACACCTAGCTCGGCTTCACGCTGTTGAAACCAAAGCTTTCAGAATTATTGGAATCTACCGCGATGAAGCTATCTCTGAGGGCCTTTCACTCACTCACCGCAGGCAGGTAGGTGGTCTTTGTCTTCTACCGACTCCTCTCCGGCCTTGCACCCCCAGCTCTCTCTGTGCTCTGTCCCCCAAATATTCCTACAGGTCGCACAAGATCTGCCAGCAACCCTCTGATGGTTAAACTGCCGAAATCTCGGCTCTCTGCTCACCTTCACTCTTTCATTCCTCTTTTCTCCCGCCTCTGGAACAAACTCCCTCACTCCCTTCAATCCCACTCCTCCCTCCAGGTCTTTAAAACAGCTGTTCACCACCATCTCTTATCTTCCCCCATCCAAAACCTTGATCTTTTCTACCCCCGCTAATTCACCCCAGATCCACCTTGTTTGAAATTCCAATTTCTTTCCTGGAAGTCCTGGCAGTGTCCATATGTTTTATACCTCTCCCACCGCCCCCTTCCCATGCCCCCCCCCCCAAAGCCCTCGCCCTCTCTCAGATCTCTCGATGTCTCCATGTCTCTCGGTCCCTGCTCTCAAATGTTGTGTTTGTGTCCTTCCCCCTCTCTCCCCATCTTGTCTACCGCTCCCGATGTTATATGTTTTATGTGTCGGTTTGTCTTTCTGTGTGATTAATGTTCGCTCTTTCACGAGCCTCGATCTTGTATACAAAAAAATAAAAAAATAAAAAAAAAATACAAAGTACCAGCTGTTCTGTCCTCCCGCGTCGTCTCGGCCTCCTTTCTCCGTATCTGAAAGAAAATGTCCAAGTTAGTCAGGTGTGGAACCTCAGCCAAGCATATTTCATGGATAACATTGCAGTTATACTTCAACCACACTCACGCATACTCATAACACTCATGCATACTCTTTACTGAGCGTTGGTGCTGCTGAAGCAGTTTCTTGTTGAGGATCATACTGGGTGGTTTGCCATTGCCTTTGCAGCATAGTTTGTCCATTCCCTGTCCTTTCAAATGCTAAGCGTCAAGCAAGGAATCACCACGTACCATTTGTAAAGTCTTTGGTATGACTTGTAAGAACCAGAGCAGACGTGCTAACTTTTACACCACCGAGTCTGGTACAAGTCATCTCGATTATATTCTGCTAAGGTGAGTCTGTCTGTCCGTTCGTGGGTGTGGCTTCCCCCAATGATGGAGTGGCTCCACCTGTCTCGGAGGGGCTTCAAAGACAAATCTCTACCAATTGTTTCCTCCACATAGCTTTGAGGCTCCATAGGCCTCTGGTGTTCATTTTAAGACAGAATCAACGCGTCTTCTATCATAACAAGTTACGTTTTGAAGAAACATAGATACGTTTTGATTACAACTCATGTAAAGGAAACGAGCGTTACGCCTAGGTCCCCCGTCAGTGAAGTGATGTGAGTTGACAAAGTGGAAGATGCAAGGCGGCCATCTTGGATTTTGACGTGACGACCCAATTTTCAATAGTGTTCTTCCTTATGCCTAGATACACCCACACACCAGATTAGAAGTTGGTACTTCGCTTATTTTTCAAGATATTCCGCTCACAAGGTTCAGACATACATGGCGTCAGACATACATGGTCGCCGGCCATCTTGGATTTTGACGTGGGTTGCACCCACACACCAAATTAGAATTCGGTCCTTCGCTTACGGACGCACACACGGACGGAGGGGAAAACCATAGTCCCCCGTTCGCTCCGCGGTGCGACGGGGGACAACAAGGTAATGCATGTTTCCTTCGGAGTGATCGCAGCAGGGCCTATTATGCACCGCCCAAAGAAGATGCGTTTTCATAATGCAAAGGATATAAAATCGTGAAGTGTTTAATAAAAAGAAAACGTTTGGTTTTCGCACGAGTTTTCAAAGCTGAATCGTATTCAAATACAGGAGTAATAAACAAACTGTATTTCCCGTGTGCATTAGGGTGGCACTAAAATAGCGGTAAAATTTCAAACACATGAAAATTATGGTCTTACCATTCAAAGTGGTTCCATTTATTGTAGAAATCACACATGTAAAATTTTATGCAAATTGTATAATATTTAGGGGTTGCTCACTGCAACAAGCCATGTTGCGGTGAGCATGCAATACAAAATTGAATAATCACATACAATTATATAATAATATTATAATTACATTATTATGTCCATACATATTACATAACAGACTGCAACATAGATAAATATAATCTGATCATTAATAATTCATAAACTTCAAAAATAATGAACATACATCAGTTGCCAGTGGGCTTTAATGGGTTAAGATGAAAAACAAAAACGTACCCTATTATTATTACTGTTATTATTATTAGGTTTACTCTCCATGAAATGGAGAGAAACCTATTATTACTGCTAGAGTTTTTCTTATTATTATTCTTCCACCCTATTTTGCACCTCCGAAAACTTCATAATTAAGTTTCTCAGCAACCGCTGGTCGGATTGACAGGAAATTTTCATCAAATGATCGGCTAGGCTCGTAGAATTGTTTAATGCTAATGATGACGTCATAGGTCACGTGGTATGGGCGCCATCTTGTAAAACACCTTCAACTTTGCCCCTCTGTATCTCCGAAACGGCTCAATGGAAAAATTTGAGGAATGGCTCATTCTAAAGAACTCTGCAATGGGAACAAAAAACATGTTTATTGAGTATATCAAAAATGCTAATGTTAAGAGGTTAGAATTCGTCAAACACAGTTTTTCTCCCCCGAAAATGAGATTTTTTCCCCAGATGCTTAGTTAAAAAAAACTCAGAATGCAAAAATTTTCGAAGTCATACGTCACATGGTTCGGCCGCCATCTTGTTTTCCGTGAAAAAACACAAAAAACCCTTTTTCTCCACAACGGCTGAACGGATCGAGCCCAATCTTGGCATGCGTATTCGCATACCCATGACGAACAAAAAAGTCAGTGAGCACGACGTCATCCGACACGTGGTTTCAGAGTTATGACGTTTTAAAGCTCAAACTAGAAATGGAATCACCTCCATAATTTGTGGAGATATCGAGTGCAAACTTTACACAAATGTTCCTCATGGGGGGATGTTTCAACGTTACTTGAGACGTTTTGATAAGTCACATGGTTTGGCCGCAATAAATAATGGAAGTTAAATTTTAAAAAGCTTGTAACTCTTGAACCACTGCATGGATCGACTTGAATCTTTAATGGAATGTAGCTCTCATCAAGCGGAACAAGTGTGCAAACTTTCAAGATGATTGGATGTACGGTCGCGAAGCTATAAGTCTTTATTGTTGAAAGAAGAAGAAACACACCATTTTGTCCTTCCAGGCCACGTCTCCCCGTGCTATTGCCATTTTAAGTTTTAATTTCCTTTAAAAAACATTTTCTCTGCAATAATAGGGCCGATTGAGATAAAATTTTCACCATAGGAGGGACTCGGTCTGTAGAATATTTTAATGGTAATTATGATGTCGCAGGTCACGTGGTTCGGCCGCCATCTTGTTTTTCGTGAAAACACGAAAATCCCTTTTTCTCTGCAACGGCTGAACAGATAGAGGCCAAACTTTGCAAGCAGAATCGCATACCCATGACGAACAAAAAAGTCAGCGAGCACGACATCATCCGACACATGGTTTCAGAGTTATGACGTTTTTAAGCATGAACCTTTAAAACCTAGCTCCTCCCTCATTTTTGATCCAATCGAGGAGAAAATTCAAAGATCTGTTCAGCATGTCAGTCTACTAAAATGTCATTTTAGAATTTGCGATAGGTCACGTGGTTTGGCAGATATCGTTAATTAAACGAATTTTTATTTATTTATGGATATCTCTTGAATCGCTTTATTGATCGACGTGAAACTTCATACTGTAGTAGAAGTCATGAAGAGTAACAAGTGTGCAAAATTTCAAGATGATTTGATGTACGGTCGTGAAGCTATAAGTCTTTATTGTTGAAAGAAGAAGAAACACCATTTTGTCCTGCCAGGCCACGTCTCACAGTGAGTGCTATTGCCATTTTAAGTTTTAATTTCCTTTTAAAAACATTTTCTCTGCAATAATAGGGCCGATTGAGATAAAATTTTCACCATAGGAGGGACTCGGTCTCTAGAATATTTTAATGGTAAATATGACGTCGCAGGTCACGTGATTCGGCAGCCATATTGTTTTTCGTGAAAACACGAAAACCGCTTTTTCTCTGCAACGGCTGTACAGATCGAGGCCAAACTTTGCAAGCAGAATCGCATACTCATGACGAACAAAAAAGTCACCGAGCACGACATCATCCGACACATGGTTTCAGAGTTATGACGTTTTTAAGCATGAACCTTTAAAACCTAGCTCCTCCCTCATTTTTGATCCAATCGAGGAGAAAATTCACAGATCTGTTCTGCATGTCAGTCTACTAAAATGTCATTTTAAAATTTGCGATAGGTCACGTGGTTTGGCAGATATCGTTAATTAAACGAAAATATTTTTTTAAAAATGGATATCTCTTGAATCGCTTTATTGATCGACGTGAAATTTCATACTCTAATAGAAGTCATGAAGAGTAACAAGTGTGCAAAATCTCAAGATGATTGGATGTACGGTCTGGAAACTAGAAGTTGTTATTGCTTGAAGAAGAAGAACCACAACACTTTTTTTTAACCAGGCCATGTGACATAACCACCTCACGAGCTAAGGGTAGCTCGAAATTAAATCGTCTTCGGATTTGACAGTCGGTAGAGGGTGTTAACATTCGAATGCAATAAATCTGGGCAAATTCTGATGAATTTTCGTAAAACTACACGATATTGTCATTTACATTGGAAAATAACATTGTAAAACTCTCCGCCGCCTCGGCTTATTTCTCGCTCTGAAGTTCATCCTGTCTTCAATTTTAAGGAGAAAGAGAGGTATCTGCAAGCAATGGTGACCCTTATTTTGTGGAAATCCGATTTAAAATGACGAAGTTATCCAAAATCTAACATTTTAAATGGAGCGCATTTCCAAAGTGAATCTTCCACAGGTAAAATATCCACACGTGCAGGCACACCTTACGGCGTCAATTTGGCTCAGATTTCAAATCGGATTTCGATTGTCGTATTGCCTCGGATGAGTTAACAAAATACCACAACAAATTTGGTGACAATCATGAAAAATTTGACCAAGTTCGATCGACGGGATACTTCGTTCTACGCTGACATACGGCACGGGCCACGGATGACGTCATGCCACGGCAGGACGTTCTTCCACGGGTGGCAGATATCGTTAATTAAACGAAAATATTTTTTTAAATGGATGGGGTGGGGGGGATGTGTGTGTGTTTGTGTGTGTGTATGGATGTGCGTGTGTGTGGATGTCTGTGTGTGTGTGTGTGTGGGTTTGGGGGGGGGGGATATGTGTGTGTGTGTGGAGGGGTTGGGGTGTGCATGTGGAGGAGGGGGGGGATGGATATGTGTGTGTGTGTGTGTGTGTGTGTGTGTGTGTGTGTGTGTGTGTGTGTGTGTGTGTGTGTGTTGGGAGCGGGGTGGGGAGATGTGTGCGTGTGTTTGTGTGTGTGTGTGTGTGGATGTGTGGATGTGCGTGCGTGTGTGTGTGGGTGTGAGGGGGTGGGTGGATATGTGTGTGTGTGGAGGGGTGTATGTGTGGAGGGGTGTTCGTGTGGGGGGAGGGGTGTGGGGGTGTTTGTGTGTGTGCATGTGTGTTAGGGTTGGGGGGGGTGGGGGGATGTGCGCATGTGTTTGTGTGTGTGTTCGGGGTGGGGGATATGTGTGTGTGTTTGTGTGTGTGTGTTGGGGGTGGGGGGGCTATGTGCATGTGTGTGTGTGTGTGTTAGGGGTGGGGGGATATGTGTGTGTGTGTGTGTGTGTGTGTGTGTGTGTTGGGGGTGGGGGTGGGAGGACGTGTGCATGTGTTTGTGTGTGTGTATGTGTGTGTATGTGGGTGGGGGGTAGGGGGAATGTGTGTGTGTGTGTGTGTGTGTGTGTGTGTTTTGGGGGTGGGGTGTGTGTGTGTGTAGGGGGGATGTGTGTGTTTGTGGGGGTGGAGGGATGTGTGTGTGTAGGTGGGGGTAGGAGGGGTGTGTGTGTGTGTGTGTGTGTGTGTGTGTGTGTGTGTGTGTGTGTGTGTAGGGGGGATGTGTGTGTGCGCGTGGGGGGAGGGGGTGTGTGCGTGTTTGTGTGTGTGTGCGTGTGTGTGTGTGTGTGGATATGTGTGTGTGTGTGTGTGTGTTGGGGGTGGGGTGTGTGTGTGTGTGTAGGGGGGATGTGTGTGTGTGTGTGTGTGTGTGTGTGTGTGTGTGTGTGTGTGTGTGTAGGGGGGATGTGTGTGTGTGTGGGGGGGGAGGGATGTGTGTGTGGGGGGGGGGGGGAGGGATGTGTGTGTGTGGGTGTGTGTGTGTGTTTGGAGGGGTGTGCATGTGGGGGGAGGGGTGTGGGTATGTGTGTGGGAGGGGGTAGGGGGGATGTGTGTGTGTGTGTGTGTGTGTGTGTGTGTGTGTGTGTGTGTGTGTGTGTGTGTGTGTGTGTCGGGGTTGTATCCAAGGGGGTTGTGTCAAAGCATGTCCAATGAAAGTGGGGTTGTATCACAAGTGGGGTTGTAACAAAAGTGGGGTTGTATCAACAGTGGGGTTGCATCAAAAGTGGGTGCGAGTAAACCGGTCATCACTGCCAGCAGTTTTAAAGTGGCAGTTCTAGTTCTAATTATTATTAATATTATTAGGGAGCGTGGTGGCCCAGTGAGTACTTACTTTTTCCACATGCGAAATTTGCATTTATGTTTATTTAAATTATACAATGGCCTACAAAATGTAAATGTTTCATCATATTTGTTATATTATATCACCTTTATCTATCAATATTGTTGAAATGAAGATCAAATAGCTGTATGTTGAAATATGTTGAAAAAGTCCAAACTTTACATGGGGTGTACTTACTTTTTCACGTGACTGTATATATATATATATATATATATATATATATATATATATGTACATATACACCTTGTAAGCAATAAGTATGTAGGTACATAATAAATAAAATCTTTATAACTATAAGCAATCATCACCGACCTCCTGCTAGATATCGGTTGTTTTTCTTTTCGTTTGTTTTTATTACGGAAGCGTTTACAGCTTTTTACGTAAATTTGCATTGGGATTTTAATTTCACCGTTTAAAGTTATAGAAACTCCAATTTTCAAATGCTGGATATTGATTAAAGTTTTCTTTTTAAATCAACGCCTTTAAGTTTTTTTTTTTACGTACATTTTAATTTCCGGCTACTTTTCTTTTTTTCCTTTACAGACATTATTCTCATGTTTATTTCGCAGTTTACAGTTATATAAATTACAATTTTCAAATGCTAGATATTGATTGAGGTTGTTGTTTTTTACTGACGCGTTGACATTCTTTTTACACACATTTTCATTTATGGTCGCTTTCCAACGGTTCTGTGATTTTTTCCGGTGTACCGGCTTCGATGTCCATTGGCATCCCGGTGTACCGGCATTGGCATGCAAAATTTAAACTTTCTGCAACACCCGGAAGGTACCGACCATTAATATCATTTAGTCAGACAGTTATTCAATGGTTAATAAGATATATATATATATATATATATATATATATATATATATATATATATATATATATATATATATATATATATATATATATATATATATATATATATATATACATATATATATATATATATATATATTGTAACGAATTTGGAAAGTGTAAAGAATGTGAGAACTGGTTTGCTGTGTTTTAACTGGCCCTCATAGAGTAAATAAGATCGAAAGACGTCCCCCTAGTTAATTCCATGAACCTACAGACAAGACAGGCCACGATATATCTTTTTTAAATAGCTTATTTCCTTATTCTATGTAGGCTAAATATGTGTTTCCCACTAGATTGACTCTGCATTGCATCAAACGAAATAAGCGTAGGCCCCTCCGATGATCCATGGCAGCTCAAGTGCCAGGGATTCCTCCACTTGAGCTTTGACAGCAACCGTTTATTGCAGTACTGAACTGCTGTGCAACGTGACGGCGCATTACCTGCAGCTGCTGACCGGTTTTCGACATTTGCGGCCATTACGAACAAGGGGAGTGGCTAGAGAAGACGGGTCGCCCCCCTCGTCATAGGGGGGAGGAGTAAGTCGGCCCCGCTCATCCAACCCAGAACAAGGGGTTTGGCTAAGAGAGGGCGGAGCGGGAACCCCCGAGAAAGTGCGCGAAGGTTCGGTGAGAAACCAATATAAACCGCCGCGGGACGCCCTCCGTCCTCTTACTCTCTTGCTCTGACCCCGTCCTCTTGCTCTTACCCCGTCCTCTTGCTTGCTGTCGCTCGTTGTTGCTGGGGAGAAGGAAGACGCCTGAACGAGCAGGTGTGACAGAGCCTGCGAGCCATCGTGCGACCAGCTGCGCTGCAGCTAAGAGGACGCAGGCCACGAAAAGGGCGCGCCAGGCAGCAATCCACGCTGGACCCTCCATTGCCTCCCAAAACAACCATCCATCCTCAAGCCATACCTGCCTGCAATTTCCCCCGTGTAAGTGTGAACGTCGTCTGTCTTGAATGTTGTCCTGGGGTTTATAAGTAAACTGCATAGTATAAGCTAATGATTTCCCTGTGTCACCTGCTTCTTCCATCCATTGCTTGTAAATAACTTGATTGCTCCTTTTTGCTTGTGTGTGTATAATAAATCTGTTCTTCCTCTGTACTCTGTCTTCCTCCTCTCTTCCTTCTCTTTCGGTCGCTTTAGAGGTTTCCAAATTGAATACCTGTGGCGCGATTTGGTCAACGTTTGGGGGAGTCGGGCTAATCGGGGATCCTGTAACGGTCGCGGTTGACCATCCGCTCGGCCCAAAGTAACATCTTGTCCGCGACCCGTAACAATATATATTGTTGTGGAAATGAGAATCGTGTTTTTTTTTTTGTTGTAAAAATATCACCCTCCTTCCTCCAGTTGTGTATAAAGGTCAAAGGGCGTCCCTTAGTTAGGTCATATACAATCGCGTTAGCCAATCATAGATTTCCTGCTTGTTGGTAGTTATTTCCTTATTATGTGTATTAGATTAAGGCTGTGTCTACCATTAATTGATACTCCATTGCACCGAAGTCAAATAAGCTAGGTCCCCTTTCGTTTTCATCCCAGCGGTGCGAGTGGTTTTCCATCGCCGCAAGACTCCATTAGCCACGAGGTAATCTTGGAGAAGAAGGGGGAGGAGCCAAATCACGGGCGTTGCCCACCCATCGTCATCAAAAGGGTGGAGCCGGCGAGCCCTGACCAGCCAACCAGGGCTGGGGAAATACCATCACGGGCGTGGCGCGGGTTGATCTGAAAGCGCGTTATAAAAGCGCCCGCGCAAGCATTTCGAGAGGGACGGCAGATGAGTAAGGGATCCCCACGAGCAGATGCGTCAAGAAGGCAGTTAAGCAGATGAGTTGAGTCCACCACAGAGAGACCACCACCACCAGCTTGGAGTCCACCACCACCAGCTTTGAGACCATGCAGTTTCGACCCGCTGCGACACGGGAGCCGGATTGCGGTGGCATCGGTGGCCGTCGAGGTCCCGCCCGACGTCCCGTGCGGGATCAAGCTCCAGCTCCGGTTCCCGTTGGACCTTCCTCTCCTTCCAGTCCTTCCATTCCAGCCTGCAATTTCCCCATTCGTGTGAGTTTGATTGTCGTCCGTTTTGTGTGTCTTGTCCTGGGGTATTAATTAAGACTGTAGGTAAGCTAATTTGCACTGTCTCCTTGATTCCTTCTGTCTTTATTTTATTATCCTTCCTTCTCCTTGGTTTCTTTGGTCTTGTAAATAGTAATAATAAATATAGTCGTATTTCAAAGCCTTTTTGTCTTCTTCTTCTTCTTCACATCCGCCATCTTTGTCTTTTCCAAATTGAATACCTGTGGCACGATTTGGCCAATGTTCGAGAATCGGGTCTAGTCTTTGTTAACGGTTCGGGCCGTGGCTGCCATCCGCTCGGCAAATTAACATCTTATCCGCGGTCACGAACGGGGCTGTGCACCGGCCTTTCCGGAGGTCGCGGTGCAGCTTCAGGGACCATGTCGGTCAGTAACAAACGAGGGGACTAATCCCCCCTCAAAGGGGAACCATAGGCCGACGTTGGGTTCCGTAACAATATATATATATATATGACTTCACGCGAAGTCCTCAGCATCATCCCGTTTCAGCCCTTCAAACGCAATATGGTCAGCTAAGGTGGGCCAGCAGGGGCTCATAAGCCTCCACATGCAACAACTACACTTGGATGCGTACGTACCCCCACCCCTATTCAGCGAGAACAGAAACTACAACAACAAAACACTACCTGCCACTCCCAGAATCTACAGCAACGAATAAAAACATGGTGGAGCACCCAACCAAGCACCCACCCTCACAACACACATATATATCACACACACACAGTGGTGGATACTTTAAGACCTGATCGGTCTCTCCTTTCCATTTCCTGAGATATCAGCCAACAACAGCAACTTGCAAGCACACACACACATTTACACACACACACGCACATGTACACCCACATGCATGTGGATACATGGAGACCTCGGAGAGCTGCGTTCCATCTTCTGAAAACAATATCTGGAGATAACATCTACCGACACACACACAATAACAAAACCCTGTTTCCCACGCAAATGTAATTTGACTGGTTTGTCCTTATTGGATTTGTTTCAACTTGTTGTAATGGTAGTGATGGATGTGGTGCTGAGAGCACAAATTCCAGTAGGACAAAATGTTCCAACTTGTGATGACTCAAAGAGGAAAGGTGTGTTTCTGAAAGTGTACTCCTGCCCTTGGGTTGAACAATTTCTAGTTGTACCTGCTCGTATGTACTGTACAGTCGTCCGTCGAAACAGTCAGATTTAATGTTTTCATATTGATCAACAACCATAAAAGTCTGGATCACATCCGATCTTCATCATCTCTACTCGAGCGTAGGAAGGCCGAACTATTTAGGCCTCAGTGGATACTCCGTCCTCAAGACACTGGATCATCCTACGTTGGGCACCACCTGATAACCTAATGTCTGATAACCATGCAGAGTTTCCATGCTGTGCCTGTATATTAAAGATGCGGATGGAACAAAATGTGTACAAAAGTAGAGAAAAAAGGAAGTTAAGAGTTCAATCCCTGAATCTGATTTAAAATTTACTCCAAGACCCTTGTCTTGGTCCATTGAAGCATTGAGTTATCACGTTGTCATCGTGGTCTATCCTGGATTGAGTTATGGAAACCTCTTTCACTCGGATATGCATGACTTTACACTTTACCCAGTTAGTATCAGCTGCCTGCAGCTGCCTGGGGCGCTTCGGTTGCAAGCTCGAACTGAGGAATGGCAGGTGGGAGTTTTTGGGGGTGCTTTCTGCTTTGCAGGTTGTGCTGCTGCTTCGCCAGTGCCTGCTCGAGGGTACCATTGGGGTCTGTGCGTCTCCCAGGCTTGCAGCCAGAAAGCCAGAGGACCGAACCCAAATGTATTGCTTTGGGAAGCTCCCTCACCACCTGGCGCATCGTCTCGGATCCCCTTCTCCACAAGCTTGCAACTGGGAGGGATTCTCAGAGGTCCTTTCCGAGGACACCAGTTTATACAGTTGGTGACATCTGGAATGCTCCTTGTTGGTCTGCAAAGTTACCCGAAGCCTCCTCTTTTATTTTACTGTCGGCCAATCAACAGCAGCACCTCCAAAGGCGGCTCCAATGTAGGCAACAGTATCAACGCCCTGCACTCATCAAGGTCCCCAATGCGCATCACACCCTGAATTCAGTGTTTCCTTCCATCTATCAAAGACTTTAAACAACCGGTCGAAACACAGAAACCCAAATGTGAAAGCACATTATTCAAGTTAAATTCTCCTTGATATGACCCCAAATGAAAGCGTCCGCTAGTTAACATGGAACTGATGTCAAGTTCACATGATGATCACCCCTTTGGTCTTTAGATGGTGACCCTCATGACATGCATTTGGCAAAAAGGTCTGCAGGGGGCGTCACATGTTCATATTTGAGGATCTTGAGAATGAATCCCACCAAGTCTAGGAGACTTAAATCCGGTGAGTGTTAATTTAAATAACAATGTTCTCCTTTATAAAACCAATAACACCAAGTTAATTAACCACTTCCCTTCATTGTGGCTTTGGACTTAACTGTTGTGGCTCTGGTCTATACTGTTGTGGCTCTGGTCTATACTGTTGTGGCTGTAGACAATACTGTTGTGGCTCTAGACTATACTGTTGTGGCTCTAGACTATACTGTTGTGGCTCTGGACTATACTGTTGTGGCTCTGGACTATACTGTTGTGGCTCTAGACTATACTGCTGTGGCTTTAGACTATACTGTTGTGGCTCTAGACTATACTGTTGTGGCTTTAGACTATACTGCTGTGGCTTTAGACTATACTGTTGTGGCTCTAGACTATACTGCTGTGGCTCTAGACTATACTGTTGTGGCTCTGGACTATACTGTTGTGGCTCTGGACTATACTGTTGTGGCTCTAGACTATACTGCTGTGGCTTTAGACTATACTGCTGTGGCTTTAGACTATACTGTTGTGGCTCTAGACTATACTGCTGTGGCTTTGGACTATACTGTTGTGGCTTTGGACTATACTGTTGTGGCTCTAGACTATACTGTTGTGGCTCTAGACTATACTGTTGTGCCTTTAGACTATACTGCTGTGGCTTTAGACTATACTGTTGTGGCTCTAGACTATACTGCTGTGGCTCTGGACTATACTGTTGTGGCTCTGGACTATACTGTTGTGGCTCTGGACTATACTGTTGTGGCTCTAGACTATACTGCTGTGGCTTTAGACTATACTGTTGTGGCTCTAGACTATACTGTTGTGGTTTTGGACTATACTGTTGTGGCTCTAGACTATACTGTTGTGGCCCTAGACTATACTGCTGTGGCTTTAGACTATACTGTTGTGGCTCTAGACTATACTGTTGTGGCTTTAGACTATACTGCTGTGGCTCTAGACTATACTGTTGTGGCTTTAGACTATACTGCTGTGGCTTTAGACTATACTGTTGTGGCTCTAGACTATACTGTTGTGGCTTTAGACTATACTGCTGTGGCTCTAGACTATACTGTTGTGGCTCTAGACTATACTGCTGTGGCTCTAGACTATACTATTGTGGCTTTAGACTATACTGCTGTGGCTTTAGACTATACTGTTGTGGCTTTAGACTATACTATTGTGGCTTTAGACTATACTGTTGTGGCTTTAGACTATACTGTTGTGGCTTTAGACTATACTGTTGTGGCTTTAGACTATACTGTTGTGGCTTTAGACTATACTGTTGTGGCTCTAGACTATACTGTTGTGGCTCTGGACTATAATGTTGTGGCTTTGGACTATACTGTTGTGGTTTTGGACTATACTGTTGTGGCTTTAGACTATACTGTTGTGGCTTTAGACTATACTGTTGTGGTTTTGGACTATACTGTTGTGGTTTTGGACTATACTGTTGTGGTTTTGGACTATACTGTTGTGGCTCTGGACTATACTGTTGTGGTTTTGGACTATACTGTTGTGGTTTTGGACTATACTGTTGTGGTTTTGGACTATACTGTTGTGGTTTTGGACTATACTGTTGTGGTTTTGGACTATACTGTTGTGGTTTTGGACTATACTGTTGTGGTTTTGGACTATACTGTTGTGGTTTTGGACTATACTGTTGTGGTTTTGGACTATACTGTTGTGGTTTTGGACTATACTGTTGTGGTTTTGGACTATACTGTTGTGGTTTTGGACTATACTGTTGTGGTTTTGGACTATACTGTTGTGGTTTTGGACTATACTGTTGTGGTTTTGGACTATACTGTTGTGGTTTTGGACTATACTGTTGTGGTTTTGGACTATACTGTTGTGGTTTTGGACTATACTGTTGTGGTTTTGGACTATACTGTTGTGGTTTTGGACTATACTGTTGTGGTTTTGGACTATACTGTTGTGGTTTTGGACTATACTGTTGTGGTTTTGGACTATACTGTTGTGGTTTTGGACTATACTGTTGTGGTTTTGGACTATACTGTTGTGGTTTTGGACTATACTGTTGTGGTTTTGGACTATACTGTTGTGGTTTTGGACTATACTGTTGTGGTTTTGGACTATACTGTTGTGGTTTTGGACTATACTGTTGTGGTTTTGGACTATACTGTTGTGGTTCTGGACTATACTGTTGTGGTTTTGGACTATACTGTTGTGGTTTTGGACTATACTGTTGTGGTTTTGGACTATACTGTTGTGGCTCTGGTCTATACTGTTGTGGTTTTGGACTATACTGTTGTGGCTTTGGACTATACTGTTGTGGCTCTAGACTGTACTGTTGTGGCTCTAGACTATACTGCTGTGGCTTTAGACTATACTGCTGTGGTTTTGGACGATACTGTTGTGGTTTTGGACTATACTGTTGTGGTTTTGGACTATACTGTTGTGGTTTTGGACTATACTGTTGTGGTTTTGGACTATACTGTTGTGGCTCTGGACTATACTGTTGTGGTTTTGGACTATACTGTTGTGGTTTTGGACTATACTGTTGTGGTTTTGGACTATACTGTTGTGGTTTTGGACTATACTGTTGTGGCTTTGGGCTATACTGTTGTGGTTTTGGACTATACTGTTGTGGTTTTGGACTATACTGTTGTGGCTCTGGACTATACTGTTGTGGCTCTAGACTATACTGCTGTGGTTTTGGACTATACTGCTGTGGTTTTGGACTATACTGCTGTGGCTCTAGACTATACTGCTGTGGCTCTAGACTATACTGCTGTGGCGTTAGACTATACTGTTGTGGCTTTAGACTATACTGTTGTGGCTTTAGACTATACTGTTGTGGCTTTAGACTATCCTGTTGTGGCTCTAGACTATACTGTTGTGGCTCTGGACTATAATGTTGTGGCTTTGGACTATACTGTTGTGGTTTTGGACTATACTGTTGTGGCTTTAGACTATACTGTTGTGGCTTTAGAGTTTAGACTATACTGCTGTGGCTTTAGACTATACTGTTGTGGCTTTAGACTATACTGTTGTGGCTTTGGACTATACTGTTGTGGCTCTGGACTATACTGTTGTGGTTTTGGACTATACTGTTGTGGTTTTGGACTATACTGTTGTGGTTTTGGACTATACTGTTGTGGTTTTGGACTATACTGTTGTGGTTTTGGACTATACTGTTGTGGCTCTGGACTATACTGTTGTGGTTTTGGACTATACTGCTGTGGCTTTAGACTATACTGCTGTGGTTTTGGACTATACTGTTGTGGTTTTGGACTATACTGTTGTGGTTTTGGACTATACTGTTGTGGTTTTGGACTATACTGTTGTGGTTTTGGACTATACTGTTGTGGCTCTGGACTATACTGTTGTGGTTTTGGACTATACTGTTGTGGTTTTGGACTATACTGTTGTGGTTTTGGACTATACTGTTGTGGTTTTGGACTATACTGTTGTGGCTTTGGACTATACTGTTGTGGTTTTGGACTATACTGTTGTGGCTTTGGGCTATACTGTTGTGGTTTTGGACTATACTGTTGTGGTTTTGGACTATACTGTTGTGGTTTTGGACTATACTGTTGTGGCTCTGGACTATACTGTTGTGGTTTTGGACTATACTGTTGTGGTTTTGGACTATACTGTTGTGGTTTTGGACTATACTGCTGTGGCTTTAGACTATACTGCTGTGGTTTTGGACTATACTGTTGTGGTTTTGGACTATACTGTTGTGGTTTTGGACTATACTGTTGTGGTTTTGGACTATACTGTTGTGGTTTTGGACTATACTGTTGTGGCTCTGGACTATACTGTTGTGGTTTTGGACTATACTGTTGTGGTTTTGGACTATACTGTTGTGGTTTTGGACTATACTGTTGTGGTTTTGGACTATACTGTTGTGGTTTTGGACTATACTGTTGTGGTTTTGGACTATACTGTTGTGGTTTTGGACTATACTGTTGTGGTTTTGGACTATACTGTTGTGGTTTTGGACTATACTGTTGTGGCTTTGGGCTATACTGTTGTGGCTCTAGACTATTGTGTTGTGGTTTTGTCCCATGCTCATGAGTGAATTCCCTTGCGTAGTTTGAGTAAAAGATCTCTGCTTTAGATGTCGATGCAAACACCATTGTGTAATTACTGCCATGTCGGCCCCAAATTGATTTCATATCTTTGGATTTGCTAACAATTCTATTCCAAAACCTGTTGCGATTTTATTTCACACCTGTTGCTAATTACCATCCACACTTCCTGCATCATGTCCAATCTTTCCAACGACATTTCGGATTTCTTCATATCCCTCGGATTCAACAGGATGCCAGGAATATGAGTTGCATCTGCAAACTTTGTGCTTGAGCGATATGAGACTTTTAGCTCCAGCATTATCCATGGAAGGATAATCTTCTTCTTCATAAAACGTTTTGAGCCTTGCATTTCTCTTTCCAGTTTTGTATGCCATTCTTCATGAAGTCTCAGGACTCTTGCGCATCTTTGTCTAATAACTCGGTGGTCTAATCAGTGAAGGCCGTTGTCCTTGCCCATACTCCCTATGGTGACAACACCAATAATTGCATGCTGAACCTTTTCCTGTTGTCAAGGTTACATTTATATGAGGAACACAATGCCAACTTTTTTTTTCTTTTTAGCCGCGTCGCAAGACGCTGGTCATAGAGTGCCCTCTGCTGTTGTTCTTGTTCTTCTTCTTCTTCTTCTTCTTCTTGCAGAGAAGACAAAACCTCAAAGCTCCACCCATTCTGGGAACCATAGGTCCACCCATTGTGGGAGAGACTTCATATAAACAAATATCCACCATTTTATTAACTCGCATAGCTTTGAGGCCTGTTTTGTAGGCCCGTGGTGTCTTCCTCTCTCACACAGTTTTATTTCAAATCAAATTCGATCTATCATTTCATTTTTCACAGTCGCTAACATAGTTTTAGACTCGGTTGAAAAAAAACTGGAAGACAATCCGATGAAAGTTGCCCTTTTCGAACGATATGAATTCTCAAAGGCCTGTAACTTCAAGTCCATTGAGATTTTTTTTTTTAATCGCGGCATGGTGTCATACACCGCCCGAAATAAGAGACGGGAAAATGCCGAGATATATATATATTTTGTTTAAATCGCGGCATGGTCAGTCATACACCGCCTGAAATAACAGATGGGAAAATGCCGAGATATATTAAAAATTCGTCGCCACACACGGGAAATTGCCGAGATATATTAAAAATTCGTCCATTTGATGACAATCGTCACGATGAAATATTTAATTTCTACGTCGTCACAATAATGTGGAGAGAGGAGCATAGCTTCGTTCACGTGTCGCCACATACGGGAAATTGCCGAGATATATATTTTTTAAATCGCGGCATGGTCAGTCATACACCGCCTGAAATAACAGACGGGAAAATGCCGAGATATATATATATATATTTAAATCGCGGCATGGTCAGTCATACACCGCCTGAAATAACAGACGGGAAAATGCCGAGATATATTAAAAATTCGTCGCCACACACGGGAAATTGCCGAGATATATTTTCACTTTGCACAAAAATAACATCAAGTAATCGAATCAATAGGAATGTCCTGTGCCTATAACATCGACGTTATAGGCACAGCTGCATCTAGGCATTGTGTAACATCGACGCGGCTTTTGTTTTAATTAAAACTTTTTGTACTTGTTTTTTTAATAAAAGGTCGAGGCTCATCTAAGAGCGAAGAATTGCTCTCAAGAGTGCCGGAGGTATCAGCAATGCCTCGCTTTGTGGTCAAAAGCAAATCCGGAAAACTAGGCATACGCGCTTCCCAAAACACGTGGGCTTGTCCACCAGGTGGGCAGGGAAATTGTCCGCAATGCAGGTACACACGTTAAAATCGACATCATGGGTACATGTGGAATCTGCATCGTTTCTAAGGTTGCCTCGTTTAATATCATTCAAAGCTGAATCATTTGACTCCTATACCTACAACCGAATGTACCGATTCCACCATCGTGTGAATCCACAGGGATGCTCGGAAGTCGTCTTCCTCCAGTCGAGGCATTGGGACAAACTTTTTATAGAACCCCGAATATAAATATTGATTCCCCTGCTGTGTAATCTCTAATTAAAGGTAATAGTTAGCTCATGTATCCATGTAGACCAAACATCTCTGTGGACACAACCACCACGTGCTTTCGACCCACTTCCGTCACGGCAGTAATGTCTGGAGACCATTTTCCCACAACTCATGGAATTTATTTTATTTAAAGAAACATTGGAATGTGCTCCAAATGAAAACATCTAACATCTTGGACAGTACCTTGACTACTATCGGCCATGTAACACCCCAATAATTACACCCCTTGTAGTTAATTGTTCATTTAATTTACCATTTCTCTTTCTCCGTGCAGCTCACGAGACAAACTCATTCTCTCCTTGGTTTAGGGTGTGAAGGTCGGGGCCATAGGTAGGCCAGAGAAGTCCCCAATGGTCGACCATTTCCCAAGTATTTCTCGTGCTCGTCAATATCTGTGTGTATGTGATCTTCGAAAGTGATTCGAGAATTATTGAGTGATCGGGCCAAAAATGACATATAGCAGGATATCTCAAAAAGTTGTGGACGGATTTGGACGAAACTCGGTGGACAGGTTGGGTGTGTGACGAGGACAATTATATTCGATTTTGGTTAAGATCTGAATATGGATTCGGATCTGAGAATTATTTAATTTCTAAGTGATTCTTCACCATTGAGTGATCGGGCCAAAAATGACATATAGCAGGACATCTCAAAACGTTGTGGACGGATTTGGACGAAACTCGGTGGACAGGTTGGGTGTCTGACAAGGACAAATAGATTCAATTTTGGTGAAGATCTGAATATGGATTCGGATATGAGAATTATTTAATTTCTAAGTGATTCTTCACCATTGAGTGATCGGGCCAAAAATGACATATAGCAGGATATCTCAAAAAGTTGTGGACGGATTTGGACGAAACTTGGTGGACAGGTTGGGTGTGTAACAAGGCCAATTATATTCGATTTTGGTGAATATCTGAATATGGATTCGGATCTGAGAATTATTTAATTTCTAAGTGATTCTTCACTATTGAGTAATCTGGCCAAAAATGACATATAGCAGGATATCTCAAAAAGTTGTGGACGGATTTTGACGAACCTTGGTGGACAGGTTGGGTGTCTGACCAGGACAAACAGATTCGATTTTGGTGAAGATCTGATTATGGATTCGGATATGAGAATTATTTAATTTCTAAGTGATTCTTCACCATTGAGTGATCGGCCAAAAATGACATATAGCAGGATATCTCAAAAAGTTGTGGATGGATTTGGACGAAACTTGGTGGACAGGTTGGGTGTTTGAGAAGGACAATTATATTCGATTTTGGTGAAGATCTGAATATGGAATCGGATCTGAGAATTATTTAATTTTTAAGTGATTCTTCACTATTGAGTGATCGGGCCAAAAATGACATATACCAAGATATCTCAAAATGTTGTGGACGGATTTGCACGAAACTTGGTGGACAGGTTGGGTGTCTGACAAGGACGATTCAATTCGATTTTGGTGAAGATCTGAATATGGATTCGGATCTGAGAATTATTTAATTTCTAAGTGATTCTTCACCATTGAGAGACCGGGCTAAAACCGATACATTGCAGGATATCTCAAAGAGTTATGGACGAGTTGATTTGGTGACAAGAACAAGCCGATTCCATTTTGTTTCAGGTCTGAATTCAGATCCGGCCGATCAGTGAATACAAAACGTAAACTGTTCACCTGGTGGAGGTATGCGCTCTATCGAGTGCCGTTCTAGTTTGTTCCTTTTTATCTCTCCTGTAGAATCAACTCTTCCTCATTCTGTTCAATTCCATCCTTCCCTCCGGGGCTACAAGATGGCTGTTCATGACCATCTTAAGTCATGTCTTATCCACACTCGTGATTGTTTCTATATCATCACCAACCCTCCACAAACGCACCCCTTCCTTACAGATTATTGTTCCCTGCGCCCCCTCCTCTCCTCCATCTTTCCATTCATTGGTCCATTATTCCTTCATCCCAGCTCTCTCTGCCTCTTCTTCCAAATGTCTTCTGACTGTTTGAGCTTGCATCCAGTTTGTTCACCCCATTAGTCCTCCCCCCCCCCTCCCCTTGCACTCATTCTTACCCTCGTTCATTCTTTCTCCAAGTATCCTTCTATTGTGTCCCTCTATCCAGCTGTTAATGTACTTCCCTCCCTTTCCACCATGTTCTAGCTGTTCAGTGCTTTTCTGCGTTCTTCCATTAGTCTCGACTGTATCTTCTATACTACAAAATAACCGTTTGCCTGGGTGTGTGTGTGTGTGTCTGTGTCTGTGTCTGTGTCTGTGTGTGTGTGTGTGTGTGTGTGTGTGTGTGTGTGTGTGTGTGTGTGTGTATATATATATATATATATATATATATATATATATATATATATATATATATATATATATATGTGTGTGTGTGTGTGTGTGTGTGTGTGTGTGTGTGTATATATATATATATATATATATATATATATATGTGTGTGTGTGTGTGTGTGTGTGTGTGTGTGTGTGTGTGTGTGTGTGTGTGTGTGTGTATATATATATATATGTGTGTGTGTATATATATATATTGTTGCGGATATGAGATTGGCATCCATCCATATCCGCTTGTAAATATTCCCCTATTTCCTCCATACTTCCCAACTATCCCCAATCCCCCATTCCCTAGTCCCATTTTCTGTAAACAACACTCTGTAGACTCGACCTTCCCCTATTTCCCCCATTAAATGTCGCATCCAGGTCCACCGCATCTCACGTAGACAACTATAGGACATCTTGCTAGTTATTCTTAGTCTATGTCAGTTAAGGACTCGTTTCCATTAATTCTGACTGTTCGTTGCACCAGAATGTGATTGTATGGCACCGTTAGGAAGTTTAGGACCTCCCAATACCTCCCCGCAGCTCTTCCTCATGGTACAACAACAACAACAACAACAGCGGCGGCGGCGCGGGGAGTGTGCGTCCTCACTCCGGCTTGGTTGGTAGGGAGGTGTTGAAAGGGCACCAAGCCTTTCCAACGAGCCGCCATCGAGCATGTGCTCGACGGGGTTACCACGTAGGGGCTCGCTGTCAGCTCCTCGTCAAGGGCGGAGCCCGGTAACCCCCCGCACCCAATAGAAGCGGCGGACCGATCCCATCTGGGGCGGGGCCAACGAGCCGAGGGCATGTCACTCCCCGCTGAGCATGCGCAGGAAGAGAGAGGTGACGTCAGATGCGCCCTCAGCTTGGAGAGAGAAGGACGCCACCTCCGAGCGCTGCAATACCTCCCCGCATCTCTGGACCGGACCGTGTTTGATTCTGCCCCTGAGCCAAGGTGCACCTTGTGCTATCGACTGCCTGTCCTTCCCTGCCATCAATCCCTGTGTAAGTCAGTCTTGTTCCGTTTGTCTGTGGTCTGTCTGGGATAGATAAGATTGTGTCTAAGTGCCTATCTCTTCTGTGCTTTACCTCTTACCTTGTAATCTACCCCTTTTCTCCACCACCAATTATATCCTCCTCCGGAGGTCTTGAGAACTGTACCCCTTGTGTCGTTTCATTTATCCCAGCCGTTGTGTCCTTTCCTTCATTGATTTTAGCATAGCGCGATTTGGTCAACGTCGGGTGGAATTGGGGGTAAGTTGGGGGAAGAATCGGGTAAACTGTGCGAACACGGCGGCCATTCCGCTCGGCCCATCATAACATCTTAAGCCGTGTCCGTAACAATATATATATGTGTCTGTATGTGTGTGTGTGTGTGTGTGTGTGTGTATGTGTGTGTGTGGTGTGTGTATATATATATATAATGTGGTGTGTGTGTGTGTGTGTATATATATATATATATGTGTGTGTGTGTGTGTATATATATATATATTGTGTGTGTGTGTGTGTATATATATATAAATATGTGTCTGTATGTGTGTGTGTGTGTGTATATATATATGTGTGTGTGTGTGTGTGTGTGTGTGTGTGTGTGTGTGTGTGTGTATATATATATATATATGTGTGTGTGTGTGTGTATATATATAATATGTGTCTGTATGTGTGTGTGTGTGTGTGTGTGTGTATATATATATATATGTGTGTGTGTGTGTGTGTATATATGTGTGTTTGTATTAGGGTGGTCCACGGATATATGTAATATTTAATACTATTAAAAATCCATGCTCCACAAGGCTGCCCTTGTTCCTATGTTTATAAAGATCATATGAACCAAACATGAGGTCAATTGGAACTTATTTCGAGGTTGCCCAAAAAATAAACGTGTTTAATTTATCCTGTTTTTTTCAGATGCCAGAAACTCGCAGCTCTTCCACAGTTTGGTTGCTTTGCAAGTCTGAAAAGGAAATAATATGTGGGGGACTACCAACCAAAGGACACACATTGCAGAAAATGGTGTACCATCACATACAAGAACACCATACAGTTGGTGAAAGTGCCATACTTAGTGTACAAGCTGTGTGTGCATACTGGGAGAAAGCACGAATTTCAGTGCAGAGAGTAGATTCCTGTGAGCGCCAACTTTTGAAGTTGTGTGATGCCGACAAACTGGTAAAGAGAAATAGAACCAAGACATTCGAAAACTATAGAGTGAAGGAGCAGATGTTCAAAGATGATCTTCAATCCCTCTTCGATATCTCACCAAATGATGCTTGAGAAAATGACGAATGAAGAAGACAAAGCATTCCTTATCATGCAGCGTGAGGATCCCTCAAGTTCATGTATGGGATCTGTGGACAACACTCTGGCAGTGAAGGAGAACAGAATGCGTATCAGGCTTGAGAATGAAGATAAAAGAAAGAAGAAACATGCTGCTGAGACTCCAACAGCAATGCAATCTGTTCCATCAACATCGGCTGTGGTTGATGATGATGATGAGTCTGAGATTGAAAGCTCCGATTCAGGGGCCAATGAATTCAAACTCCAAAGTCCATCTTCTGCCAAACAGGTGAAAAAGGCTCCCATCAAGGTGATCACTCCAGCAATAGTGGCAACTCTGGGCAGAGTAAATCTCTCAGATCGGCGTGCTGTGTTTGTGGCCAGTGCTTTTGCACAATCTCTTGGTCATACCATTGAAGACATGTGCAAGCCAACAATAATAAATAACTTGAGTAATTGAAAATAGATAATTATCTATGAATTGATGGATGATGCTAAAAATTCTGTATCTTATTATTCATTAAAATTTGTCAACATTTTGAGCAACCTCTAAATATTGTCCAATCAAGCTCAAACTTTCACCACAAACTACTTTCTTCAATAGGAGTAGGGACAGGCTTGTGGAGAAATGAAAATACAATCTTCAAATTTTTGGACCACCCTAGTCTGTTTGTGTGCATATGTGTGTCTGTATGTGTGTGTGTCTGTATGTGAGTGTGTGTGTGTGTTACTATAATATTAAATATAAATTTTCCTTAGTAGGTGTAAAGAGGTGTTTTAGGCACCCACAGAAAATAGCAAAAAAAAACAAATTGACGCTGGGCAACGCAGGGTAATCCTGCTCGTACATAATAAATAAATATCCACCAGTGGGCTGACGGGAATCTCTTGAGGTTGTGGTTCAGACCTCTGCTGATTTGGGGGAATTCCCCTGGGAGCCCCCATGATCCAAATTCAAAACAAAAGAAAACGAAAAATTTAAGACCGAGTGATCCTGCGGACCATCGAGTAGAAGGACTGCATCAGGTTTCCGAGCAATTGGTTGGTAAATAAGACACTAGTCGGGATCCGAAGTATCAGCGGTAACCCTCCCTTACCCCTCGGGGCCCAAATGATCCGAACTTGAAGCCTGAGCGATTGTGCGGGCCATCAAGTCGAAGGACTGGAGGGGAGGAGGATGGGCGGGGGAAGGGAGGGGAGGAGAGGGTGGGGAGGGGAGAAGAGGGGGGGAGGGGAGAAGAGGGGGGGAGGGGAGAAGAGGGGGGGAGAGGGAGGGGAGGGTGGAGGGGAGGGGGCAGGGGGAGGGGGGAGGGGGAGGGGTGGAGGAGGAGGGGGCGGGAGGAGAGGGTGGGGAGGGGAGAAGAGGGGGGAGGGGAGAAGAGGGGGGGAGGGGAGAAGAGGGGGGGAGGGGAGAAGAGGGGGGGAGGGGAGAAGAGGGGGGAGGGGGAGGGGGGAGGGGGTGGGGTGGAGGAGGAAGGGAGGGGGAGGAGGAGGGGAGGGGGAGTGGAGGGGGAGGGGGAGGGGGGAGTGGAGGGGAAGGGGGAAATTTTCCCCCTTCCTAACCGATCATTCTTTTTTGTGTGCCAAGTTTGAGCAACATCTGTAAATGCATGTCTGAGAAATGGCTGAGGACATGGTCAATAAAGGGTTTCTTACAACTAACATGGCCGCCAGTCTACCAGTCGGCCATCTTTGATCAGATCGCAAAATAAAGTGAGGCGCACGTGTATCGGACTGAGTCCAACGGGGTCTAATAAGGGACTAGTATGGATCTGAAGTTTGGTGGGTAAACTCCCGGCTTCTCCCAACCCCCTACCCCAGCAGTCCCATGATGCAAAATCGAAGCCCGAGCGATTGTGTGGGCGACCACTGTCTTGGAGTCACGTGTCCAGTTTCAGAACACTCAGCCGGATGATGAGGAAGGAGTTGCAAAAATATCAAAAAATTAACTACCAGATGGACAGACATCCGGACATCGCGACCCATTTTATAAGTTGATCTCTTAGAGAATCAAGATGAGGTGACCTAAAAAAAGGGTTTGGATGCATCGTGGTTTGTCACTTGGCAGTGAAGTTCAATTGATTAAACTCGAGGAGTTTAGTTTATCAGATGAGAGAGGAGATCCTATGGAGCTGTGGTCAGATACGGCTATGGGCAGTAAGATTGTGGAAGAGTAAGAATGTAGGGATGTGAGGGAGTATTGATGTTGGGTGTATGGATGTGGGTGAATAAGGATGTGTGGGAGTAAAGCTGTAATATTAGGAAATCTCACCTAGATCGACAGATGTGGGACGAACAGTTGAACAGACGAATCACAAATGGAGAAACGTTTGAAACAAACCCATGGAGATGGTTTGCAGGTGCTGCTTGGAAATTCAATCCCCTGGAGCCCCCCCCCCCCCGCCCCCCTCCACACCCAATCCCACCTCCTGTAACCAGGAGTGAAATGTGAGTACTTGACTGGCACAGAGTGATATATTCATTCACACGACTCGCTCCTTGCACTCCATGTGGGAACGGATGGAAAAAAAAATCGTGGAAATACACAATTCCTTGCAAAACACACCATTTCCTTCGACATTAATCCATTCCTCGGGAATTACACCATTCCTCGAAAACACACCATTCCTTGGAAAATACACCATTCCTTGGAAAATACACCATTCCTTGGACATTAATCCATTCCTCGGGAAAATACACCATTCCTTGGAAAATACACCATTCCTTGGAAAATACACCATTCCTTGGAAATTAATCCATTCCTCGGGAAAATACACCATTCCTCGAAAACACACCATTCCTTGGAAAATACACCATTCCTTGGAAAATACACCATTCCTTGGACATTAATCCATTCCTCGGGAATTACACCATTCCTCGAAAACACACCATTCCTTGGAAAATACACCATTCCTTGGAAAATACACCATTCCTTGGACATTAATCCATTCCTCGGGAAAATACACCATTCCTTGGAAAATACACCATTCCTTGGAAAATACACCATTCCTTGGACATTAATCCATTCCTCGGGAATTACACCATTCCTCGAAAACACACCATTCCTTGGAAAATACACCATTCCTTGGAAAATACACCATTCCTCGAAAACACACCATTCCTTGGAAAATACACCATTCCTTGGAAAATACACCATTCCTTGGACATTAATCCATTCCTCGGGAAAATACACCATTCCTCGAAAACACACCATTCCTTGGAAAATACACCATTCCTTGGACATTAATCCATTCCTCGGGAAAATACACCATTCCTCGAAAACACACCATTCCTTGGAAAATACACCATTCCTCGGGAAATACATTATACTGTGAAAACACACCATACCTTGGAAAATAACCATACCTTGGAAAAACACCATTCCTCAGAAAATACATGTGAAATATGAAAAATACACAAAAAAATACATGAATACACACTACTAATAAACATTCATACATGAATACACACACAACTAATAAATATTCATACATGAATACACACACGACTAATAAACATTCATGCATTAATACACACACAACTAATAAATATTCATACATGAATACACACACGACTAATAAATATTCATACATGAATACATACGCGACTAATAAACATTCATACATGAATACACACACGACTAATAAACATTCATACATTAATACATACGCGACTAATAAACATTCATACATGAATACACACACGACTAATACATATTCATACATTAATACACACACGACTAATAAACATTCATGCATTAATACACACATGACTAATAAATATTCATGCATTAATACACACACAACTAATAAACATTCATGCATTAATACACACATGACTAATAAATATTCATGCATTAATACACACACGACTAATAAACATTCATACATGAATACACACACGACTAATAAACATTCACACATGAATACACACACGACTAATAAACACTAATACATGAATACACACACGACTAATAAACATTCATACATGAATACACACACGACTAATAAACATTCATTCATGAATACACACATGACTAATAAACATTCATACATGAATACACACACGACTAATAAATATTCATACATGAATACACACACGACTAATAAACATTAATACATTAATACACACACGACTAATAAATATTCATACATGAATACACACACGACTAATAAACATTAATACATGAAGACACATGACTAAAACATTCATACATGAATACTCACACAACTAATAAACATTCATACATGAATACACACACAACTAACAAACATTCATATATGAATACACACGAAACTAATAAACATTCATACATGAATACACACACAACTAATAAACATTCATACGTGAATACAAACATGACTAATAAACATTCATACATGAATACAAACAACTAATAAACATTCATACGTGAATATAAACACGACTAATAAACATGCATACATGAATACAAACAACTAATAAACATTCATACGTGAATACAAACACGACTAATAAACATGCATACATGAATACAAACAACTAATAAACATTCATACATTCATACAAACTACCAATAAATATTCATACATGAATACAAACTACTTATACATAAACATTCAGACATGAATACAAACTACTTATACATAAACATTCATACATGAACACCAACACTTGGTATACATAAACATTCATGCATAAACACCAACGCTTGGTATACATAAACATTCATACATAAACACCAACACTTGGTATACATAAACATTCATACATAAACACCAACACTTGGTATACATAAACATTCATACATAAACATCAACACTTGGTATACATAAACATTCATATATAAACACCAACGCTTGGTATACATAAACATTCATACATAAACACCAACGCTTGGTATACATAAACATTCATACATAAACACCAACACTTGGTATACATAAACATTCATACATAAACACCAACACTTGGTATACATAAACATTCATACATAAACATCAACACTTGGTATACATAAACATTCATACATAAACACCAACACTTGGTGTACATAAACATTCATACATAAACACCAACACTTGGTATACATAAACATTCATACATAAACACCAACACTTGGTATACATAAACATTCATACATAAACACCAACACTTGGGATACATAAACATTCATACATAAACATCAACACTTGGTATACATAAACATTCATACATAAACACCAACACTTGGTATACATAAACATTCATACATAAACACCAACACTTGGTATACATGAACATTCATACATAAACATCAACACTTGGTATACATAAACATTCATACATAAACACCAACACTTGGAATACATAAACATTCATACATAAACACCAACACTTGGTATACATAAACATTCAAACATAAACACCAACACTTGGTATACATAAACATTCATACATAAACATCAACACTTGGTATACATAAACATTCATACATAAACACCAACACTTGGTATACATAAACATTCATACATAAACACCAACACTTGGTATACATAAACATTCATACATAAATACCAACACTTGGTATACATAAACATTCATACATAAACACCAACACTTGGTATACATAAACATTCATACATAAACACCAACACTTGGTATACATAAACATTCATACATAAACACCAACACTTGGTATACATAAACATTCATACATAAACACCAACACTTGGTGTACATAAACATTCATACATAAACACCAACACTTGGTATACATAAACATTCATACATAAACACCAACACTTGGTGTACATAAACATTCATACATAAACACCAACACTTGGTATACATAAACATTCATACATAAACACAAACACTTGGTATACATAAACATTCATACATAAACATCAACACTTGGTATACATAAACATTCATACAAAAACACCAACACTTGGAATACATAAACATTCACACATAAACACCAACACTTGGTATACATAAACATTCATACATAAACACCAACACTTGGTATACATAAACATTCAAACATAAACACCAACGCTTGGTATACATAAACATTCATACATAAACACCAACACTTGGTATACATAAACATTCATACATAAACATCAACACTTGGTATACATAAACATTCATACATAAACATCAACACTTGGTATACATAAACATTTATACATAAACACCAACACATAGTATACATGAACATTCATACATGAACACCAACACTAATAATACAAACATTCATATATCAATATATAGACGAGTAATACAAAATAGTTCATACAACAACATGAACTCCAACGTCACAAAAGCATGGACATAATTCATGCACGAATTGCATCACTACTAATGCGATATTTGATGTAATAACAGGAACACCAACACTAGTCATTCATGAACGCAAACATGACAATACAATAACAAGTAGATTAACACTGCAAATGCATGTTGATTATTCGTATATGTTGATTATTCACACGTGTTGCTTATTCGTACATGTTGCTTATTCGTACATGTTGATTGTTCACATGTGTTGCTTATTCGTACATGTTCCTTATTCGTACATGTTGCTTATTCGTGCATGTTGATTATTCGTACATGTCGATTGTTCGTATATGTTGATTATATCCACACATGTTGCTTATTCGTACATGTTGAATATTCGTACATGTTGACTATTCACACGTGTTGCTTAATCGTACATCTTGATTATTCGTATATGTTGATTATTCACACGTGTTGCTTATTCGTACATGTTGCTTATTCGTACATGTTGATTATATTCACATGTGTTGCTTATTCGTGCATGTTGCTTATTCGTACATGTTGATTATTCACACGTGTTGCTTATTCATACATGTTGATTATTCACACGTCTTGCTTATTCGTACATGTTGATTATTCGTACATGCTTCCTTCCAACACTATTTTTCCTCCTTTGCTCATCTTTCTTCACCGATCCCAAATGCACAAAACGAGTGCGATTTGTTGGAATAGTATGTTCCTCGGTCAGGTTTAGTCATCACTCATCACTCACCACTCACTCACCACTCACGCACCTCACTCACCTCGCTCACCTCGCTCATGGTGATGGTCAGAGCAGGTGCGTGTGCGGCTCCGCACGATCCCAGGATCCCAGGCACGAGTTCTGCCCACGCTCTCAGCGCGAACATCATGAGGCTATTAGTGTGGGGGAAAGGGGACAGGCCATCTGGGGGGTGGGGCGGGGGGGGGCGAGGGGAGGTGGAGTAAGGGGAGGATTCGGTGGAGGAAGAGAGAGAGGTTAAGGGATGGGGGCCGTCCTTCGGGAGGATCGAGGGAAAGAGAAGCCTTAGGGAAGGGTTGGGGAAGTTGGGTGGGGGGAGAGGGTGAACTGACAGAGAGAGGGAGAGAGAGAGGAGAGCCTTGCGGGATCCGTCATGGAGTAAAGTCAAAGAGAACAGATGCGTAAATTTGGCATGAGAAGAGACCAGGGAGGGGGAAGGGGGGGGGGGCGAGAGATTTTGATTGAATAGCAAAGAAGGAATGGAGCATGGAGGGAGGGAAGAGGACTGGAATCGTGTGTACGTGGTGGATCCGAGTCACTTGGTAATTCATTATGGCTTCGCAGGTAATCAGCTTTGTTTTAAACTGTAATTAATTGAATAAAAGGACTTTCATTGCCTTCCAAAAAAGGAATCACAACTTGATTATCATCTTCCATAAATTAATCACAATTAATCATCACATTCAAAAACGAATCCAAATTGATCATTGCCTTCCCAAAATGAATCCAAATTCATAATCACCTTCGAAAAAGAAATCCAAATTGATCATTGTCTTCCAAAAAGGAATCACAATTGATCACCTTCCAAAAAGGAATCACAATTAATCATCACCTTCTAATTGATAATCACCTTCCAAAAAGGAATCACAATTGATCATCACCTTCCAAAAAGGAATCACAATTAATCATCACCTTCCAAAAAGGAATCACAATTGATCATCACCTTCCAAAAAGAAATCACAATTGATCATCACCTTCCAAAAAGGAATCACAATTGATCATCACCTTCCAAAAAGGAATCACAATTGATCATCACCTTCCAAAAAGGAATCAAAATTGATCATCACCTTCCAAAAAGAAATCACAATTAATCATCACCTTCCAAAAAGGAATCACAATTGATCATCACCTTCCAAAAAGGAATCACAATTGATCATCACCTTCCAAAAAGGAATCACAATTGATCATCACCTTCCAAAAAGGAATCACAATTGATCATCACCTTCCAAAAAGGAATCACAATTGATCATCACCTTCCAAAAAGGAATCACAATTGATCATCACCTTCCAAAAAGGAATCACAATTGATCATCACCTTCCAAAAAGGAATCACAATTGATCATCACATTCCGAAAAGGAGTCACAATTAATCATCACCTTCCAAAAAGGAATCACAATTGATCATCACCTTCCAAAAAGGAATCAAAATTGATCATCACCTTCCAAAAAGGAATCACAATTGATCATCACCTTCCAAAAAGGAATCACAATTGATCATCACCTTCCAAAAAGGAATCACAATTGATCATCACCTTCCAAAAAGGAATCACAATTGATCATCACATTCCGAAAAGGAGTCACAATTAATCATCACCTTCCAAAAAGGAATCACAATTGATCATCACCTTCCAAAAAGGAATCAAAATTGATCATCACCTTCCAAAAAGGAATCACAATTGATCATCACCTTCCAAAAAGGAATCACAATTGATCATCACATTCCAAAAAGGAATCACAATTGATCATCACCTTCCAAAAACGAATCAATCACAATTAATCATCACCTTCCAAAAAGGAATCAATCACAATTAATCATCACCTTCCAAAGAGGAATCACAATTAATCATCACCTTCCAAAAAGGAATCAAAATTGATCATCATGTTCCAAAGAGGAATCACAATTAATCACCACCTTCCAAAAAGCAATCACAATTAATCATAACCTTCCAAAAAGGAATCCAAATTGATCATCACCTTCCAAAAAGGAGTCACAATTAATCATCACCTTCCAAAAAGGAATCCAAATTAATCACCACCTTCCAAAAAGGAGTCACAATTAATCACCACCTTCCAAAAAGGAATCCAAATTGATCATCACCTTCCAAAAAGGAATCACAATTAATCATAACCTTCCAAAAAGGAATCATAATTAATCATCACCTTCCAAAAAGGAATCCAAATTGATCATCACCTTCCAAAAAGGAGTCACAATAATCACCACCTTCCAAAAAGCAATCACAATTAATCATAACCTTCCAAAAAGGAATCCAAATTGATCATCACCTTCCAAAAAGGAGTCACAATTAATCATCACCTTCCAAAAAGGAATCCAAATTAATCACCACCTTCCAAAAAGGAGTCACAATTAATCACCACCTTCCAAAAAGGAATCCAAATTGATCATCACCTTCCAAAAAGGAATCACAATTAATCATCACCTTCCAAAAAGGAATCACAATTGATCATCACATTCCAAAAAGGAATCACAATTAATCATCACCTTCCAAAAAGGAATCACAATTGATCATCACCTTCCAAAGAGGAATCACAATTAATCATAACCTTCCAAAAAGGAATCAATCACAATTAATCATCACCTTCCAAAAAGGAGTCACAATTAATCATCACCTTCCAAAAAGGAATCAATCACAATTAATCATCACCTTCCAAAAAGGAGTCACAATTAATCATCACCTTCCAAAAAGGAGTCACAATTAATCATAACCTTCCAAAAAGGAATCACAATTAATCATCACCTTCCAAAAAGGAATCACAATTAATCACCACCTTCCAAAAAGCAATCACAATCAATCATCACCTTCCAAAAAGGAATCAATCACAATTAATCATCACCTTCCAAAAAGGAATCACAATTGATCATCACCTTCCAAAGAGGAATCACAATTAATCATCACCTTCCAAAAAGGAATCAAAATTGATCATCATGTTCCAAAGAGGAATCACAATTAATCATAACCTTCCAAAAAGGAATCCAAATTGATCATCACCTTCCAAAAAGGAGTCACAATTAATCACCACCTTCCAAAAAGGAATCCAAATTGATCATCACCTTCCAAAAAGGAATCACAATTAATCATCACCTTCCAAAAAGGAATCACAATTGATCATCACCTTTCAAAAAGGAATCACAATTAATCATCACCTTCCAAAAAGGAATCACAATTGATCATCACATTCCAAAAAGGAATCACAATTAATCATCACCTTCCAAAAAGGAATCAATCACAATTAATCATCACCTTCCAAAAAGGAATCACAATTGATCATCACCTTCCAAAGAGGAATCACAATTAATCATCACCTTCCAAAAAGGAGTCACAATTAATCATCACCTTCCAAAAAGGAATCACAATTAATCATCACCTTCCAAAAAGGAGTCACAATTAATCATCACCTTCCAAAAAGGAATCACAATTAATCACCACCTTCCAAAAAGGAGTCACAATTAATCACCACCTTCCAAAAAGGAATCCAAATTGATCATCACCTTCCAAAAAGGAATCACAATTAATCATCACCTTCCAAAAAGGAATCACAATTGATCATCACCTTCCAAAGAGGAATCACAATTAATCATCACCTTCCAAAAAGGAGTCACAATTAATCATCACCTTCCAAAAAGGAATCACAATTAATCATCACCTTCCAAAAAGGAATCCAAATTGATCATCACCTTCCAAAAAGGAATCACAATTAATCATCACCTTCCAAAAAGGAGTCACAATTAATCATCACCTTCCAAAAAGGAGTCACAATTAATCATCACCTTCCAAAAAGGAGTCACAATTAATCATCACCTTCCAAAAAGGAGTCACAATTAATCATCACCTTCCAAAAAGGAATCACAATTAATCATCACCTTCCAAAAAGGAATCACAATTGATCATCACCTTCCAAAAAGGAATCACAATTGATCATCACCTTCCAAAAAGGAATCAATCACAATTAATCATCACCTTCCAAAAAGGAATCAATCACAATTAATCATCACCTTCCAAAAAGGAATCACAATTAATCATCACCTTCCAAAAAGGAATCAATCACAATTAATCATAACCTTCCAAAAAGGAATCAATCACAATTAATCATCACCTTCCAAAGAGGAATCACAATTGATCATCACCTTCCAAAGAGGAATCACAATTAATCATCACCTTCCAAAAAGGAGTCACAATTAATCATCACCTTCCAAAAAGGAATCACAATTAATCATCACCTTCCAAAGAGGAATCACAATTGATCATCACCTTCCAAAAAGGAATCACAATTAATCATCACCTTCCAAAAAGGAGTCACAATTAATCATCACCTTCCAAAAAGGAATCACAATTGATCATCACCTTCCAAAAAGGAATCAATCACAATTAATCATCACCTTCCAAAAAGGAATCAATCACAATTAATCATCACCTTCCAAAAAGGAATCACAATTAATCATCACCTTCCAAAAAGGAATCACAATTAATCATCACCTTCCAAAAAGGAATCACAATTAATCATCACCTTCCAAAAAGGAGTCACAATTAATCATAACCTTCCAAAAAGGAATCAATCACAATTAATCATCACCTTCCAAAAAGGAATCAATCACAATTAATCATCACCTTCCAAAAAGGAGTCACAATTAATCATAACCTTCCAAAAAGGGATCAATCACAATTAATCATAACCTTCCAAAAAGGAATCAATCACAATTAATCATCACCTTCCAAAAAGGAGTCACAATTAATCATAACCTTCCAAAAAGGAATCAATCACAATTAATCATCACCTTCCAAAAAGGAGTCACAATTAATCATCACCTTCCAAAAAGGAATCAATCACAATTAATCATGACCTTCCAAAAAGGAATCACAATTGATCATCACCTTCCAAAGAGGAATCACAATTAATCATCACCTTCCAAAAAGGATTCCAAATTGATCATCACCTTCCAAAAAGGAATCAAAATTGATCATCATGTTCCAAAAAGGCATCACAATTAATCATAACCTTCCAAAAAGGAATCAATCACAATTAATCATCACCTTCCAAAAAGGAGTCACAATTAATCATCACCTTCCAAAAAGGAATCAATCACAATTAATCATGACCTTCCAAAAAGGAATCACAATTGATCATCACCTTCCAAAGAGGAATCACAATTAATCATCACCTTCCAAAAAGGATTCCAAATTGATCATCACCTTCCAAAAAGGAATCAAAATTGATCATCATGTTCCAAAAAGGCATCACAATTAATCACCACCTTCCAAAAAGCAATCACAATTAATCATCACCTTCCAAAAAGCAATCACAATTAATCATCACCTTCCAAAAAGCAATCACAATTAATCATCACCTTCCAAAAAGCAATCACAATTAATCATCACCTTCCTAAAAGGAATCCAAATTGATCATCACCTTCCAAAAAGGAGTCACAATTAATCATCACCTTCCAAAAAGGAGTCACAATTAATCACCACCTTCCAAAAAGGAATCACAATTAATCATCACCTTCCAAAAAGGAGTCACAATTGATCATCACCTTCCAAAAAGGAATCCAAATTGATCATCACCTTCCAAAAAGGAATCACAATTAATCATCACCTTCCAAAAAGGAGTCACAATTGATCATCACCTTCCAAAAAGGAGTCACAATTGATCATCACCTTCCAAAAAGGAGTCACAATTGATCATCACCTTCCAAAAAGGAATCCAAATTGATCATCACCTTCCAAAAAGGAATCACAATTAATCATCAGCTTCCAAAAAGGAGTCACAATTAATCATCAGCTTCCAAAAAGGAGTCACAATTAATCATCACCTTCCAAAAAGGAGTCACAATTGATCATCACCTTCCAAAAAGGAATCCAAATTGATCATCACCTTCCAAAAAGGAATCACAATTAATCACCACCTTCCAAAAAGGAATCACAATTAATCACCACCTTCCAAAAAGGAGTCACAATTGATCATCACCTTCCAAAAAGGAGTCACAATTGATCATCACCTTCCAAAAAGGAGTCACAATTGATCATCACCTTCCAAAAAGGAATCCAAATTGATCATCACATTCCAAAAAGGAGTCACAATTAATCATCACCTTCCAAAAAGCAATCACAATTAATCATCACCTTCCAAAAAGCAATCACAATTAATCATCACCTTCCAAAAAGCAATCACAATTAATCATCACCTTCCAAAAAGGAATCACAATTAATCATCACCTTCCAAAAAGGAATCACAATTAATCATCACCTTCCAAAAAGCAATCACAATTAATCATCACCTTCCAAAAAGGAATCACAATTAATCATCACCTTCGAAAAAGGAATCACAATTAATCATCACCTTCCAAAAAGGAGTCACAATTAATCACCACCTTCCAAAAAGGAATCACAATTAATCATCACCTTCCAAAAAGGAATCCAAATTGATCATCACCTTCCAAAAAGGAGTCACAATTAATCACCACCTTCCAAAAAGCAATCACAATTAATCATCACCTTCCAAAAAGCAATCACAATTAATCATCACCTTCCAAAAAGGAATCACAATTAATCATCACCTTCCAAAAAGGAATCACAATTAATCATCACCTTCCAAAAAGGAATCACAATTAATCATCACCTTCCAAAAAGGAGTCACAATTAATCATCACCTTCCAAAAAGGAATCACAATTAATCATCACCTTCCAAAAAGGAGTCACAATTAATCATCACCTTCCAAAAAGGAATCACAATTAATCATCACCTTCCAAAAAGGAATCACAATTAATCATCACCTTCCAAAAAGGAATCACAATTAATCATCACCTTCCAAAAAGGAATCACAATTAATCATCACCTTCCAAAAAGGAGTCACAATTAATCATCACCTTCCAAAAAGGAATCACAATTAATCATCACCTTCCAAAAAGGAGTCACAATTGATCATCACCTTCCAAAAAGGAATCACAATTAATCACCACCTTCCAAAAAGGAGTCACAATTAATCATAACCTTCCAAAAAGGAATCACAATTGATCATCACCTTCCAAAAAGGAATCACAATTAATCACCACCTTCCAAAAAGGAGTCACAATTAATCATAACCTTCCAAAAAGGAATCACAATTAATCACCACCTTCCAAAAAGGAGTCACAATTAATCATAACCTTCCAAAAAGGAATCACAATTGATCATCACCTTCCAAAAAGGAATCACAATTAATCACCACCTTCCAAAAAGGAGTCACAATTAATCATAACCTTCCAAAAAGGAGTCACAATTAATCATAACCTTCCAAAAAGGAATCACAATTGATCATCACCTTCCAAAAAGGAGTCACAATTGATCATCACCTTCCAAAAAGGAATCCAAATTGATCATCACCTTCCAAAAAGGAATCACAATTAATCATCAGCTTCCAAAAAGGAGTCACAATTAATCATCACCTTCCAAAAAGCAATCACAATTAATCATCACCTTCCAAAAAGGAATCCAAATTGATCATCACCTTCCAAAAAGCAATCACAATTAATCATCACCTTCCAAAAAGGCATCCAAATTGATCATCACCTTCCAAAAAGCAGTCACAATTAATCATCACCTTCCAAAAAGCAATCACAATTAATCATCACCTTCCAAAAAGGAATCACAATTAATCATCACCTTCCAAAAAGGAATCAATCACAATTAATCATAACCTTCCAAAAAGGAATCAATCACAATTAATCATCACCTTCCAAAGAGGAATCACAATTGATCATCACCTTCCAAAGAGGAATCACAATTAATCATCACCTTCCAAAAAGGAGTCACAATTAATCATCACCTTCCAAAAAGGAATCACAATTAATCATCACCTTCCAAAGAGGAATCACAATTGATCATCACCTTCCAAAAAGGAATCACAATTAATCATCACCTTCCAAAAAGGAGTCACAATTAATCATCACCTTCCAAAAAGGAATCACAATTGATCATCACCTTCCAAAAAGGAATCAATCACAATTAATCATCACCTTCCAAAAAGGAATCAATCACAATTAATCATCACCTTCCAAAAAGGAATCACAATTAATCATCACCTTCCAAAAAGGAATCACAATTAATCATCACCTTCCAAAAAGGAATCACAATTAATCATCACCTTCCAAAAAGGAGTCACAATTAATCATCACCTTCCAAAAAGGAGTCACAATTAATCATAACCTTCCAAAAAGGAATCAATCACAATTAATCATCACCTTCCAAAAAGGAATCAATCACAATTAATCATCACCTTCCAAAAAGGAGTCACAATTAATCATAACCTTCCAAAAAGGGATCAATCACAATTAATCATAACCTTCCAAAAAGGAATCAATCACAATTAATCATCACCTTCCAAAAAGGAGTCACAATTAATCATAACCTTCCAAAAAGGAATCAATCACAATTAATCATCACCTTCCAAAAAGGAGTCACAATTAATCATCACCTTCCAAAAAGGAATCAATCACAATTAATCATGACCTTCCAAAAAGGAATCACAATTGATCATCACCTTCCAAAGAGGAATCACAATTAATCATCACCTTCCAAAAAGGATTCCAAATTGATCATCACCTTCCAAAAAGGAATCAAAATTGATCATCATGTTCCAAAAAGGCATCACAATTAATCACCACCTTCCAAAAAGCAATCACAATTAATCATCACCTTCCAAAAAGCAATCACAATTAATCATCACCTTCCAAAAAGCAATCACAATTAATCATCACCTTCCAAAAAGCAATCACAATTAATCATCACCTTCCTAAAAGGAATCCAAATTGATCATCACCTTCCAAAAAGGAGTCACAATTAATCATCACCTTCCAAAAAGGAGTCACAATTAATCACCACCTTCCAAAAAGGAATCACAATTAATCATCACCTTCCAAAAAGGAGTCACAATTGATCATCACCTTCCAAAAAGGAATCCAAATTGATCATCACCTTCCAAAAAGGAATCACAATTAATCATCACCTTCCAAAAAGGAGTCACAATTGATCATCACCTTCCAAAAAGGAGTCACAATTGATCATCACCTTCCAAAAAGGAGTCACAATTGATCATCACCTTCCAAAAAGGAATCCAAATTGATCATCACCTTCCAAAAAGGAATCACAATTAATCATCAGCTTCCAAAAAGGAGTCACAATTAATCATCAGCTTCCAAAAAGGAGTCACAATTAATCATCACCTTCCAAAAAGGAGTCACAATTGATCATCACCTTCCAAAAAGGAATCCAAATTGATCATCACCTTCCAAAAAGGAATCACAATTAATCACCACCTTCCAAAAAGGAATCACAATTAATCACCACCTTCCAAAAAGGAGTCACAATTGATCATCACCTTCCAAAAAGGAGTCACAATTGATCATCACCTTCCAAAAAGGAGTCACAATTGATCATCACCTTCCAAAAAGGAATCCAAATTGATCATCACATTCCAAAAAGGAGTCACAATTAATCATCACCTTCCAAAAAGCAATCACAATTAATCATCACCTTCCAAAAAGCAATCACAATTAATCATCACCTTCCAAAAAGCAATCACAATTAATCATCACCTTCCAAAAAGGAATCACAATTAATCATCACCTTCCAAAAAGGAATCACAATTAATCATCACCTTCCAAAAAGCAATCACAATTAATCATCACCTTCCAAAAAGGAATCACAATTAATCATCACCTTCGAAAAAGGAATCACAATTAATCATCACCTTCCAAAAAGGAGTCACAATTAATCACCACCTTCCAAAAAGGAATCACAATTAATCATCACCTTCCAAAAAGGAATCCAAATTGATCATCACCTTCCAAAAAGGAGTCACAATTAATCACCACCTTCCAAAAAGCAATCACAATTAATCATCACCTTCCAAAAAGCAATCACAATTAATCATCACCTTCCAAAAAGGAATCACAATTAATCATCACCTTCCAAAAAGGAATCACAATTAATCATCACCTTCCAAAAAGGAATCACAATTAATCATCACCTTCCAAAAAGGAATCACAATTAATCATCACCTTCCAAAAAGGAGTCACAATTAATCACCACCTTCCAAAAAGGAATCACAATTAATCATCACCTTCCAAAAAGGAATCCAAATTGATCATCACCTTCCAAAAAGGAGTCACAATTAATCACCACCTTCCAAAAAGCAATCACAATTAATCATCACCTTCCAAAAAGCAATCACAATTAATCATCACCTTCCAAAAAGGAATCACAATTAATCATCACCTTCCAAAAAGGAATCACAATTAATCATCACCTTCCAAAAAGGAGTCACAATTAATCATCACCTTCCAAAAAGGAATCACAATTAATCATCACCTTCCAAAAAGGAGTCACAATTAATCATCACCTTCCAAAAAGGAATCACAATTAATCATCACCTTCCAAAAAGGAATCACAATTAATCATCACCTTCCAAAAAGGAATCACAATTAATCATCACCTTCCAAAAAGGAATCACAATTAATCATCACCTTCCAAAAAGGAGTCACAATTAATCATCACCTTCCAAAAAGGAATCACAATTAATCATCACCTTCCAAAAAGGAGTCACAATTGATCATCACCTTCCAAAAAGGAATCACAATTAATCACCACCTTCCAAAAAGGAGTCACAATTAATCATAACCTTCCAAAAAGGAATCACAATTGATCATCACCTTCCAAAAAGGAATCACAATTAATCACCACCTTCCAAAAAGGAGTCACAATTAATCATAACCTTCCAAAAAGGAATCACAATTAATCACCACCTTCCAAAAAGGAGTCACAATTAATCATAACCTTCCAAAAAGGAATCACAATTGATCATCACCTTCCAAAAAGGAATCACAATTAATCACCACCTTCCAAAAAGGAGTCACAATTAATCATAACCTTCCAAAAAGGAGTCACAATTAATCATAACCTTCCAAAAAGGAATCACAATTGATCATCACCTTCCAAAAAGGAGTCACAATTGATCATCACCTTCCAAAAAGGAATCCAAATTGATCATCACCTTCCAAAAAGGAATCACAATTAATCATCAGCTTCCAAAAAGGAGTCACAATTAATCATCACCTTCCAAAAAGCAATCACAATTAATCATCACCTTCCAAAAAGGAATCCAAATTGATCATCACCTTCCAAAAAGCAATCACAATTAATCATCACCTTCCAAAAAGGCATCCAAATTGATCATCACCTTCCAAAAAGCAGTCACAATTAATCATCACCTTCCAAAAAGCAATCACAATTAATCATCACCTTCCAAAAAGGAATCACAATTAATCATCACCTTCCAAAAAGGAGTCACAATTAATCATCACCTTCCAAAAAGGAATCACAATTAATCATCACCTTCCAAAAAGGAGTCACAATTAATCACCACCTTCCAAAAAGGAGTCACAATTAATCACCACCTTCCAAAAAGGAGTCACAATTAATCATAACCTTCCAAAAAGGAGTCACAATTGATCATCACCTTCCAAAAAGGAATCACAATTAATCACCACCTTCCAAAAAGGAGTCACAATTAATCATAACCTTCCAAAAAGGAGTCACAATTGATCATCACCTTCCAAAAAGGAATCACAATTAATCACCACCTTCCAAAAAGGAGTCACAATTAATCATCACCTTCCAAAAAGGAGTCACAATTAATCATAACCTTCCAAAAAGGAGTCACAATTAATCATAACCTTCCAAAAAGGAATCAATCACAATTAATCATAACCTTCCAAAAAGGAATCAATCACAATTAATCATAACCTTCCAAAAAGGAGTCACAATTAATCATAACCTTCCAAAAAGGAGTCACAATTAATCATCACCTTCCAAAAAGGAGTCACAATTAATCATAACCTTCCAAAAAGGAGTCACAATTAATCATAACCTTCCAAAAAGGAATCAATCACAATTAATCATAACCTTCCAAAAAGGAGTCACAATTAATCATAACCTTCCAAAAAGGAGTCACAATTAATCATCACCTTCCAAAAAGGAGTCACAATTAATCATAACCTTCCAAAAAGGGATCACAATTAATCATAACCTTCCAAAAAGGAGTCACAATTAATCATCACCTTCCAAAAAGGAGTCACAATTAATCATAACCTTCCAAAAAGGGATCACAATTAATCATAACCTTCCAAAAAGGAATCAATCACAATTAATCATAACCTTCCAAAAAGGAATCACAATTAATCATAACCTTCCAAAAAGGGATCACAATTAATCATCACCTTCCAAAAAGGAATCAATCACAATTAATCATCACCTTCCAAAAAGGAATCACAATTAATCATAACCTTCCAAAAAGGGATCACAATTAATCATCACCTTCCAAAAAGGAATCAATCACAATTAATCATAACCTTCCAAAAAGGAATCACAATTAATCATAACCTTCCAAAAAGGAATCACAATTAATCATAACCTTCCAAAAAGGGATCACAATTAATCATAACCTTCCAAAAAGGAATCACAATTAATCATCACCTTCCAAAAAGGAATCACAATTAATCATAACCTTCCAAAAAGGAATCAATCACAATTAATCATAACCTTCCAAAAAGGAATCAATCACAATTAATCATAACCTTCCAAAAAGGCATCACAATTAATCATCACCTTCCAAAAAGGAATCAATCACAATTAATCATAACCTTCCAAAAAGGCATCACAATTAATCATCACCTTCCAAAAAGGAATCAATCACAATTAATCATAACCTTCCAAAAAGGAATCACAATTAATCATAACCTTCCAAAAAGGAATCACAATTAATCATAACCTTCCAAAAAGGGATCACAATTAATCATAACCTTCCAAAAAGGAATCAATCACAATTAATCATAACCTTCCAAAAAGGAATCACAATTAATCATAACCTTCCAAAAAGGAATCACAATTAATCATAACCTTCCAAAAAGGAATCACAATTAATCATAACCTTCCAAAAAGGAATCACAATTAATCATAACCTTCCAAAAAGGAATCAATCACAATTAATCATAACCTTCCAAAAAGGAATCACAATTAATCATAACCTTCCAAAAAGGAATCAATCACAATTAATCATAACCTTCCAAAAAGGAATCACAATTAATCATAACCTTCCAAAAAGGAATCACAATTAATCATAACCTTCCAAAAAGGAATCACAATTAATCATAACCTTCCAAAAAGGAATCACAATTAATCATAACCTTCCAAAAAGGAATCACAATTAATCATAACCTTCCAAAAAGGAATCGATCACAATTAATCATCACCTTCCAAAAAGGAATCAATCACAATTAATCATAACCTTCCAAAAAGGAATCACAATTAATCATAACCTTCCAAAAAGGAATCACAATTAATCATAACCTTCCAAAAAGGAATCACAATTAATCATCACCTTCCAAAAAGGAATCAATCACAATTAATCATAACCTTCCAAAAAGGAATCACAATTAATCATAACCTTCCAAAAAGGAATCACAATTAATCATAACCTTCCAAAAAGGGATCACAATTAATCATAACCTTCCAAAAAGGAATCACAATTAATCATAACCTTCCAAAAAGGAATCAATCACAATTAATCATCACCTTCCAAAAAGGAATCACAATTAATCATAACCTTCCAAAAAGGGATCACAATTAATCATAACCTTCCAAAAAGGAATCACAATTAATCATAACCTTCCAAAAAGGAATCACAATTAATCATAACCTTCCAAAAAGGAATCACAATTAATCATAACCTTCCAAAAAGGGATCACAATTTATCATAACCTTCCAAAAAGGCATCACAATTAATCATCACCTTCCAAAAAGGAATCAATCACAATTAATCATAACCTTCCAAAAAGGAATCACAATTTATCATAACCTTCCAAAAAGGCATCACAATTAATCATCACCTTCCAAAAAGGAATCAATCACAATTAATCATCACCTTCCAAAAAGGAATCAATCACAATTAATCATCACCTTCCAAAAAGGAATCAATCACAATTAATCATAACCTTCCAAAAAGGAATCAATCACAATTAATCATCACCTTCCAAAAGGGAATCAATCACAATTAATCATCACCTTCCAAAAAGGAATCAATCACAATTAATCATCACCTTCCAAAAAGGAATCAATCACAATTAATCATAACCTTCCAAAAAGGAATCAATCACAATTAATCATCACCTTCCAAAAAGGAATCAATCACAATTAATCATAACCTTCCAAAAAGGAATCAATCACAATTAATCATCACCTTCCAAAAAGGAATCAATCACAATTAATCATCACCTTCCAAAAAGGAGTCACAATTAATCATCACCTTCCAAAAAGGAATCACAATTAATCATCACCTTCCAAAAAGGAATCAATCACAATTAATCCTAACCTTCCAAAAAGGAGTCACAATTAATCATCACCTTCCAAAAAGGAATCACAATTAATCATAACCTTCCAAAAAGGAATCACAATTAATCATAACCTTCCAAAAAGGAATCACAATTAATCATAACCTTCCAAAAAGGAATCAATCACAATTAATCATAACCTTCCAAAAAGGAATCAATCACAATTAATCATCACCTTCCAAAAAGGAATCACAATTAATCATAACCTTCCAAAAAGGAATCAATCACAATTAATCATCACCTTCCAAAAAGGAATCAATCACAATTAATCATAACCTTCCAAAAAGGAGTCACAATTAATCATAACCTTCCAAAAAGGAATCAATCACAATTAATCATCACCTTCCAAAAAGGAATCAATCACAATTAATCATCACCTTCCAAAAAGGAGTCACAATTAATCATAACCTTCCAAAAAGGAATCAATCACAATTAATCATCACCTTCCAAAAAGGAGTCACAATTAATCATAACCTTCCAAAAAGGAATCAATCACAATTAATCATCACCTTCCAAAGAGCAATCAATCACAATTAATCATCACCTTCCAAAAAGGAGTCAATCACAATTAATCATCACCTTCCAAAAAGGAGTCACAATTGATCATCACCTTCCAAAAAGGAATCCAAATTGATCATCACCTTCCAAAAAGGAATCACAATTAATCATCACCTTCCAAAAAGGAATCACAATTAATCATAACCTTCCAAAAAGGAATCAATCACAATTAATCATAACCTTCCAAAAAGGAATCAATCACAATTAATCATAACCTTCCAAAAAGGCATCACAATTAATCATCACCTTCCAAAAAGGAATCAATCACAATTAATCATAACCTTCCAAAAAGGCATCACAATTAATCATCACCTTCCAAAAAGGAATCAATCACAATTAATCATAACCTTCCAAAAAGGAATCACAATTAATCATAACCTTCCAAAAAGGAATCACAATTAATCATAACCTTCCAAAAAGGGATCACAATTAATCATAACCTTCCAAAAAGGAATCAATCACAATTAATCATAACCTTCCAAAAAGGAATCACAATTAATCATAACCTTCCAAAAAGGAATCACAATTAATCATAACCTTCCAAAAAGGAATCACAATTAATCATAACCTTCCAAAAAGGAATCACAATTAATCATAACCTTCCAAAAAGGAATCAATCACAATTAATCATAACCTTCCAAAAAGGAATCACAATTAATCATAACCTTCCAAAAAGGAATCAATCACAATTAATCATAACCTTCCAAAAAGGAATCACAATTAATCATAACCTTCCAAAAAGGAATCACAATTAATCATAACCTTCCAAAAAGGAATCACAATTAATCATAACCTTCCAAAAAGGAATCACAATTAATCATAACCTTCCAAAAAGGAATCACAATTAATCATAACCTTCCAAAAAGGAATCGATCACAATTAATCATCACCTTCCAAAAAGGAATCAATCACAATTAATCATAACCTTCCAAAAAGGAATCACAATTAATCATAACCTTCCAAAAAGGAATCACAATTAATCATAACCTTCCAAAAAGGAATCACAATTAATCATCACCTTCCAAAAAGGAATCAATCACAATTAATCATAACCTTCCAAAAAGGAATCACAATTAATCATAACCTTCCAAAAAGGAATCACAATTAATCATCACCTTCCAAAAAGGAATCAATCACAATTAATCATAACCTTCCAAAAAGGAATCACAATTAATCATAACCTTCCAAAAAGGAATCACAATTAATCATAACCTTCCAAAAAGGAATCACAATTAATCATAACCTTCCAAAAAGGAATCAATCACAATTAATCATCACCTTCCAAAAAGGAATCACAATTAATCATAACCTTCCAAAAAGGGATCACAATTAATCATAACCTTCCAAAAAGGAATCACAATTAATCATAACCTTCCAAAAATGAATCACAATTAATCATAACCTTCCAAAAAGGAATCACAATTAATCATAACCTTCCAAAAAGGGATCACAATTTATCATAACCTTCCAAAAAGGCATCACAATTAATCATCACCTTCCAAAAAGGAATCAATCACAATTAATCATAACCTTCCAAAAAGGAATCACAATTTATCATAACCTTCCAAAAAGGCATCACAATTAATCATCACCTTCCAAAAAGGAATCAATCACAATTAATCATCACCTTCCAAAAAGGAATCAATCACAATTAATCATCACCTTCCAAAAAGGAATCAATCACAATTAATCATAACCTTCCAAAAAGGAATCAATCACAATTAATCATCACCTTCCAAAAAGGAATCAATCACAATTAATCATAACCTTCCAAAAGGGAATCAATCACAATTAATCATCACCTTCCAAAAAGGAATCAATCACAATTAATCATCACCTTCCAAAAAGGAATCAATCACAATTAATCATAACCTTCCAAAAAGGAATCAATCACAATTAATCATCACCTTCCAAAAAGGAATCAATCACAATTAATCATAACCTTCCAAAAAGGAATCAATCACAATTAATCATCACCTTCCAAAAAGGAGTCACAATTAATCATCACCTTCCAAAAAGGAATCACAATTAATCATCACCTTCCAAAAAGGAATCAATCACAATTAATCCTAACCTTCCAAAAAGGAGTCACAATTAATCATCACCTTCCAAAAAGGAATCACAATTAATCATAACCTTCCAAAAAGGAATCACAATTAATCATAACCTTCCAAAAAGGAATCAATCACAATTAATCATAACCTTCCAAAAAGGAATCAATCACAATTAATCATCACCTTCCAAAAAGGAATCAATCACAATTAATCATAACCTTCCAAAAAGGAGTCACAATTAATCATAACCTTCCAAAAAGGAATCAATCACAATTAATCATCACCTTCCAAAAAGGAATCAATCACAATTAATCATCACCTTCCAAAAAGGAGTCACAATTAATCATAACCTTCCAAAAAGGAATCAATCACAATTAATCATCACCTTCCAAAAAGGAGTCACAATTAATCATAACCTTCCAAAAAGGAATCAATCACAATTAATCATCACCTTCCAAAGAGCAATCAATCACAATTAATCATCACCTTCCAAAAAGGAGTCAATCACAATTAATCATCACCTTCCAAAAAGGAGTCACAATTAATCATCACCTTCCAAAAAGGAATCAATCACAATTAATCATGACCTTCCAAAAAGGAATCACAATTGATCATCACCTTCCAAAGAGGAATCACAATTAATCATCACCTTCCAAAAAGGATTCCAAATTGATCATCACCTTCCAAAAAGGAATCAAAATTGATCATCACCTTCCAAAAAGCAATCACAATTAATCATCACCTTCCAAAAAGGCATCACAATTAATCACCACCTTCCAAAAAGCAATCACAATTAATCATCACCTTCCAAAAAGCAATCACAATTAATCATCACCTTCCAAAAAGCAATCACAATTAATCATCACCTTCCAAAAAGCAATCACAATTAATCATCACCTTCCAAAAAGGAATCCAAATTGATCATCACCTTCCAAAAAGGAGTCACAATTAATCATCACCTTCCAAAAAGGAGTCACAATTAATCACCACCTTCCAAAAAGGAATCACAATTAATCATCACCTTCCAAAAAGGAATCCAAATTGATCATCACCTTCCAAAAAGGAATCACAATTAATCATCACCTTCCAAAAAGGAGTCACAATTGATCATCACCTTCCAAAAAGGAGTCACAATTGATCATCACCTTCCAAAAAGGAGTCACAATTGATCATCACCTTCCAAAAAGGAATCCAAATTGATCATCACCTTCCAAAAAGGAATCACAATTAATCATCAGCTTCCAAAAAGGAGTCACAATTAATCATCAGCTTCCAAAAAGGAGTCACAATTAATCATCACCTTCCAAAAAGGAGTCACAATTGATCATCACCTTCCAAAAAGGAATCCAAATTGATCATCACCTTCCAAAAAGGAATCACAATTAATCACCACCTTCCAAAAAGGAATCACAATTAATCATCACCTTCCAAAAAGGAGTCACAATTGATCATCACCTTCCAAAAAGGAGTCACAATTGATCATCACCTTCCAAAAAGGAGTCACAATTGATCATCACCTTCCAAAAAGGAATCCAAATTGATCATCACATTCCAAAAAGGAGTCAGAATTAATCATCACCTTCCAAAAAGCAATCACAATTAATCATCACCTTCCAAAAAGCAATCACAATTAATCATCACCTTCCAAAAAGGAATCACAATTAATCATCACCTTCCAAAAAGGAATCACAATTAATCATCACCTTCCAAAAAGCAATCACAATTAATCATCACCTTCCAAAAAGGAATCACAATTAATCATCACCTTCCAAAAAGGAATCACAATTAATCATCACCTTCCAAAAAGGAGTCACAATTAATCATCACCTTCCAAAAAGGAATCCAAATTAATCATCACCTTCCAAAAAGGAGTCACAATTGATCATCACCTTCCAAAAAGGAATCCAAATTGATCATCACCTTCCAAAAAGGAGTCAGAATTAATCATCACCTTCCAAAAAGCAATCACAATTAATCATCACCTTCCAAAAAGCAATCACAATTAATCATCACCTTCCAAAAAGCAATCACAATTAATCATCACCTTCCAAAAAGGAATCACAATTAATCATCACCTTCCAAAAAGGAATCACAATTAATCATCACCTTCCAAAAAGGAATCACAATTAATCATCACCTTCCAAAAAGGAGTCACAATTAATCATCACCTTCCAAAAAGGAGTCACAATTAATCATCACCTTCCAAAAAGGAGTCACAATTAATCACCACCTTCCAAAAAGGAATCACAATTAATCATCACCTTCCAAAAAGCAATCACAATTAATCATCACCTTCCAAAAAGGAATCACAATTAATCATCACCTTCCAAAAAGGAATCACAATTAATCATCACCTTCCAAAAAGCAATCACAATTAATCATCACCTTCCAAAAAGGAATCACAATTAATCATCACCTTCCAAAAAGGAATCACAATTAATCATCACCTTCCAAAAAGCAATCACAATTAATCATCACCTTCCAAAAAGGAATCACAATTAATCATCACCTTCCAAAAAGGAATCACAATTAATCATCACCTTCCAAAAAGGAGTCACAATTAATCACCACCTTCCAAAAAGGAATCACAATTAATCATCACCTTCCAAAAAGGAATCCAAATTGATCATCACCTTCCAAAAAGGAGTCACAATTAATCACCACCTTCCAAAAAGCAATCACAATTAATCACCACCTTCCAAAAAGCAATCACAATTAATCATCACCTTCCAAAAAGGAATCACAATTAATCATCACCTTCCAAAAAGCAATCACAATTAATCATCACCTTCCAAAAAGCAATCACAATTAATCATCACCTTCCAAAAAGGAATCACAATTAATCATCACCTTCCAAAAAGGAGTCACAATTAATCATCACCTTCCAAAAAGCAATCACAATTAATCACCACCTTCCAAAAAGGAATCACAATTAATCACCACCTTCCAAAAAGGAGTCACAATTAATCATCACCTTCCAAAAAGGAATCACAATTAATCATCACCTTCCAAAAAGGAGTCACAATTGATCATCACCTTCCAAAAAGGAATCACAATTAATCACCACCTTCCAAAAAGGAGTCACAATTAATCATAACCTTCCAAAAAGGAATCACAATTAATCATAACCTTCCAAAAAGGAGTCACAATTAATCATAACCTTCCAAAAAGGAATCACAATTAATCACCACCTTCCAAAAAGGAGTCACAATTAATCATAACCTTCCAAAAAGGAATCACAATTAATCACCACCTTCCAAAAAGGAATCACAATTAATCATCACCTTCCAAAAAGGAGTCACAATTAATCATAACCTTCCAAAAAGGAATCACAATTAATCACCACCTTCCAAAAAGGAGTCACAATTAATCATAACCTTCCAAAAAGGAATCACAATTAATCACCACCTTCCAAAAAGGAGTCACAATTAATCATAACCTTCCAAAAAGGAATCACAATTAATCATAACCTTCCAAAAAGGAGTCACAATTAATCATAACCTTCCAAAAAGGAATCACAATTAATCACCACCTTCCAAAAAGGAATCACAATTAATCATCACCTTCCAAAAAGGAGTCACAATTAATCATAACCTTCCAAAAAGGAATCACAATTAATCACCACCTTCCAAAAAGGAGTCACAATTAATCATAACCTTCCAAAAAGGAATCACAATTAATCACCACCTTCCAAAAAGGAGTCACAATTAATCATAACCTTCCAAAAAGGAATCACAATTGATCATCACCTTCCAAAAAGGAGTCACAATTAATCATAACCTTCCAAAAAGGAATCACAATTAATCACCACCTTCCAAAAAGGAGTCACAATTAATCATAACCTTCCAAAAAGGAATCACAATTAATCACCACCTTCCAAAAAGGAGTCACAATTAATCATAACCTTCCAAAAAGGAATCACAATTAATCATCAGCTTCCAAAAAGGAGTCACAATTGATCATCACCTTCCAAAAAGGGATCCAAATTGATCATCACCTTCCAAAAAGGAATCCAAATTGATCATCACCTTCCAAAAAGCAATCACAATTAATCATAACCTTCCAAAAAGGAATCACAATTAATCATAACCTTCCAAAAAGGAATCACAATTAATCATCAGCTTCCAAAAAGGAGTCACAATTGATCATCACCTTCCAAAAAGGAATCCAAATTGATCATCACCTTCCAAAAAGGAATCCAAATTGATCATCACCTTCCAAAAAGCAATCACAATTAATCATCACCTTCCAAAAAGGAATCACAATTAATCATCAGCTTCCAAAAAGGAGTCACAATTAATCATCACCTTCCAAAAAGCAATCACAATTAATCATCACCTTCCAAAAAGGAATCCAAATTGATCATCACCTTCCAAAAAGCAATCACAATTAATCATCACCTTCCAAAAAGGCATCCAAATTGATCATCACCTTCCAAAAAGGAGTCACAATTAATCATCACCTTCCAAAAAGCAATCACAATTAATCATCACCTTCCAAAAAGGAATCACAATTAATCATCACCTTCCAAAAAGGAGTCACAATTAATCACCACCTTCCAAAAAGGAATCACAATTAATCATCACCTTCCAAAAAGGAGTCACAATTAATCATAACCTTCCAAAAAGGAATCACAATTAATCACCACCTTCCAAAAAGGAGTCACAATTAATCATAACCTTCCAAAAAGGAATCACAATTAATCACCACCTTCCAAAAAGGAGTCACAATTAATCATAACCTTCCAAAAAGGAATCACAATTAATCATCAGCTTCCAAAAAGGAGTCACAATTGATCATCACCTTCCAAAAAGGAATCCAAATTGATCATCACCTTCCAAAAAGGAATCACAATTAATCATCAGCTTCCAAAAAGGAGTCACAATTAATCATCACCTTCCAAAAAGCAATCACAATTAATCATCACCTTCCAAAAAGGAATCCAAATTGATCATCACCTTCCAAAAAGCAATCACAATTAATCATCACCTTCCAAAAAGGCATCCAAATTGATCATCACCTTCCAAAAAGGAGTCACAATTAATCATCACCTTCCAAAAAGCAATCACAATTAATCATCACCTTCCAAAAAGGAATCACAATTAATCATCACCTTCCAAAAAGGAGTCACAATTAATCATCACCTTCCAAAAAGGAATCACAATTAATCATCACCTTCCAAAAAGGAGTCACAATTAATCACCACCTTCCAAAAAGGAGTCACAATTAATCATAACCTTCCAAAAAGGAGTCACAATTGATCATCACCTTCCAAAAAGGAATCACAATTAATCACCACCTTCCAAAAAGGAGTCACAATTAATCATAACCTTCCAAAAAGGAGTCACAATTGATCATCACCTTCCAAAAAGGAATCACAATTAATCACCACCTTCCAAAAAGGAGTCACAATTAATCATCACCGTCCAAAAAGGAGTCACAATTAATCATAACCTTCCAAAAAGGAGTCACAATTAATCATAACCTTCCAAAAAGGAATCAATCACAATTAATCATCACCTTCCAAAAAGGAGTCACAATTAATCATAACCTTCCAAAAAGGGATCACAATTAATCATAACCTTCCAAAAAGGAATCAATCACAATTAATCATAACCTTCCAAAAAGGAATCAATCACAATTAATCATAACCTTCCAAAAAGGAGTCACAATTAATCATAACCTTCCAAAAAGGAGTCACAATTAATCATCACCTTCCAAAAAGGAGTCACAATTAATCATAACCTTCCAAAAAGGAATCAATCACAATTAATCATAACCTTCCAAAAAGGAGTCACAATTAATCATAACCTTCCAAAAAGGAATCACAATTAATCATCACCTTCCAAAAAGGAGTCACAATTAATCATAACCTTCCAAAAAGGGATCACAATTAATCATAACCTTCCAAAAAGGAATCAATCACAATTAATCATCACCTTCCAAAAAGGAATCACAATTAATCATAACCTTCCAAAAAGGAGTCACAATTGATCATCACCTTCCAAAAAGGAGTCACAATTGATCATCACCTTCCAAAAAGGAATCACAATTAATCATAACCTTCCAAAAAGGAGTCACAATTGATCATCACCTTCCAAAAAGGAGTCACAATTGATCATCACCTTCCAAAAAGGAATCACAATTAATCATCACCTTCCAAAAAGGAATCACAATTAATCATAACCTTCCAAAAAGGAGTCACAATTGATCATCACCTTCCAAAAAGGAATCACAATTAATCATAACCTTCCAAAAAGGAGTCACAATTGATCATCACCTTCCAAAAAGGAGTCACAATTGATCATAACCTTCCAAAAAGGAATCAATCACAATTAATCATCACCTTCCAAAAAGGAATCACAATTAATCATAACCTTCCAAAAAGGAGTCACAATTGATCATCACCTTCCAAAAAGGAGTCACAATTGATCATCACCTTCCAAAAAGGAATCACAATTAATCATAACCTTCCAAAAAGGAGTCACAATTGATCATCACATTCCAAAAAGGAGTCAGAATTAATCATCACCTTCCAAAAAGGAATCCAAATTGATCATCACCTTCCAAAAAGGAATCACAATTAATCATAACCTTCCAAAAAGGAGTCACAATTGATCATCACCTTCCAAAAAGGAGTCACAATTGATCATCACCTTCCAAAAAGCAATCACAATTAATCATCACCTTCCAAAAAGCAATCACAATTAATCATCACCTTCCAAAAAGCAATCACAATTAATCATCACCTTCCAAAAAGGAATCACAATTAATCATCACCTTCCAAAAAGGAATCACAATTAATCATCACCTTCCAAAAAGCAATCACAATTAATCATCACCTTCCAAAAAGGAATCACAATTAATCATCACCTTCCAAAAAGGAATCACAATTAATCATCACCTTCCAAAAAGGAGTCACAATTAATCACCACCTTCCAAAAAGGAATCACAATTAATCATCACCTTCCAAAAAGGAATCCAAATTGATCATCACCTTCCAAAAAGGAGTCACAATTAATCATCACCTTCCAAAAAGCAATCACAATTAATCATCACCTTCCAAAAAGCAATCACAATTAATCATCACCTTCCAAAAAGGAATCACAATTAATCATCACCTTCCAAAAAGGAATCACAATTAATCATCACCTTCCAAAAAGGAATCACAATTAATCATCACCTTCCAAAAAGCAATCACAATTAATCATCACCTTCCAAAAAGGAATCACAATTAATCATCACCTTCCAAAAAGCAATCACAATTAATCATCACCTTCCAAAAAGCAATCACAATTAATCATCACCTTCCAAAAAGGAATCACAATTAATCATCACCTTCCAAAAAGGAATCACAATTAATCATCACCTTCCAAAAAGGAATCACAATTAATCATCACCTTCCAAAAAGGAATCACAATTAATCATCACCTTCCAAAAAGGAATCAATCACAATTAATCATCACCTTCCAAAAAGGAATCAATCACAATTAATCATCACCTTCCAAAAAGGAGTCACAATTAATCATAACCTTCCAAAAAGGAATCACAATTAATCATCACCTTCCAAAAAGGAGTCACAATTAATCATAACCTTCCAAAAAGGGATCACAATTAATCATAACCTTCCAAAAAGGAATCAATCACAATTAATCATCACCTTCCAAAAAGGAATCACAATTAATCACCACCTTCCAAAAAGGAGTCACAATTAATCATAACCTTCCAAAAAGGAATCACAATTGATCATCACCTTCCAAAAAGGAATCACAATTAATCACCACCTTCCAAAAAGGAGTCACAATTAATCATAACCTTCCAAAAAGGAATCACAATTAATCACCACCTTCCAAAAAGGAGTCACAATTAATCATAACCTTCCAAAAAGGAATCACAATTAATCACCACCTTCCAAAAAGGAATCACAATTAATCATCAGCTTCCAAAAAGGAGTCACAATTAATCATCACCTTCCAAAAAGCAATCACAATTAATCATCACCTTCCAAAAAGGAATCACAATTGATCATCACCTTCCAAAAAGGAATCACAATTAATCATCAGCTTCCAAAAAGGAGTCACAATTGATCATCACCTTCCAAAAAGGAATCCAAATTGATCATCACCTTCCAAAAAGGAATCACAATTAATCATCAGCTTCCAAAAAGGAGTCACAATTAATCATCACCTTCCAAAAAGCAATCACAATTAATCATCACCTTCCAAAAAGGAATCCAAATTGATCATCACCTTCCAAAAAGGAGTCACAATTAATCACCACCTTCCAAAAAGCAATCACAATTAATCATCACCTTCCAAAAAGGCATCCAAATTGATCATCACCTTCCAAAAAGGAGTCACAATTAATCACCACCTTCCAAAAAGCAATCACAATTAATCATCACCTTCCAAAAAGCAATCACAATTAATCATCACCTTCCAAAAAGGAATCACAATTAATCATCACCTTCCAAAAAGGAGTCACAATTAATCATCACCTTCCAAAAAGGAATCACAATTAATCATCACCTTCCAAAAAGGAGTCACAATTAATCACCACCTTCCAAAAAGGAGTCACAATTAATCATAACCTTCCAAAAAGGAGTCACAATTGATCATCACCTTCCAAAAAGGAATCACAATTAATCACCACCTTCCAAAAAGGAGTCACAATTAATCATAACCTTCCAAAAAGGAGTCACAATTGATCATCACCTTCCAAAAAGGAATCACAATTAATCACCACCTTCCAAAAAGGAGTCACAATTAATCATCACCGTCCAAAAAGGAGTCACAATTAATCATAACCTTCCAAAAAGGAGTCACAATTAATCATAACCTTCCAAAAAGGAATCAATCACAATTAATCATCACCTTCCAAAAAGGAGTCACAATTAATCATAACCTTCCAAAAAGGGATCACAATTAATCATAACCTTCCAAAAAGGAATCAATCACAATTAATCATCACCTTCCAAAAAGGAGTCACAATTAATCATAACCTTCCAAAAAGGGATCACAATTAATCATAACCTTCCAAAAAGGAATCAATCACAATTAATCATAACCTTCCAAAAAGGAGTCACAATTAATCATAACCTTCCAAAAAGGAGTCACAATTAATCATCACCTTCCAAAAAGGAGTCACAATTAATCATAACCTTCCAAAAAGGAGTCACAATTAATCATAACCTTCCAAAAAGGAATCAATCACAATTAATCATAACCTTCCAAAAAGGAGTCACAATTAATCATAACCTTCCAAAAAGGAATCACAATTAATCATCACCTTCCAAAAAGGAGTCACAATTAATCATAACCTTCCAAAAAGGGATCACAATTAATCATAACCTTCCAAAAAGGAATCAATCACAATTAATCATCACCTTCCAAAAAGGAATCACAATTAATCATAACCTTCCAAAAAGGGATCACAATTAATCATAACCTTCCAAAAAGGAATCAATCACAATTAATCATCACCTTCCAAAAAGGAATCAATCACAATAAATCATAACCTTCCAAAAAGGAATCACAATTAATCATAACCTTCCAAAAAGGAATCACAATTAATCATAACCTTCCAAAAAGGGATCACAATTAATCATAACCTTCCAAAAAGGAATCACAATTAATCATAACCTTCCAAAAAGGGATCACAATTAATCATAACCTTCCAAAAAGGCATCACAATTAATCATCACCTTCCAAAAAGGAATCAATCACAATTAATCATAACCTTCCAAAAAGGAATCACAATTTATCATAACCTTCCAAAAAGGAATCACAATTAATCATAACCTTCCAAAAAGGGATCACAATTAATCATAACCTTCCAAAAAGGAATCAATCACAATTAATCATAACCTTCCAAAAAGGAATCACAATTAATCATAACCTTCCAAAAAGGAATCACAATTAATCATAACCTTCCAAAAAGGAATCAATCACAATTAATCATAACCTTCCAAAAAGGAATCACAATTAATCATAACCTTCCAAAAAGGAATCAATCACAATTAATCATCACCTTCCAAAAAGGAATCAATCACAATTAATCATAACCTTCCAAAAAGGAATCACAATTAATCATAACCTTCCAAAAAGGAATCACAATTAATCATAACCTTCCAAAAAGGAATCACAATTAATCATAACCTTCCAAAAAGGAATCACAATTAATCATAACCTTCCAAAAAGGGATCACAATTTATCATAACCTTCCAAAAAGGCATCACAATTAATCATCACCTTCCAAAAAGGAATCAATCACAATTAATCATCACCTTCCAAAAAGGAATCAATCACAATTAATCATCACCTTCCAAAAAGGAATCACAATTAATCATAACCTTCCAAAAAGGGATCACAATTAATCATAACCTTCCAAAAAGGAATCAATCACAATTAATCATCACCTTCCAAAAAGGAATCAATCACAATAAATCATAACCTTCCAAAAAGGAATCACAATTAATCATAACCTTCCAAAAAGGAATCACAATTAATCATAACCTTCCAAAAAGGGATCACAATTAATCATAACCTTCCAAAAAGGAATCACAATTAATCATAACCTTCCAAAAAGGGATCACAATTAATCATAACCTTCCAAAAAGGCATCACAATTAATCATCACCTTCCAAAAAGGAATCAATCACAATTAATCATAACCTTCCAAAAAGGAATCACAATTTATCATAACCTTCCAAAAAGGAATCACAATTAATCATAACCTTCCAAAAAGGGATCACAATTAATCATAACCTTCCAAAAAGGAATCAATCACAATTAATCATAACCTTCCAAAAAGGAATCACAATTAATCATAACCTTCCAAAAAGGAATCACAATTAATCATAACCTTCCAAAAAGGAATCAATCACAATTAATCATAACCTTCCAAAAAGGAATCACAATTAATCATAACCTTCCAAAAAGGAATCAATCACAATTAATCATCACCTTCCAAAAAGGAATCAATCACAATTAATCATAACCTTCCAAAAAGGAATCACAATTAATCATAACCTTCCAAAAAGGAATCACAATTAATCATAACCTTCCAAAAAGGAATCACAATTAATCATAACCTTCCAAAAAGGAATCACAATTAATCATAACCTTCCAAAAAGGGATCACAATTTATCATAACCTTCCAAAAAGGCATCACAATTAATCATCACCTTCCAAAAAGGAATCAATCACAATTAATCATCACCTTCCAAAAAGGAATCAATCACAATTAATCATAACCTTCCAAAAAGGAATCAATCACAATTAATCATCACCTTCCAAAAAGGAATCAATCACAATTAATCATCACCTTCCAAAAAGGAATCAATCACAATTAATCATAACCTTCCAAAAAGGAATCAATCACAATTAATCATCACCTTCCAAAAAGGAATCAATCACAATTAATCATCACCTTCCAAAAAGGAATCAATCACAATTAATCATCACCTTCCAAAAAGGAATCAATCACAATTAATCATAACCTTCCAAAAAGGAATCAATCACAATTAATCATCACCTTCCAAAAAGGAATCAATCACAATTAATCATAACCTTCCAAAAAGGAATCAATCACAATTAATCATCACCTTCCAAAAAGGAATCAATCACAATTAATCATAACCTTCCAAAAAGGAGTCACAATTAATCATAACCTTCCAAAAAGGAATCACAATTAATCATAACCTTCCAAAAAGGAATCAATCACAATTAATCATAACCTTCCAAAAAGGAATCAATCACAATTAATCATAACCTTCCAAAAAGGAATCAATCACAATTAATCATAACCTTCCAAAAAGGAATCGCAATTAATCATAACCTTCCAAAAAGGAGTCACAATTAATCATAACCTTCCAAAAAGGAATCAATCACAATTAATCATCACCTTCCAAAAAGGAATCAATCACAATTAATCATAACCTTCCAAAAAGGAGTCACAATTAATCATAACCTTCCAAAAAGGAATCACAATTAATCATCACCTTCCAAAAAGGAGTCACAATTAATCATAACCTTCCAAAAAGGAATCAATCACAATTAATCATAACCTTCCAAAAAGGGATCACAATTAATCATAACCTTCCAAAAAGGAATCAATCACAATTAATCATCACCTTCCAAAAAGGAATCACAATTAATCATAACCTTCCAAAAAGGGATCACAATTAATCATAACCTTCCAAAAAGGAATCAATCACAATTAATCATCACCTTCCAAAAAGGAATCACAATTAATCATAACCTTCCAAAAAGGAATCACAATTAATCATAACCTTCCAAAAAGGGATCACAATTAATCATAACCTTCCAAAAAGGAATCAATCACAATTAATCATAATCTTCCAAAAAGGAATCAATCACAATTAATCATCACCTTCCAAAAAGGAATCAATCACAATTAATCATCACCTTCCAAAAAGGAATCAATCACAATTAATCATCACCTTCCAAAAAGGAATCAATCACAATTAATCATAACCTTCCAAAAAGGAATCAATCACAATTAATCATCACCTTCCAAAAAGGAATCAATCACAATTAATCATAACCTTCCAAAAAGGAATCAATCACAATTAATCATCACCTTCCAAAAAGGAATCAATCACAATTAATCATAACCTTCCAAAAAGGAGTCACAATTAATCATAACCTTCCAAAAAGGAATCACAATTAATCATAACCTTCCAAAAAGGAATCAATCACAATTAATCATAACCTTCCAAAAAGGAATCAATCACAATTAATCATAACCTTCCAAAAAGGAATCAATCACAATTAATCATAACCTTCCAAAAAGGAATCGCAATTAATCATAACCTTCCAAAAAGGAGTCACAATTAATCATAACCTTCCAAAAAGGAATCAATCACAATTAATCATCACCTTCCAAAAAGGAATCAATCACAATTAATCATAACCTTCCAAAAAGGAGTCACAATTAATCATAACCTTCCAAAAAGGGATCACAATTAATCATAACCTTCCAAAAAGGAATCAATCACAATTAATCATAACCTTCCAAAAAGGGATCACAATTAATCATAACCTTCCAAAAAGGAATCAATCACAATTAATCATCACCTTCCAAAAAGGAATCACAATTAATCATAACCTTCCAAAAAGGGATCACAATTAATCATAACCTTCCAAAAAGGAATCAATCACAATTAATCATCACCTTCCAAAAAGGAATCACAATTAATCATAACCTTCCAAAAAGGAATCACAATTAATCATAACCTTCCAAAAAGGGATCACAATTAATCATAACCTTCCAAAAAGGAATCAATCACAATTAATCATCACCTTCCAAAAAGGAATCAATCACAATTAATCATAACCTTCCAAAAAGGAATCACAATTAATCATAACCTTCCAAAAAGGGATCACAATTAATCATAACCTTCCAAAAAGGAATCAATCACAATTAATCATCACCTTCCAAAAAGGAATCGATCACAATTAATCATCACCTTCCAAAAAGGAATCAATCACAATTAATCATAACCTTCCAAAAAGGAATCAATCACAATTAATCATAACCTTCCAAAAAGGAATCAATCACAATTAATCATCACCTTCCAAAAAGGAATCAATCACAATTAATCATAACCTTCCAAAAAGGAATCACAATTAATCATAACCTTCCAAAAAGGAATCAATCACAATTAATCATCACCTTCCAAAAAGGAATCAATCACAATTAATCATAACCTTCCAAAAAGGAATCAATCACAATTAATCATAACCTTCCAAAAAGGAATCAATCACAATTAATCATCACCTTCCAAAAAGGAATCAATCACAATTAATCATAACCTTCCAAAAAGGAGTCACAATTAATCATAACCTTCCAAAAAGGAATCACAATTAATCATAACCTTCCAAAAAGGAATCAATCACAATTAATCATAACCTTCCAAAAAGGAATCAATCACAATTAATCATAACCTTCCAAAAAGGAATCAATCACAATTAATCATCACCTTCCAAAAAGGAATCAATCACAATTAATCATAACCTTCCAAAAAGGAATCAATCACAATTAATCATCACCTTCCAAAAAGGAATCAATCACAATTAATCATAACCTTCCAAAAAGGAGTCACAATTAATCATAACCTTCCAAAAAGGAATCACAATTAATCATAACCTTCCAAAAAGGAATCAATCACAATTAATCATAACCTTCCAAAAAGGAGTCACAATTAATCATAACCTTCCAAAAAGGAATCACAATTAATCATCACCTTCCAAAAAGGAGTCACAATTAATCATAACCTTCCAAAAAGGGATCACAATTAATCATAACCTTCCAAAAAGGAATCAATCACAATTAATCATCACCTTCCAAAAAGGAATCACAATTAATCATAACCTTCCAAAAAGGAATCAATCACAATTAATCATCACCTTCCAAAAAGGAATCACAATTAATCATAACCTTCCAAAAAGGAATCACAATTAATCATAACCTTCCAAAAAGGGATCACAATTAATCATAACCTTCCAAAAAGGAATCAATCACAATTAATCATCACCTTCCAAAAAGGAATCAATCACAATTAATCATAACCTTCCAAAAAGGAATCACAATTAATCATAACCTTCCAAAAAGGGATCACAATTAATCATAACCTTCCAAAAAGGAATCAATCACAATTAATCATCACCTTCCAAAAAGGAATCAATCACAATTAATCATCACCTTCCAAAAAGGAATCAATCACAATTAATCATAACCTTCCAAAAAGGAATCAATCACAATTAATCATAACCTTCCAAAAAGGAATCAATCACAATTAATCATCACCTTCCAAAAAGGAATCAATCACAATTAATCATAACCTTCCAAAAAGGAATCACAATTAATCATAACCTTCCAAAAAGGAATCAATCACAATTAATCATCACCTTCCAAAAAGGAATCAATCACAATTAATCATAACCTTCCAAAAAGGAGTCACAATTAATCATAACCTTCCAAAAAGGAATCACAATTAATCATAACCTTCCAAAAAGGAATCAATCACAATTAATCATAACCTTCCAAAAAGGAATCAATCACAATTAATCATAACCTTCCAAAAAGGAATCAATCACAATTAATCATAACCTTCCAAAAAGGAATCACAATTAATCATAACCTTCCAAAAAGGGATCACAATTAATCATAACCTTCCAAAAAGGAATCAATCACAATTAATCATCACCTTCCAAAAAGGAATCAATCACAATTAATCATCACCTTCCAAAAAGGAATCACAATTAATCATCACCTTCCAAAAAGAAATCAATCACAATTAATCATCACCTTCCAAAAAGGAATCAATCACAATTAATCATAACCTTCCAAAAAGGAATCGATCACAATTAATCATCACCTTCCAAAAAGGAATCAATCACAATTAATCATCACCTTCCAAAAAGGAGTCACAATTAATCATCACCTTCCAAAAAGGAATCACAATTAATCATCACCTTCCAAAAAGGAATCAATCACAATTAATCATCACCTTCCAAAAAGGAATCAATCACAATTAATCATAACCTTCCAAAAAGGAATCAATCACAATTAATCATCACCTTCCAAAAAGGAATCAATCACAATTAATCATAACCTTCCAAAAAGGAATCAATCACAATTAATCATCACCTTCCAAAAAGGAATCAATCACAATTAATCATCACCTTCCAAAAAGGAGTCACAATTAATCATCACCTTCCAAAAAGGGATCACAATTAATCATAACCTTCCAAAAAGGGATCACAATTAATCATAACCTTCCAAAAAGGAATCACAATTAATCATAACCTTCCAAAAAGGAATCAATCACAATTAATCATCACCTTCCAAAAAGGAATCAATCACAATTAATCATCACCTTCCAAAAAGGAGTCACAATTAATCATCACCTTCCAAAAAGGGATCACAATTAATCATAACCTTCCAAAAAGGGATCACAATTAATCATAACCTTCCAAAAAGGAATCAATCACAATTAATCATCACCTTCCAAAAAGGAATCAATCACAATTAATCATCACCTTCCAAAAAGGAGTCACAATTAATCATCACCTTCCAAAAAGGGATCACAATTAATCATAACCTTCCAAAAAGGAATCAATCACAATTAATCATCACCTTCCAAAAAGGAATCAATCACAATTAATCATCACCTTCCAAAAAGGAGTCACAATTAATCATCACCTTCCAAAAAGGAATCAATCACAATTAATCATCACCTTCCAAAAAGGAATCAATCACAATTAATCATCACCTTCCAAAAAGGAGTCACAATTAATCATCACCTTCCAAAAAGGGATCACAATTAATCATAACCTTCCAAAAAGGAGTCACAATTAATCATAACCTTCCAAAAAGGGATCACAATTAATCATAACCTTCCAAAAAGGAATCACAATTAATCATAACCTTCCAAAAAGGAATCAATCACAATTAATCATCACCTTCCAAAAAGGAATCAATCACAATTAATCATCACCTTCCAAAAAGGAGTCACAATTAATCATCACCTTCCAAAAAGGGATCACAATTAATCATAACCTTCCAAAAAGGGATCACAATTAATCATAACCTTCCAAAAAGGAATCAATCACAATTAATCATCACCTTCCAAAAAGGAATCAATCACAATTAATCATCACCTTCCAAAAAGGAGTCACAATTAATCATCACCTTCCAAAAAGGGATCACAATTAATCATAACCTTCCAAAAAGGAATCAATCACAATTAATCATAACCTTCCAAAAAGGAATCAATCACAATTAATCATAACCTTCCAAAAAGGGATCACAATTAATCATCACCTTCCAAAAAGGAATCACAATTAATCATAACCTTCCAAAAAGGAATCACAATTAATCATCACCTTCCAAAAAGGGATCACAATTAATCATAACCTTCCAAAAAGGAATCAATCACAATTAATCATAACCTTCCAAAAAGGAGTCACAATTAATCATAACCTTCCAAAAAGGGATCACAATTAATCATAACCTTCCAAAAAGGAATCAATCACAATTAATCATAACCTTCCAAAAAGGAGTCACAATTAATCATAACCTTCCAAAAAGGAATCACAATTAATCATAACCTTCCAAAAAGGAATCAATCACAATTAATCATAACCTTCCAAAAAGGAATCAATCACAATTAATCATCACCTTCCAAAAAGGGATCACAATAAATCATCACCTTCCAAAAAGGGATCACAATTAATCATAACCTTCCAAAAAGGGATCACAATTAATCATAACCTTCCAAAAAGGAATCAATCACAATTAATCATAACCTTCCAAAAAGGGATCACAATTAATCATAACCTTCCAAAAAGGGATCACAATTAATCATAACCTTCCAAAAAGGGATCACAATTAATCATAACCTTCCAAAAAGGGATCAATCACAATTAATCATAACCTTCCAAAAAGGAATCAATCACAATTAATCATCACCTTCCAAAAAGGAATCAATCACAATTAATCATCACCTTCCAAAAAGGAATCAATCACAATTAATCATAACCTTCCAAAAAGGAATCACAATTAATCATAACCTTCCAAAAAGGAATCAATCACAATTAATCATAACCTTCCAAAAAGGAATCAATCACAATTAATCATCACCTTCCAAAAAGGAATCAATCACAATTAATCATCACCTTCCAAAAAGGAATCAATCACAATTAATCATAACCTTCCAAAAAGGAATCACAATTAATCATAACCTTCCAAAAAGGAATCAATCACAATTAATCATAACCTTCCAAAAAGGGATCAATCACAATTAATCATAACCTTCCAAAAAGGAATCAATCACAATTAATCATAACCTTCCAAAAAGGAATCAATCACAATTAATCATCACCTTCCAAAAAGGGATCACAATTAATCATAACCTTCCAAAAAGGAATCAATCACAATTAATCATAACCTTCCAAAAAGGAATCAATCACAATTAATCACCACCTTCCAAAAAGGGATCACAATTAATCATCACCTTCCAAAAAGGGATCACAATTAATCATAACCTTCCAAAAAGGAATCAATCACAATTAATCATCACCTTCCAAAAAGGAATCAATCACAATTAATCATCACCTTCCAAAAAGGGATCACAATTAATCATCACCTTCCAAAAAGGAATCACAATTAATCATAACCTTCCAAAAAGGGATCACAATTAATCATCACCTTCCAAAAAGGGATCACAATTAATCATCACCTTCCAAAAAGGGATCACAATTAATCATAACCTTCCAAAAAGGAATCAATCACAATTAATCATAACCTTCCAAAAAGGAATCAATCACAATTAATCATCACCTTCCAAAAAGGAGTCACAATTAATCATCACCTTCCAAAAAGGGATCACAATTAATCATCACCTTCCAAAAAGGGATCACAATTAATCATAACCTTCCAAAAAGGAATCAATCACAATTAATCATCACCTTCCAAAAAGGAATCAATCACAATTAATCATCACCTTCCAAAAAGGGATCACAATTAATCATCACCTTCCAAAAAGGAATCACAATTAATCATAACCTTCCAAAAAGGGATCACAATTAATCATCACCTTCCAAAAAGGGATCACAATTAATCATCACCTTCCAAAAAGGGATCACAATTAATCATAACCTTCCAAAAAGGAATCAATCACAATTAATCATAACCTTCCAAAAAGGAATCAATCACAATTAATCATCACCTTCCAAAAAGGAGTCACAATTAATCATAACCTTCCAAAAAGGGATCACAATTAATCATCACCTTCCAAAAAGGAATCACAATTAATCATCACCTTCCAAAAAGGGATCACAATTAATCATCACCTTCCAAAAAGGGATCACAATTAATCATAACCTTCCAAAAAGGAATCAATCACAATTAATCATCACCTTCCAAAAAGGAATCAATCACAATTAATCATCACCTTCCAAAAAGGGATCACAATTAATCATCACCTTCCAAAAAGGGATCACAATTAATCATCACCTTCCAAAAAGGGATCACAATTAATCATCACCTTCCAAAAAGGGATCACAATTAATCATCACCTTCCAAAAAGGGATCACAATTAATCATCACCTTCCAAAAAGGGATCACAATTAATCATAACCTTCCAAAAAGGAATCAATCACAATTAATCATAACCTTCCAAAAAGGAATCAATCACAATTAATCATCACCTTCCAAAAAGGAATCAATCACAATTAATCATCACCTTCCAAAAAGGAATCAATCACAATTAATCATCACCTTCCAAAAAGGAATCACAATTGATCATCACCTTCCAAAAAGGAGTCACAATTAATCATAACCTTCCAAAAAGGAATCACAATTAATCATCACCTTCCAAAAAGGGATCACAATTAATCATAACCTTCCAAAAAGGAGTCACAATTAATCATAACCTTCCAAAAAGGAATCACAATTAATCATCACCTTCCAAAAAGGGATCACAATTAATCATAACCTTCCAAAAAGGAATCAATCACAATTAATCATAACCTTCCAAAAAGGAATCAATCACAATTGATCATCACCTTCCAAAAAGGAGTCACAATTAATCATCACCTTCCAAAAAGGAATCACAATTAATCATCACCTTCCAAAAAGGAGTCACAATTAATCATCACCTTCCAAAAAGGAGTCACAATTAATCATCACCTTCCAAAAAGGAATCAATCACAATTAATCATAACCTTCCAAAAAGGAATCACAATTAATCATCACCTTCCAAAAAGGAATCAATCACAATTAATCATCACCTTCCAAAAAGGAATCACAATTAATCATCACCTTCCAAAAAGGAATCAATCACAATTAATCATCACCTTCCAAAAAGGAGTCACAATTAATCATCACCTTCCAAAAAGGAATCACAATTAATCATCACCTTCCAAAAAGGAATCACAATTGATCATCACCTTCCAAAAAGGAGTCACAATTAATCATCACCTTCCAAAAAGCAATCACAATTAATCATCACCTTCCAAAAAGGAATCACAATTGATCATAACCTTCCAAAAAGGAATCACAATTAATCATCACCTTCCAAAAAGGAATCACAATTAATCATCACCTTCCAAAAAGGAGTCACAATTAATCATCACCTTCCAAAAAGCAATCACAATTAATCATCACCTTCCAAAAAGGAATCACAATTGATCATCACCTTCCAAAAAGGAATCACAATTAATCATCACCTTCCAAAAAGGAATCAATCACAATTAATCATCACCTTCCAAAAAGCAATCACAATTAATCATCACCTTCCAAAGAGGAATCACAATTAATCATCACCTTCCAAAAAGGAGTCACAATTAATCATCACCTTCCAAAAAGGAGTCACAATTAATCATCACCTTCCAAAAAGGAATCACAATTAATCATCACCTTCCAAAAAGGAATCAATCACAATTAATCATCACCTTCCAAAAAGGAATCACAATTAATCATCACCTTCCAAAAAGGAGTCACAATTAATCATCACCTTCCAAAAAGCAATCACAATTAATCATCACCTTCCAAAAAGGAATCACAATTAATCATCACCTTCCAAAAAGGAATCACAATTAATCATCACCTTCCAAAAAGGAATCAATCACAATTAATCATCACCTTCCAAAAAGGAATCACAATTAATCATCACCTTCCAAAAAGGAATCACAATTAATCATCACCTTCCAAAAAGGAATCACAATTAATCATCACCTTCCAAAAAGGAATCAATCACAATTAATCATCACCTTCCAAAAAGGAATCACAATTAATCATCACCTTCCAAAAAGGAGTCACAATTAATCATCACCTTCCAAAAAGGAATCACAATTGATCATCACCTTCCAAAAAGGAATCACAATTAATCATCACCTTCCAAAAAGGAATCAATCACAATTAATCATCACCTTCCAAAAAGCAATCACAATTAATCATCACCTTCCAAAAAGGAATCACAATTGATCATCACCTTCCAAAAAGGAATCAATCACAATTAATCACCACCTTCCAAAAAGGAATCACAATTAATCATCACCTTCCAAAAAGGAATCAATCACAATTAATCACCACCTTCCAAAAAGGAATCACAATTGATCAACACCTTCCAAAAAGGAATCACAATTAATCATCACCTTCCAAAAAGGAATCAATCACAATTAATCATCACCTTCCAAAGAGGAATCACAATAATTCACCACCTTCCAAAGAGGAATCATAATGAATGATCACCTTCCAAAAAGGAATCATAATTATTAATCATCACCTTCCAAAGAGGAATCACAATAATTCACCACCTTCCAAAGAGGAATCATAATGAATGATCACCTTCCAAAAAGGAATCATAATTAATCATCACCTTCCAAAAAGGAATCCAAATTGATTATCACTTTTTTTTTCTTTTTTTTTTTTTTTTTGTATACAAGATCGAGGCTCGTGAAAGAGCGAACATTAATCACACAGAAAGACAAACAGACATATAAAACAAATAACATCGGGAGCGGTAGACAAGATGGGGAGAGAGGGGGAAGGACACAAACACAACATTTGAGAGCAGGGACCGAGAGACATGGAGACATCGAGAGATCTGTGGGAGGGAGAGGGCTTTGGGGGGGAGGCATGTGAAGGGGGGGAGGCATGTGAAGGGGGGGAGGCATGTGAAGGGGGGGGGGGTGGGAGAGGTATAAACATATGGACACTGCCAGGATTTCCAGGAAATAAGTTGGAATTTCAAACAAGGTGGATCTGGGGTGAATTAGTGGGGGTAGAAAAGATCAAGGTTATGGATGGGGGAAGATAAGAGATGGTGGTGAACAGCTGTTTTAAAGACCTGGAGGGAGGAGAGGGATTGAAGGGAGTGTGGGAGTTTGTTCCACAGGCGGGAGAAAAGAGGAATGAAAGAGTGAAGGTGAGCAGAGAGCCGAGATTTCGGCAGTTTAACCATCAGAGGGTTGCTGGCAGATCTTGTGCGACCTGTAGGAATATTTGGGGGACAGAGCACAGAGAGAGCTGGGGTAGCAAGGCCGGAGAGGAGTCGGTAGAAAACAGAAAGACCACCTACCTGCCTGCGGTGAGTGAGTGAAAGGCCCTCAGAGATAGCTTCATCGCGGGAGATTCCAATGATTTTGAAAGCTTTGGATTCAACAGCGTGAAGCCGAGCCAGGTGTGAGGCAGGAGCACCAGCCCATAGGGGAGAACAGTATTCCATTGAGCTGCGGATGAAAGCCTTGTATGTGGTGAGGAGCTCAGGTGTGCCGAGGAAGGACTTCGCACGACGGAGGATGCCCAGTCGGCGACTGGCTTTGGAGGCCAGCTTGGAAATGTGGTTTTCCCAAGAAAGATCATGGCAAATAGTGAGACCTTCACAAAAGCAATCACTTCCAAAAAGGAATCACAATTAATCATCACCTTCCAAAGAGGAATCAATCACAATTAATCATCACCTTCCAAAAAGGAGTCAATCACAATTAATCATCACCTTCCAAAAAGGAATCAATCACAATTAATCATCACCTTCCAAAAAGGAATCAATCACAATTAATCATCACCTTCCAAAAAGGAATCAATCACAATTAATCATCACCTTCCAAAAAGCAATCACAATTGATCATCACCTTCCAAAAAGGAATCAATCACAATCAATCATCACCTTCCAAAAAGGAATCAATCACAATTAATCATCACCTTCCAAAAAGCAATCACAATTGATCATCACCTTCCAAAAAGCAATCACAATTAATCATCTCTCTGACCATCCTCAGGGAGCCTGCTCAGCGTCGACGAGTCTGGCATTTCACTCAGGCCAACTGGCACGGTCTTCAAGCAGCCATCAATCATCTGGACTGGTCTCCCATCTCTACCACCTCTGACATCAACTCATCCTGGGAATTCTTCCAAAGTAAATTGCTCTCTCTCATGCACAGATTTATCCCATCTCGTCTTCAGTTGTCATACCCTTCCTCCCGTCCATGGTACACGGAATCTTGTGGTGAGGCTGTTGCCCAGAAACAACTTGCCTTCGTCTCCTGGAAAGCAAATCCAACGGAAGGAAATCTCATTTCCTTTCACAAAGCCCGAAACAAGTGTGTGTCCACCCTCAGGAGAGCCAGGAAACAATATCTCTCCGTTCTCAAGACCGAACTCTCTTATCTGTCTCCCTCTTCCAAATCCTGGTGGCATCTGGTCAAATCCGTTTCTGGTGTTTGTTCCCCCTCCATCCCCTCCCTTACCTCAAACGGCTACACAGCTGACTCCGCACGTGAAAAAGCTGAATGCCTCAACTCTGTGTTTGCCTCTAAATCTTGTGTCCCAAACCCATCCCTCTCTGTACCCACCATACCCAGTCGTACCCTGCTGCTCCTGGACTCCGTGTCCTTTCCTCCTGACAAGGTGGAAAAGTTTCTGTCAACCCTCGACTCTGATTCTGCAACTGGACCCGACGGCATCAGCCCACGGGTCCTAAAATCCTGCTCTGCTGCTCTATCTCACCCTCTCTCTGTTCTCTTCACCCTCTCTTTTGCTCAAGGTCAACTGCCATCTGCTTGGAAATCAGCCAACATCACCGCTTTGCACAAAAAAGGTGCAAAAACAGATCCTAGCAACTACAGACCAATCAGCCTTCTCCCAATTATCAGCAAAGTCATGGAATCCATCATTGCTTCGGATATGAAATCTTTCCTCTTCTCCAATGGCTTGATCTCTGATCATCAATTTGGTTTCAGACCAGGTCACTCTACTCTGGACATGCTGCTTCTGCTGTCTCAACAATGGATGGAGGTCCTCAATGCCAAACAGGAAATTAGAGCTGTCTCCCTCGACATATCACGTGCCTTCGACACGGTCTGGCACCCCGCTCTGCTCACCAAACTCTCCTCCTTTGGTATCCATGGAAATCTCCACGCATGGCTGGCGGACTTCCTCTCTAGTCGTCGTCAACGTGTGGCCCTGAATGGGTTTCTCTCATCTCCTCTTCCTGTTCAGGCTGGAGTTCCCCAAGGCAGTGTTCTGGGCCCCGTGCTTTTTCTGGTCTTCATCAATGATCTCTCTGACTCTCTCGAAAATCCTTTCTATCTCTTTGCTGATGACTCCACTCTCTGCCGCTCCATTCCTCTTCCCTCAGATCGGCAGTCTGCTGCCTCCTCACTCTCTGAAGACCTGGACAAAATCACAGACTGGTCAAACAAGTGGAACATGTCTTTCAATCCTGACAAATCTCACACTCTTACTATGTCTCTCCGAAAAGATCGACTGGACAACCCTCCCATCTACTTTCTCAACAATCCTCTCCAAGAAGTTCTGTCGCTCAAGATTTTGGGTCTCACTATCTGCCATGACCTTTCTTGGGAAAACCACATTTCCAAGCTGGCCTCCAAAGCCAGTCGCCGACTGGGCATCCTCCGTCGTGCGAAGTCCTTCCTCGGCACACCTGAGCTCCTCACCACATACAAGGCTTTCATCCGCAGCTCAATGGAATACTGTTCTCCTCTGGGCTGGTGCTCCTGCCTCACACCGAGCTCGGCTTCACGCTGTTGAAACCAAAGCTTTCAGAATTATTGGAATCTCCCGCGATGAAGCTATCTCTGAGGGCCTTTCACTCACTCACCGCAGGCAGGTAGGTGGTCTTTCTGTCTTCTACCGACTCCTCTCCGGCCTTGCACCCCCAGCTCTCTCTGTGCTCTGTCCCCCAAATATTCCTACAGGTCGCACAAGATCTGCCAGCAACCCTCTGATGGTTAAACTGCCGAAATCTCGGCTCGCTGCTCACCTTCACTCTTTCATTCCTCTTTTCTCCCGCCTCTGGAACAAACTCCCTCACTCCCTTCAATCCCACTCCTCCCTCCAGGTCTTTAAAACAGCTGTTCACCACCATCTCTTATCTTCCCCCATCCAAAACCTTGATCTTTTCTACCCCCGCTAATTCACCCCAGATCCACCTTGTTTGAAATTCCAACTTCTTTCCTGGAAGTCCTGGCAGTGTCCATATGTTTTATACCTCTCACACCGCCCCCTTCCCATGCCACCCCCCCCAAAGCCCTCGCCCTCTCTCAGATCTCTCGATGTCTCCATGTCTCTCGGTCCCTGCTCTCAAATGTTGTGTTTGTGTCCTTCCCCCTCTCTCCCCATCTTGTCTACCGCTCCCGATGTTATATGTTTTATGTGTCGGTTTGTCTTTCTGTGTGATTAATGTTCGCTCTTTCACGAGCCTCGATCATGTATACAAAAAAAAAAAAAAAAAAAAAAAAAAAATCACAATTAATCATCACCTTCCAAAAAGGAATCAATCACAATCAATCATCACCTTCCAAAAAGGAATCAATCACAATTAATCATCACCTTCCAAAAAGCAATCACAATTGATCATCACCTCCCAAAAAGGAGTCACAATTAATCATCACCTTCCAAAAAGGAGTCACAATTAATCATCACCTTCCAAAAAGGAATCCTAATTGATCATCACCTTCCAAAAAGGAGTCACAATTAATCATCACCTTCCAAAAAGGAGTCACAATTAATCATCACCTTCCAAAAAGGAGTCACAATTAATCATCACCTTCCAAAAAGGAATCGCAATTAATCACCATCCAAAAAGGAGTCACAATTAATCATCACCTTCCAAAAAGGAATCCAAATTGATCATCACCTTCCAAAAAGGAGTCACAATTAATCATCACCTTCCAAAAAGGAATCCAAATTGATCATCACCTTCCAAAAAGGAGTAACAATTAATCATCACCTTCCAAAAAGGAATCCAAATTGATCATCACCTTCCAAAAAGGAGTCACAATTAATCATCACCTTCCAAAAAGGAATCACAATTGATCATCACCTTTCAAAAAGGAATCCAAATTGATCATCACCTTCCAAAAAGGCATCACAATTAATCACTACCTTCCAAAAAGGAATCACAATTGATCATCACCTTCCAAAAAGGAGTCACAATTAATCATCACCTTCCAAAAAGGAATCCAAATTGATCATCACCTTCCAAAAAGGCGTCACAATTAATCACTACCTTCCAAAAAGGAATCACAATTGATCATCACCTTCCAAAAAGGAGTCACAATTAATCATCACCTTCCAAAAAGGAATCCAAATTGATCATCACCTTCCAAAGAGGAATCATAATGAATGATCACCTTCCAAAAAGGAATCACAATTAATCACCACCTTCCAAAAAGGAATCACAATTAATCACCACCTTCCAAAAAGGAATCACAATTGATCATCACCTTCCAAAAAGGAATCACAATTGATAATCGCCTTCCAAAAAGGAATCACAATTAATCACCTTCCAAAAAGGAATCACAATTAATCATCACCTTCCAAAAAGGATTCACAATTGATCATCACCTTCCAAAAAGGAATCACAATTAATCATCACCTTCCAAAAAGGAATCACAATTAACACCTTCCAAAAAGGAATCACAATTGATCATCACCTTCCAAAAAGGAATCATAATTAATCATCACCTTCCAAAAAGGAATCCAAATTGATCATCACCTTCCAGAAATCCAAATTGATCATCACCTTCCAAAAAGGAGTCACAATTAATCATCACCTTCCAAAAAGGAATCACAATTGATAATCGCCTTCCAAAAAGAATCACAATTCCTCATCACCTTCCAAAAATGAATCACAATTAATCGCCACCTTCCAAAAAGGAATCACAATTAATCATCACCTTCCAAAAAGGAGTCACAATTAATCATCACCTTCCAAAAAGGAGTCACAATTAATCATCACCTTCCAAAAAGGAATCCTAATTGATCATCACCTTCCAAAAAGGAGTCACAATTAATCACCACCTTCCAAAAAGGAATCCAAATTGATCATCACCTTCCAAAAAGGAGTCACAATTAATCACCTTCCAAAAAGGAATCACAATTAATCATCACCTTCCAAAAAGGAATCACAATTGATCATCACCTTCCAAAAAGGAGTCACAATTAATCATCACCTTCCAAAAAGGAATCACAATTAATCACCTTCCAAAAAGGAGTCACAATTAATCATCACCTTCCAAAAAGGAATCACAATTAATCACCTTCCAAAAAGGAATCACAATTAATCATCACCTTCCAAAAAGGAGTCACAATTAATCATCACCTTCCAAAAAGGAGTCACAATTAATCATCACCTTCCCAAAAGGAATCACAATTGATCATCACCTTCCAAAAAGGAGTCACAATTAATCACCACCTTCCAAAAAGGAATCACAATTGATCACCTTCCAAAAAGGAATCACAATTAATCTTCACCTTCCAAAAAGGAATCACAATTGATAATCGCCTTCCAAAAAGAAATCACAATTGATCATCACCTTCCAAAAAGAAATCCAAATTGATCATCACCTTCCAAAAAGGAGTCACAATTATTCATCACCTTCCAAAAAGGAATCACAAATGATAATCGCCTTCCAAAAGGAATCACAATTGATAATCGCCTTCCAAAAAGAAATCACAATTGATCATCACCTTCCAAAAAGGAATCCAAATTGATCATCACCTTCCAAAAAGGAGTCACAATTATTCATCACCTTCCAAAAAGGAATCACAAATGATAATCGCCTTCCAAAAAGGAATCACAATTAATCACCACCTTCCAAAAAGGAATCACAATTAATCACCACCTTCCAAAAAGGAATCACAATTGATCACCTTCCAAAAAGGAATCACAATTGATAATCGCCTTCCAAAAAGAAATCACAATTGATCATCACCTTCCAAAAAGGAATCACAATGGATCATCACCTTCCAAAAAGGAATCACAATTAATCACCTTCCAAAAAGGAATCACAATTAATCATCACCTTCCAAAAAGGATTCACAATTGATCATCACCTTCCAAAAAGAAATCACAATTGATCATCACCTTCCAAAAAGGAATCACAATTAACACCTTCCAAAAAGGAATCACAATTGATCATCACCTTCCAAAAAGGAATCATAATTAATCATCACCTTCCAAAAAGGAGTCACAATTAATCGCCACCTTCCAAAAAGGAATCCAAATTGATCATCACCTTCCAAAAAGGATTCACAATTGATCATCACCTTCCAAAAAGAAATCACAATTGATCATCACCTTCCAAAAAGGAATCACAATTAACACCTTCCAAAAAGGAATCACAATTGATCATCACCTTCCAAAAAGGAATAACAATTAATCACCACCTTCCAAAAAGGAGTCACAATTAATCATCACCTTCCAAAAAGGAATCACAATTGATCATCACCTTCCAAAAAAAAATCACAATTGATCATCACCTTCCAAAAACGAATCACAATTGATCATCACCTTCCAAAAAGGAATCACAATTGATCATCACCTTCCAAAAACGAATCACAATTGATCATCACCTTCCAAAAAGGAATCACAATTGATCATCACCTTCCAAAAAGGAATCCAAATTAATCACCACCTTCCAAAAAGGAGTCACAATTAATCATCACCTTCCAAAAAGGAATCACAATTGATCATCACCTTCCAAAAAAAAATCTCAATTGATCATCACCTTCCAAAAACGAATCACAATTGATCATCACCTTCCAAAAAGGAATCACAATTGATCATCACCTTCCAAAAAGGAATCAAAATTGATCATCACCTTCCAAAAAGAAATCACAATTAATCATCACCTTCCAAAAAGGAATCACAATTGATCATCACCTTCCAAAAAGGAATCACAATTGATCATCACCTTCCAAAAAGGAATCACAATTGATCATCACCTTCCAAAAAGGAATCACAATTGATCATCACCTTCCAAAAAGGAATCACAATTGATCATCACCTTCCAAAAAGGAATCACAATTGATCATCGCCTTCCAAAAAGGAATCACAATTGATCATCACCTTCCAAAAAGGAATCACAATTGATCATCACCTTCCAAAAAGGAGTCACAATTAATCATCACCTTCCAAAAAGGAATCACAATTGATCATCACCTTCCAAAAAGGAATCACAATTAATCATCACCTTCCAAAAAGGAATCACAATTGATCATCACCTTCCAAAAACGAATCAATCACAATTAATCATCACCTTCCAAAAAGGAATCAATCACAATTAATCATCACCATCCAAAAAGGAATCAATCACAATTAATCATCACCTTCCAAAAAGGAATCACAATTGGCCATCACCTTCCAAAAAGGAATCAAAATTGATCATCATGTTCCAAAAAGGAATCAATCACAATTAATCATCACCTTCCAAAAAGGAATCATAATTAATCATCACCTTCCAAAAAGGAATCACAATTGATCATCACATTCCAAAAAGGAATCACAATTAATCATTACCTTCCAAAAAGCAATCACAATTAATCATAACCTTCCAAAAAGGAATCATAATTATTAATCATCACCTTCCAAAAAGGAATCACAATTGATCATCACATTCCAAAAAGGAATCACAATTAATCATCACCTTCCAAAAACGAATCAATCACAATTGATCATCACCTTCCAAAAAGGAATCACAATTGATCATCACCTTCCAAAAAGGAATCACAATTGATCATCACATTCCAAAAAGGAATCACAATTAATCATCACCTTCCAAAAAGGAATCAATCACAATTAATCATCACCTTCCAAAAAGGAATCAATCACAATTAATCATCACCTTCCAAAAAGGAGTCACAATTAATCATCACCTTCCAAAAAGGAATCACAATTAATCATCACCTTCCAAAAAGGAATCAATCACAATTAATCATCACCTTCCAAAAAGGAATCACAATTAATCATCACCTTCCAAAAAGGAATCAATCACAATTAATCACCACCTTCCAAAGAGCAATCACAATCAATCATCACCTTCCAAAAAGGCATCACAATTAATCACCACCTTCCAAAAAGGCATCACAATTAATCACCACCTTCCAAAAAGGAATCACAATCAATCACCACCTTCCAAAAAGGCATCACAATTAATCACCACCTTCCAAAAAGGAATCACAATCAATCATCACCTTCCAAAAAGGAATCACAATTGATCATCACATTCCAAAAAGGAATCATAATTAATCATCACCTTCCAAAAAGGAATCACAATTGATCATCACATTCCAAAAAGGAATCACAATTAATCATCACCTTCCAAAAAGGAATCAATCACAATTAATCACCACCTTCCAAAAAGCAATCACAATCAATCATCACCTTCCAAAAAGGCATCACAATTAATCATCACCTTCCAAAAAGGAATCACAATCAATCATCACCTTCCAAAAAGGCATCACAATTAATCACCACCTTCCAAAAAGGAATCACAATCAATCATAACCTTCCAAAAAGGAATCATAATTAATCATCACCTTCCAAAAAGGAATCACAATTGATCATCACATTCCAAAAAGGAATCACATTTAATCATAACCTTCCAAAAAGGAATCATAATTAATCATCACCTTCCAAAAAGGAATCACAATTGATCATCACATTCCAAAAAGGAATCACAATTAATCATCACCTTCCAAAAAGGAATCAATCACAATTAATCATCACCTTCCAAAAAGGAATCAATCACAATTAATCATCACCTTCCAAAAAGGAATCACAATTAATCATCACCTTCCAAAAAGGAATCAATCACAATTAATCATCACCTTCCAAAAAGGAATCAATCACAATTAATCATCACCTTCCAAAAAGGAATCACAATTAATCATCACCTTCCAAAAAGGAGTCACAATTAATCATCACCTTCCAAAAAGGAATCAATCACAATTAATCATCACCTTCCAAAAAGGAATCAATCACAATTAATCATCACCTTCCAAAAAGGAATCAATCACAATTAATCATCACCTTCCAAAAAGGAATCAATCACAATTAATCATAACCTTCCAAAAAGGAATCACAATTAATCATAACCTTCCAAAAAGGAATCCAAATTGATCATCACCTTCCAAAAAGGAATCACAATTAATCATCACCTTCCAAAAAGGAGTCACAATTAATCATAACCTTCCAAAAAGGAATCCAAATTGATCATCACCTTCCAAAAAGGAGTCACAATTAATCATCACCTTCCAAAAAGGAATCCAAATTGATCATCACCTTCCAAAAAGGAGTCACAATTAATCATAACCTTCCAAAAAGGAATCCAAATTGATCATCACCTTCCAAAAAGGAGTCACAATTAATCATAACCTTCCAAAAAGGAGTCACAATTGATCATCACCTTCCAAAAAGGAATCACAATTAATCATCACCTTCCAAAAAGGAATCACAATTAATCATAACCTTCCAAAAAGGAATCCAAATTGATCATCACCTTCCAAAAAGGAATCACAATTAATCATCACCTTCCAAAAAGGAGTCACAATTAATCATAACCTTCCAAAAAGGAATCCAAATTGATCATCACCTTCCAAAAAGGAGTCACAATTAATCATCACCTTCCAAAAAGCAATCAGATTTAATCATAACCTTCCAAAAAGGAATCATAATTAATCATCACCTTCCAAAAAGGAATCACAATTGATCATCACATTCCAAAAAGGAATCACAATTAATCATCACCTTCCAAAAAGGAATCAATCACAATTAATCATCACCTTCCAAAAAGAATCAAAATTGATCATCACATTCCAAAAAGGAATCACAATTAATCATAACCTTCCAAAAAGGAATCAATCACAATTAATCATAACCTTCCAAAAAGGAATCAATCACAATTAATCATCACCTTCCAAAAAGGAATCAATCACAATTAATCATAACCTTCCAAAAAGGAATCATAATTAATCATCACCTTCCAAAAAGGAATCACAATTGATCATCACATTCCAAAAAGGAATCACAATTAATCATCACCTTCCAAAAAGGAATCAATCACAATTAATCATAACCTTCCAAAAAGGAATCAATCACAATTAATCATAACCTTCCAAAAAGGAATCAATCACAATTAATCATAACCTTCCAAAAAGGAATCACAATTGATCATCACATTCCAAAAAGGCATCACAATTAATCATAACCTTCCAAAAAGGAATCAATCACAATTAATCATAACCTTCCAAAAAGGAATCAATCACAATTAATCATAACCTTCCAAAAAGGAATCAATCACAATTAATCATCACCTTCCAAAAAGGAATCAAAATTGATCATCATGTTCCAAAAAGGCATCACAATTAATCATAACCTTCCAAAAAGGAATCAATCACAATTAATCATCACCTTCCAAAAAGGAATCAATCACAATTAATCATCACCTTCCAAAAAGGAATCACAATTGATCATCACCTTCCAAAGAGGAATCAATCACAATTAATCATCACCTTCCAAAAAGGAATCACAATCAATCATCACCTTCCAAAGAGGAATCAATCACAATTAATCATCACCTTCCAAAAAGGAATCAATCACAATTAATCACCACCTTCCAAAAAGCAATCACAATCAATCATCACCTTCCAAAAAGGAATCACAATTAATCATAACCTTCCAAAAAGGATTCCAAATTGATCATCACCTTCCAAAAAGGAATCACAATTAATCATAACCTTCCAAAAAGGATTCCAAATTGATCATCACCTTCCAAAAAGGAATCAAAATTGATCATCATGTTCCAAAAAGGCATCACAATTAATCACCACCTTCCAAAAAGCAATCACAATTAATCATAACCTTCCAAAAAGGAATCATAATTAATCATCACCTTCCAAAAAGGAGTCACAATTAATCATCACCTTCCAAAAAGGAATCACAATTAATCATCACCTTCCAAAAAGGAATCCAAATTGATCATCACCTTCCAAAAAGGAGTCACAATTAATCACCACCTTCCAAAAAGGAATCATAATTAATCATCACCTTCCAAAAAGCAATCACAATCAATCATCACCTTCCAAAAAGGCATCACAATTAATCATCACCTTCCAAAAAGGAATCCAAATTGATCATCACCTTCCAAAAAGGAATCACAATTAATCATAACCTTCCAAAAAGGAATCATAATTAATCATCACCTTCCAAAAAGGAATCCAAATTGATCATCACCTTCCAAAAAGGAATCACAATTAATCATCACCTTCCAAAAAGGAATCACAATTAATCATCACCTTCCAAAAAGGAATCCAAATTGATCATCACCTTCCAAAAAGGAGTCACAATTGATCATCACCTTCCAAAAAGGAATCCAAATTGATCATCACCTTCCAAAAAGGAGTCACAATTAATCACCACCTTCCAAAAAGGAATCCAAATTGATCATCACCTTCCAAAAAGGAATCCAAATTGATCATCACCTTCCAAAAAGGAATCACAATTAATCATAACCTTCCAAAAAGGAGTCACAATTGATCATCACCTTCCAAAAAGGAATCACAATTAATCATCACCTTCCAAAAAGGAATCAATCACAATTAATCATAACCTTCCAAAAAGGAATCAATCACAATTAATCATCACCTTCCAAAAAGGAATCACAATTGATCATCACCTTCCAAAAAGGAATCAAAATTGATCATCATGTTCCAAAAAGGCATCACAATTAATCATAACCTTCCAAAAAGGAATCAATCACAATTAATCATCACCTTCCAAAAAGGAATCAATCACAATTAATCATAACCTTCCAAAAAGGAATCACAATCAATCATCACCTTCCAAAAAGGAATCAATCACAATTAATCATAACCTTCCAAAAAGGAATCACAATTGATCATCACCTTCCAAAGAGGAATCAATCACAATTAATCATCACCTTCCAAAAAGGAATCACAATCAATCATCACCTTCCAAAGAGGAATCAATCACAATTAATCATCACCTTCCAAAAAGGAATCAATCACAATTAATCACCACCTTCCAAAAAGCAATCACAATCAATCATCACCTTCCAAAAAGGAATCACAATTAATCATAACCTTCCAAAAAGGAATCAAAATTGATCATCATGTTCCAAAAAGGCATCACAATTAATCACCACCTTCCAAAAAGCAATCACAATTAATCATAACCTTCCAAAAAGGAATCATAATTAATCATCACCTTCCAAAAAGGAGTCACAATTAATCATCACCTTCCAAAAAGGAATCACAATTAATCATCACCTTCCAAAAAGGAATCACAATTAATCATCACCTTCCAAAAAGGAATCCAAATTGATCATCACCTTCCAAAAAGGAGTCACAATTAATCATAACCTTCCAAAAAGGAATCACAATTAATCATCACCTTCCAAAAAGGAATCCAAATTGATCATCACCTTCCAAAAAGGAATCATAATTAATCACCACCTTCCAAAAAGGAGTCACAATTAATCATCACCTTCCAAAAAGGAATCACAATTGATCATCACCTTCCAAAAAAAAATCACAATTGATCATCACCTTCCAAAAACGAATCACAATTGATCATCACCTTCCAAAAAGGAATCACAATTGATCATCACCTTCCAAAAACGAATCACAATTGATCATCACCTTCCAAAAAGGAATCACAATTGATCATCACCTTCCAAAAAGGAATCCAAATTAATCACCACCTTCCAAAAAGGAATCACAATTGATCATCACCTTCCAAAAAGGAATCACAATTGATCATCACCTTCCAAAAAGGAATCACAATTGATCATCACCTTCCAAAAACGAATCACAATTGATCATCACCTTCCAAAAACGAATCACAATTGATCATCACCTTCCAAAAAGGAATCACAATTGATCATCACCTTCCAAAAAAAAATCACAATTGATCATCACCTTCCAAAAACGAATCACAATTGATCATCACCTTCCAAAAAGGAATCACAATTGATCATCACCTTCCAAAAACGAATCACAATTGATCATCACCTTCCAAAAAGGAATCACAATTAATCATCACCTTCCAAAAAGGAATCACAATTGATCATCACCTTCCAAAAAAAAATCACAATTGATCATCACCTTCCAAAAACGAATCACAATTGATCATCACCTTCCAAAAAGGAATCACAATTGATCATCACCTTCCAAAAAGGAATCAAAATTGATCATCACCTTCCAAAAAGAAATCACAATTAATCATCACCTTCCAAAAAGGAATCACAATTGATCATCACCTTCCAAAAAGGAATCACAATTGATCATCACCTTCCAAAAAGGAATCAATCACAATTAATCATCACCTTCCAAAAAGGAATCAATCACAATTAATCATCACCTTCCAAAAAGGAATCAATCACAATTAATCATCACCTTCCAAAAAGGAGTCACAATTAATCATCACCTTCCAAAAAGGAATCACAATTAATCATCACCTTCCAAAAAGGAATCAATCACAATTAATCACCACCTTCCAAAGAGCAATCACAATCAATCATCACCTTCCAAAAAGGCATCACAATTAATCACCACCTTCCAAAAAGGCATCACAATTAATCACCACCTTCCAAAAAGGAATCACAATCAATCACCACCTTCCAAAAAGGCATCACAATTAATCACCACCTTCCAAAAAGGCATCACAATCAATCATAACCTTCCAAAAAGGAATCACAATTGATCATCACATTCCAAAAAGGAATCATAATTAATCATCACCTTCCAAAAAGGAATCACAATTGATCATCACATTCCAAAAAGGAATCACAATTAATCATCACCTTCCAAAAAGGAATCAATCACAATTAATCACCACCTTCCAAAGAGCAATCACAATCAATCATCACCTTCCAAAAAGGCATCACAATTAATCACCACCTTCCAAAAAGGCATCACAATTAATCACCACCTTCCAAAAAGGAATCACAATCAATCACCACCTTCCAAAAAGGCATCACAATTAATCACCACCTTCCAAAAAGGCATCACAATCAATCATAACCTTCCAAAAAGGAATCACAATTGATCATCACATTCCAAAAAGGAATCATAATTAATCATCACCTTCCAAAAAGGAATCACAATTGATCATCACATTCCAAAAAGGAATCACAATTAATCATCACCTTCCAAAAAGGAATCAATCACAATTAATCACCACCTTCCAAAAAGCAATCACAATCAATCATCACCTTCCAAAAAGGCATCACAATTAATCATCACCTTCCAAAAAGGAATCACAATCAATCATCACCTTCCAAAAAGGCATCACAATTAATCACCACCTTCCAAAAAGGAATCACAATCAATCATAACCTTCCAAAAAGGAATCATAATTAATCATCACCTTCCAAAAAGGAATCACAATTGATCATCACATTCCAAAAAGGAATCACATTTAATCATAACCTTCCAAAAAGGAATCATAATTAATCATCACCTTCCAAAAAGGAATCACAATTGATCATCACATTCCAAAAAGGAATCACAATTAATCATCACCTTCCAAAAAGGAATCAATCACAATTAATCATCACCTTCCAAAAAGGAATCAATCACAATTAATCATCACCTTCCAAAAAGGAATCACAATTAATCATCACCTTCCAAAAAGGAATCAATCACAATTAATCATCACCTTCCAAAAAGGAATCAATCACAATTAATCATCACCTTCCAAAAAGGAATCACAATTAATCATCACCTTCCAAAAAGGAGTCACAATTAATCATCACCTTCCAAAAAGGAATCAATCACAATTAATCATCACCTTCCAAAAAGGAATCAATCACAATTAATCATCACCTTCCAAAAAGGAATCAATCACAATTAATCATCACCTTCCAAAAAGGAATCAATCACAATTAATCATCACCTTCCAAAAAGGAATCAATCACAATTAATCATCACCTTCCAAAAAGGAATCAATCACAATTAATCATCACCTTCCAAAAAGGAATCACAATTAATCATAACCTTCCAAAAAGGAATCCAAATTGATCATCACCTTCCAAAAAGGAATCACAATTAATCATCACCTTCCAAAAAGGAGTCACAATTAATCATAACCTTCCAAAAAGGAATCCAAATTGATCATCACCTTCCAAAAAGGAGTCACAATTAATCATCACCTTCCAAAAAGGAATCCAAATTGATCATCACCTTCCAAAAAGGAGTCACAATTAATCATAACCTTCCAAAAAGGAATCCAAATTGATCATCACCTTCCAAAAAGGAGTCACAATTAATCATAACCTTCCAAAAAGGAGTCACAATTGATCATCACCTTCCAAAAAGGAATCACAATTAATCATCACCTTCCAAAAAGGAATCACAATTAATCATAACCTTCCAAAAAGGAATCCAAATTGATCATCACCTTCCAAAAAGGAATCAATCACAATTAATCATAACCTTCCAAAAAGGAATCCAAATTGATCATCACCTTCCAAAAAGCAATCACAATTAATCATAACCTTCCAAAAAGGAATCCAAATTGATCATCACCTTCCAAAAAGCAATCACAATTAATCATCACCTTCCAAAAAGGAATCCAAATTGATCATCACCTTCCAAAAAGGCATCACAATTAATCATAACCTTCCAAAAAGGAATCAATCACAATTAATCATCACCTTCCAAAAAGGAATCACAATTAATCATCACCTTCCAAAAAGGAATCCAAATTGATCATCACCTTCCAAAAAGGAGTCACAATTGATCATCACCTTCCAAAAAGGAATCCAAATTGATCATCACCTTCCAAAAAGGAGTCACAATTAATCACCACCTTCCAAAAAGGAATCCAAATTGATCATCACCTTCCAAAAAGGAATCCAAATTGATCATCACCTTCCAAAAAGGAATCACAATTAATCATAACCTTCCAAAAAGGAGTCACAATTGATCATCACCTTCCAAAAAGGAATCCAAATTGATCATCACCTTCCAAAAAGGAGTCACAATTAATCATCACCTTCCAAAAAGCAATCAGATTTAATCATAACCTTCCAAAAAGGAATCATAATTAATCATCACCTTCCAAAAAGGAATCACAATTGATCATCACATTCCAAAAAGGAATCACAATTAATCATCACCTTCCAAAAAGGAATCAATCACAATTAATCATCACCTTCCAAAAAGAATCAAAATTGATCATCACATTCCAAAAAGGAATCACAATTAATCATAACCTTCCAAAAAGGAATCAATCACAATTAATCATAACCTTCCAAAAAGGAATCAATCACAATTAATCATCACCTTCCAAAAAGGAATCAATCACAATTAATCATAACCTTCCAAAAAGGAATCATAATTAATCATCACCTTCCAAAAAGGAATCACAATTGATCATCACATTCCAAAAAGGAATCACAATTAATCATTACCTTCCAAAAAGCAATCAGATTTAATCATAACCTTCCAAAAAGGAATCATAATTAATCATCACCTTCCAAAAAGGAATCAATCACAATTAATCATAACCTTCCAAAAAGGAATCAATCACAATTAATCATAACCTTCCAAAAAGGAATCACAATTGATCATCACATTCCAAAAAGGCATCACAATTAATCATAACCTTCCAAAAAGGAATCAATCACAATTAATCATAACCTTCCAAAAAGGAATCAATCACAATTAATCATAACCTTCCAAAAAGGAATCAATCACAATTAATCATCACCTTCCAAAAAGGAGTCACAATTCATCATCACCTTCCAAAAAGGAATCACAATTAATCATCACCTTCCAAAAAGGAATCCAAATTGATCATCACCTTCCAAAAAGGAGTCACAATTAATCACCACCTTCCAAAAAGGAATCACAATTAATCATAACCTTCCAAAAAGGAATCATAATTAATCATCACCTTCCAAAAAGGAATCCAAATTGATCATCACCTTCCAAAAAGGAATCACAATTAATCATCACCTTCCAAAAAGGAATCACAATTAATCATCACCTTCCAAAAAGGAATCCAAATTGATCATCACCTTCCAAAAAGGAGTCACAATTGATCATCACCTTCCAAAAAGGAATCCAAATTGATCATCACCTTCCAAAAAGGAGTCACAATTAATCACCACCTTCCAAAAAGGAATCCAAATTGATCATCACCTTCCAAAAAGGAATCCAAATTGATCATCACCTTCCAAAAAGGAATCACAATTAATCATCACCTTCCAAAAAGGAGTCACAATTGATCATCACCTTCCAAAAAGGAATCACAATTAATCATAACCTTCCAAAAAGGAGTCACAATTGATCATCACCTTCCAAAAAGGAATCACAATTAATCATCACCTTCCAAAAAGGAATCAATCACAATTAATCATAACCTTCCAAAAAGGAATCAATCACAATTAATCATCACCTTCCAAAAAGGAATCACAATTGATCATCACCTTCCAAAAAGGAATCAAAATTGATCATCATGTTCCAAAAAGGCATCACAATTAATCATAACCTTCCAAAAAGGAATCAATCACAATTAATCATCACCTTCCAAAAAGGAATCAATCACAATTAATCATAACCTTCCAAAAAGGAATCACAATCAATCATCACCTTCCAAAAAGGAATCAATCACAATTAATCATAACCTTCCAAAAAGGAATCACAATTGATCATCACCTTCCAAAGAGGAATCAATCACAATTAATCATCACCTTCCAAAAAGGAATCACAATCAATCATCACCTTCCAAAGAGGAATCAATCACAATTAATCATCACCTTCCAAAAAGGAATCAATCACAATTAATCACCACCTTCCAAAAAGCAATCACAATCAATCATCACCTTCCAAAAAGGCATCACAATTAATCACCACCTTCCAAAAAGGAATCACAATTAATCATAACCTTCCAAAAAGGAATCAAAATTGATCATCATGTTCCAAAAAGGCATCACAATTAATCACCACCTTCCAAAAAGCAATCACAATTAATCATAACCTTCCAAAAAGGAATCATAATTAATCATCACCTTCCAAAAAGGAGTCACAATTAATCATCACCTTCCAAAAAGGAATCACAATTAATCATCACCTTCCAAAAAGGAATCACAATTAATCATCACCTTCCAAAAAGGAATCCAAATTGATCATCACCTTCCAAAAAGGAGTCACAATTAATCATCACCTTCCAAAAAGGAATCACAATTAATCATCACCTTCCAAAAAGGAATCCAAATTGATCATCACCTTCCAAAAAGGAGTCACAATTAATCACCACCTTCCAAAAAGGAATCACAATTAATCATAACCTTCCAAAAAGGAATCATAATTAATCACCACCTTCCAAAAAGGAGTCACAATTAATCATCACCTTCCAAAAAGGAATCACAATTGATCATCACCTTCCAAAAAAAAATCACAATTGATCATCACCTTCCAAAAACGAATCACAATTGATCATCACCTTCCAAAAAGGAATCACAATTGATCATCACCTTCCAAAAACGAATCACAATTGATCATCACCTTCCAAAAAGGAATCACAATTGATCATCACCTTCCAAAAAGGAATCCAAATTAATCACCACCTTCCAAAAAGGAGTCACAATTAATCATCACCTTCCAAAAAGGAATCACAATTGATCATCACCTTCCAAAAAAAAATCACAATTGATCATCACCTTCCAAAAACGAATCACAATTGATCATCACCTTCCAAAAAGGAATCACAATTGATCATCACCTTCCAAAAAGGAATCAAAATTGATCATCACCTTCCAAAAAGAAATCACAATTAATCATCACCTTCCAAAAAGGAATCACAATTGATCATCACCTTCCAAAAAGGAATCACAATTGATCATCACCTTCCAAAAAGGAATCACAATTGATCATCACCTTCCAAAAAGGAATCACAATTGATCATCACCTTCCAAAAAGGAATCACAATTGATCATCACCTTCCAAAAAGGAATCACAATTGATCATCGCCTTCCAAAAAGGAATCACAATTGATCATCACCTTCCAAAAAGGAATCACAATTGATCATCACCTTCCAAAAAGGAGTCACAATTAATCATCACCTTCCAAAAACGAATCACAATTGATCATCACCTTCCAAAAAGGAATCACAATTGATCATCACATTCCGAAAAGGAGTCACAATTAATCATCACCTTCCAAAAAGGAATCACAATTGATCATCACCTTCCAAAAACGAATCAATCACAATTAATCATCACCTTCCAAAAAGGAATCAATCACAATTAATCATCACCATCCAAAAAGGAATCAATCACAATTAATCATCACCTTCCAAAAAGGAATCACAATTGACCATCACCTTCCAAAAAGGAATCAAAATTGATCATCATGTTCCAAAAAGGAATCAATCACAATTAATCATCACCTTCCAAAAAGGAATCATAATTAATCATCACCTTCCAAAAAGGAATCACAATTGATCATCACATTCCAAAAAGGAATCACAATTAATCATTACCTTCCAAAAAGCAATCACAATTAATCATAACCTTCCAAAAAGGAATCATAATTAATCATCACCTTCCAAAAAGGAATCACAATTGATCATCACATTCCAAAAAGGAATCACAATTAATCATCACCTTCCAAAAACGAATCAATCACAATTGATCATCACCTTCCAAAAAGGAATCACAATTGATCATCACCTTCCAAAAAGGAATCACAATTGATCATCACATTCCAAAAAGGAATCACAATTAATCATCACCTTCCAAAAAGGAATCAATCACAATTAATCATCACCTTCCAAAAAGGAATCAATCACAATTAATCATCACCTTCCAAAAAGGAGTCACAATTAATCATCACCTTCCAAAAAGGAATCACAATTAATCATCACCTTCCAAAAAGGAATCAATCACAATTAATCATCACCTTCCAAAAAGGAATCACAATTAATCATCACCTTCCAAAAAGGAATCAATCACAATTAATCACCACCTTCCAAAGAGCAATCACAATCAATCATCACCTTCCAAAAAGGCATCACAATTAATCACCACCTTCCAAAAAGGCATCACAATTAATCACCACCTTCCAAAAAGGAATCACAATCAATCACCACCTTCCAAAAAGGCATCACAATTAATCACCACCTTCCAAAAAGGCATCACAATCAATCATAACCTTCCAAAAAGGAATCACAATTGATCATCACATTCCAAAAAGGAATCATAATTAATCATCACCTTCCAAAAAGGAATCACAATTGATCATCACATTCCAAAAAGGAATCACAATTAATCATCACCTTCCAAAAAGGAATCAATCACAATTAATCACCACCTTCCAAAGAGCAATCACAATCAATCATCACCTTCCAAAAAGGCATCACAATTAATCACCACCTTCCAAAAAGGCATCACAATTAATCACCACCTTCCAAAAAGGAATCACAATCAATCACCACCTTCCAAAAAGGCATCACAATTAATCACCACCTTCCAAAAAGGCATCACAATCAATCATAACCTTCCAAAAAGGAATCACAATTGATCATCACATTCCAAAAAGGAATCATAATTAATCATCACCTTCCAAAAAGGAATCACAATTGATCATCACATTCCAAAAAGGAATCACAATTAATCATCACCTTCCAAAAAGGAATCAATCACAATTAATCACCACCTTCCAAAAAGCAATCACAATCAATCATCACCTTCCAAAAAGGCATCACAATTAATCATCACCTTCCAAAAAGGAATCACAATCAATCATCACCTTCCAAAAAGGCATCACAATTAATCACCACCTTCCAAAAAGGAATCACAATCAATCATAACCTTCCAAAAAGGAATCATAATTAATCATCACCTTCCAAAAATGAATCACAATTGATCATCACATTCCAAAAAGGAATCACATTTAATCATAACCTTCCAAAAAGGAATCATAATTAATCATCACCTTCCAAAAAGGAATCACAATTGATCATCACATTCCAAAAAGGAATCACAATTAATCATCACCTTCCAAAAAGGAATCAATCACATTTAATCATCACCTTCCAAAAAGAAATCAATCACAATTAATCATCACCTTCCAAAAAGGAATCACAATTAATCATCACCTTCCAAAAAGGAGTCACAATTAATCATCACCTTCCAAAAAGGAATCAATCACAATTAATCATCACCTTCCAAAAAGGAATCACAATTAATCATCACCTTCCAAAAAGGAGTCACAATTAATCATCACCTTCCAAAAAGGAATCAATCACAATCAATCATAACCTTCCAAAAAGGAATCACAATTGATCATCACATTCCAAAAAGGAATCATAATTAATCATCACCTTCCAAAAAGGAATCACAATTGATCATCACCTTCCAAAAAGGAATCCAAATTGATCATCACCTTCCAAAAAGGAATCAATCACAATTAATCACCACCTTCCAAAAAGCAATCACAATCAATCATCACCTTCCAAAAAGGCATCACAATTAATCATCACCTTCCAAAAAGGAATCACAATCAATCATCACCTTCCAAAAAGGCATCACAATTAATCACCACCTTCCAAAAAGGAATCACAATCAATCATAACCTTCCAAAAAGGAATCATAATTAATCATCACCTTCCAAAAATGAATCACAATTGATCATCACATTCCAAAAAGGAATCACATTTAATCATCACCTTCCAAAAAGGAATCATAATTAATCATCACCTTCCAAAAAGGAATCACAATTGATCATCACATTCCAAAAAGGAATCACAATTAATCATCACCTTCCAAAAAGGAATCAATCACAATTAATCATCACCTTCCAAAAAGGAATCAATCACAATTAATCATCACCTTCCAAAAAGGAATCACAATTAATCATCACCTTCCAAAAAGGAGTCACAATTAATCATCACCTTCCAAAAAGGAATCAATCACAATTAATCATCACCTTCCAAAAAGGAATCAATCACAATTAATCATCACCTTCCAAAAAGGAATCAATCACAATTAATCATCACCTTCCAAAAAGGAATCACAATTAATCATAACCTTCCAAAAAGGAATCCAAATTGATCATCACCTTCCAAAAAGGAATCACAATTAATCATCACCTTCCAAAAAGGAGTCACAATTAATCATAACCTTCCAAAAAGGAATCGAAATTGATCATCACCTTCCAAAAAGGAGTCACAATTAATCATAACCTTCCAAAAAGGAGTCACAATTGATCATCACCTTCCAAAAAGGAGTCACAATTAATCATCACCTTCCAAAAAGGAATCCAAATTGATCATCACCTTCCAAAAAGGAGTCACAATTAATCATAACCTTCCAAAAATGAATCCAAATTGATCATCACCTTCCAAAAAGCAATCACAATTAATCATAACCTTCCAAAAAGGAATCCAAATTGATCATCACCTTCCAAAAAGGCATCACAATTAATCATAACCTTCCAAAAAGGAATCCAAATTGATCATCACCTTCCAAAAAGCAATCACAATTAATCATCACCTTCCAAAAAGGAATCCAAATTGATCATCACCTTCCAAAAAGGCATCACAATTAATCATCACCTTCCAAAAAGGAATCAATCACAATTGATCATCACCTTCCAAAAAGGAATCACAATTAATCATCACCTTCCAAAAAGGAATCAATCACAATTAATCATAACCTTCCAAAAAGGAATCAATCACAATTAATCATCACCTTCCAAAAAGGAATCAATCACAATTGATCATCACCTTCCAAAAAGGAATCACAATTAATCATAACCTTCCAAAAAGGAATCAATCACAATTAATCATCACCTTCCAAAAAGGAATCAATCACAATTAGTCATAACCTTCCAAAAAGGAATCAATCACAATTAATCATAACCTTCCAAAAAGGAATCAATCACAATTGATCATCGCCTTCCAAAAAGGAATCATAATTAATCATCACCTTCCAAAAAGGAATCACAATTAATCATCACCTTCCAAAAAGCAATCACAATTAATCATCACCTTCCAAAAAGGAATCCAAATTGATCATCACCTTCCAAAAAGGCATCACAATTAATCATCACCTTCCAAAAAGGAATCAATCACAATTGATCATCACCTTCCAAAAAGGAATCACAATTAATCATCACCTTCCAAAAAGGAATCAATCACAATTAATCATAACCTTCCAAAAAGGAATCAATCACAATTAATCATCACCTTCCAAAAAGGAATCAATCACAATTGATCATCACCTTCCAAAAAGGAATCACAATTAATCATAACCTTCCAAAAAGGAATCAATCACAATTAATCATCACCTTCCAAAAAGGAATCAATCACAATTGATCATCACCTTCCAAAAAGGAATCACAATTAATCATAACCTTCCAAAAAGGAATCAATCACAATTAATCATAACCTTCCAAAAAGGAATCAATCACAATTAATCATAACCTTCCAAAAAGGAATCAATCACAATTGATCATCGCCTTCCAAAAAGGAATCATAATTAATCATCACCTTCCAAAGAGGAATCAATCACAATTGATCATCGCCTTCCAAAAAGGAATCATAATTAATCATCACCTTCCAAAAAGGAATCACAATTAATCATAACCTTCCAAAGACTTCCGGGTTCGGTTGCGAGAGGACGCTGGCGTTGCATATTCGCCGCTTCTCCGACTGGATGGATGTACAGGGTCTGCTTCTACCTTTCTGACCTGACATCTCACACCTGTCCTGCCTTTTCACACCCGCACGTGCCGCGTGTTCTCCGGCTGGATAACGGAATCTGCTTTTGATGGTACGGAATACGGAATTCGAAAGGCCCGCTCCCGTTGATTGTGGCCGTGGCCTTGTTTGCCGGTGGCCTTGTGGCCTTGTTTGCCGCTGTGGTCTTGATTAGCGGCTGCAGTCGTTTGCCGCTGCGTTTGCCGCTTTGCCTCCTCGACCTTGGCCTCGTACTCGTCCCTTCGCTCCTGCCTGGCATGGCTCTGAAGTACTCCGCCGCAAGGCTTCTTCTGCTCAATACCCGCTCCACCCCATCATGCATCTCTGCCATCAAATCAAATGGACTCCTCCGACGACCCAGGTACATTCACCGTGGCTCCGGTCGCAAGTTTGTTTATTTGCAATCAGGTCACTCCATCCCCGTCCTCTGGTCGGCTCAGCGCACTCTCACTCTTCGTCCCAGCGCACCTGGTCACAGCAACCCACACGATCGCACCTCTTGCCTACGAACCCTGGCTAAATCACCTGAATTCATCCCTGCTGTTCAAAACAACATCAAGCTCACCCTGTTCAACACCCGGTCCCTCAACAATAAATGCCTCATCCTGAACGAATACATCCTGGATAACAAACTGGACTTTCTCTGTCTCACCGAAACCTGGCAACAACCTCTGGACTACTACACACTCAACCTCACCACACCCAATGGATATTCCTACGTCAATAAACCACGCTCGGAGGGCCGAGGTGGTGGAATTGCCGTTATCCACCGTCAAGACATCAAGACCAACCTCATCTCCATCTCATCTGCTCCATCATTTGAACACCTGGCTTTAAAACTCTCTGGTCACACGCAGTCAGTCATGGCTGTCGTCTACCGCCCTCCCAAACCACACCCATCATTCCTGTCTGACTTCTCCTACTTTCTGACCCAGCTATGTTCCCTCTCCCCCTCAATCCTCCTCCTTGGTGATTTCAATATCCACATGGACTCCACTGACTCCACAATAACCACTGACTTCACTGATTTACTCACCTGCTTTAACCTCACTCAACATGTCGACTTTCCTACCCATATCCGTGGTCACATTTTGGACCTTGTCTGCTCCACTGGATTAAATTTGCACCATCTCTATGGCTCCGACCTCACCCTCTCTGACCACTTAGCCATCACTCTGACCATCAACATCCCCGCCCCAACACCAAGGCATTATCGCACAATCAACTTCCGTAAGCTAAACGCTCTTTCACCTACCTCATTCTCATCCACCCTCTCTGAAAAAATGTCCACTTCTCCCTTCATTGACCTCCACACCCCTTCCGACCTCACTGACTACTACAACCACACTCTCTCCTCCTGCCTTGACCAGCTTGCGCCTGTAAAAACCAAAACAGTTTCTTTCACCCATTCTGCTCCCTGGTTTACCCCTGAACTCCACCTGATGAAAACTCGTGCTCGCCAACTTGAAAGACTCCGCAATAAAACGGGTCTCACAGTTCACTCCCAAGCCTACAAGGACCACATACAACACTACAAAGATGCCCTCTCCCGCGCCCGCTCTGCCTACTACTCTCAAATTATCCACTCTGGCTCCGGAAACCCAAAAGCACTCTTCTCGACAATAAACAAACTCCTCCGCCCCCTGAACACCACCACCCAGTCATTCACAGTAGACAACTGCATCTCCTTCCTCTCTTTCTTCCAACGCAAAATTGACAACATCTACAACAGCTTGACCACCGCCGCACCCGCTCCCCCTCCAACCACCTGCCCCCCCTTGTCCTGCCATCCCCTGTCTCGGTTCTCCCCAATCTCTCCTACTGACCTCTCTGAACTCCTCATAGGAATGAAAACTGCCACCTGCACTCTTGACCCCATCCCCTCCAGCTTTGTCAAAGCCTCCCTCCCTGCTCTCTCTCCACTTATCATTGCAACAATAAACTCCTCCCTGTCTACAGGCATCGTCCCACCTTCCCTCAAAATTGCTGCTGTTACCCCCATTCTAAAAAAACCTGGTCTAAACCCTGACACCCTAAACAACTTCAGACCCATCTCCAACCTACCCTTTCTGTCAAAAGTTTTGGAACGCGCTGTAGCCACTCAACTCAAACATCATCTCTCTGCCAATAACTTGTATGAAACATTCCAATCCGGATTCCGCTCCAACCACAGTACTGAAACTGCTCTCCTCAAAATCACCAACGACCTTCTCCTCTCCTCTGACGCTGGCAACCTCAACATTCTCGTCCTCCTCGACCTCAGCGCTGCCTTTGACACCATCGATCACACTATCCTCCTCACCCGACTTGAATCCACCTTTAACGTCACCGGCACTGCCCTCTCTTGGATTAAATCATACCTCTCTGACAGATGCCAGTTCATCTCCATCAATAACTGCAAATCCCCCACTGCTCCCCTCCCCCAAGGTGTCCCCCAAGGTTCAGTTCTTGGCCCCCTCCTCTTCATCCTTTACCTGTCCCCGCTCGGTCACTTAATCCGCCGTCATGGTCTCCAATTCCACTGCTTCGCCGATGACATCCAGCTTTTCATCTCCACCAAGTCCGTCTCCGCCGACACCCACTCTATCCTGACAAACTGCATCACTGAAATAAAATCCTGGCTTCAAATCAACTTCCTCAAGCTTAACTGTGATAAATCTGAAATAATCATCATTGGCCCAAAAACGCTCACAAAATCCACCCATAACTTTGCCCTCAACATCGACGGTATCCCAGTATCCACCTCCCCTCACATCCGGAATCTTGGCGTCATCTTTGACCAAACCCTTTCCTTCGACAAATACACTAAACAGATCACAAAGTCAGCCTTCTTTCACCTGAAAAACATTGCCCGTCTCCGCTCATCCCTCTCCTCCACGGCTGCAGAAACCCTCATCCACGCCTTCATCACCTCCCGTCTGGACTACTGCAATAGCCTCCTCTATGGTTCACCCTCAAAAATCACCAATAAACTCCAATACATTCAGAACTCCGCTGCCCGTCTACTCACTCATTCCCGGACCCGTGACCACATCACCCCCGTCCTTTACAAGCTTCACTGGCTCCCCATCCCCCAGAGAATCCAGTACAAAATCCTCCTCTTGACATACAAAGCCCTCCATAACCTGGCCCCATCCTACCTGGCTGACCTCCTCTCCAGACACACTCCCACCCGCAACCTCCGCTCTGCTGGTACCAACCTCCTGACCCCCTCCATCCGGACCAAATTCAGATCCTGGGGGGACAGGGCCTTCTCCATCGCTGCTCCCACCCTCTGGAACTCACTACCTCACACCATCAGAGACTCCTCCTCACTCACCACATTCAAAACATCACTAAAGACCCACCTGTTCAACGCTGCATTCAACATTCAACCCACAGCATTTAACCCCTGACTATCTCTTCTCCTTCTCCCTCCTTTTGCTTTAAATATTTCCCTATTGATTCTTGTCTTGTCTTTTTGATTCTTGTCTTATATATATGCCGTATATCGCTGCTGTTTGTTTTCTTGATTCTTGTCTTTTTGCAATTGTTGTTTTCATGTATTGTTATGCATTATGTTTTCCACTCTGTCAAAGCGCCTTTGGGCTTCTGGAAAAGCGCTATACAAAATAAATGAATTATTATTATTATTATTATAACCTTCCAAAAAGGAATCAATCACAATTAATCATAACCTTCCAAAAAGGAATCAATCACAATTAATCATAACCTTCCAAAAAGGAATCAATCACAATTAATCATCACCTTCCAAAAAGGAATCACAATTGATCATCACCTTCCAAAAAGGAATCAAAATTGATCATCATGTTCCAAAAAGGCATCACAATTAATCATAACCTTCCAAAAAGGAATCAATCACAATTAATCATCACCTTCCAAAAAGGAATCAATCACAATTAATCATCACCTTCCAAAAAGGAATCACAATTGATCATCACCTTCCAAAGAGGAATCAATCACAATTAATCATCACCTTCCAAAAAGGAATCACAATCAATCATCACCTTCCAAAGAGGAATCAATCACAATTAATCATCACCTTCCAAAAAGGAATCAATCACAATTAATCACCACCTTCCAAAAAGCAATCACAATCAATCATCACCTTCCAAAAAGGCATCACAATTAATCATCACCTTCCAAAAAGGAATCACAATTAATCATAACCTTCCAAAAAGGATTCCAAATTGATCATCACCTTCCAAAAAGGAATCACAATTAATCATAACCTTCCAAAAAGGATTCCAAATTGATCATCACCTTCCAAAAAGGAATCAAAATTGATCATCATGTTCCAAAAAGGCATCACAATTAATCACCACCTTCCAAAAAGCAATCACAATTAATCATAACCTTCCAAAAAGGAATCATAATTAATCATCACCTTCCAAAAAGGAGTCACAATTAATCATCACCTTCCAAAAAGGAATCACAATTAATCATCACCTTCCAAAAAGGAATCACAATTAATCATCACCTTCCAAAAAGGAATCCAAATTGATCATCACCTTCCAAAAAGGAGTCACAATTAATCATCACCTTCCAAAAAGGAATCACAATTAATCATCACCTTCCAAAAAGGAATCCAAATTGATCATCACCTTCCAAAAAGGAGTCACAATTAATCACCACCTTCCAAAAAGGAATCACAATTAATCATAACCTTCCAAAAAGGAATCATAATTAATCATCACCTTCCAAAAAGGAATCCAAATTGATCATCACCTTCCAAAAAGGAATCACAATTAATCATCACCTTCCAAAAAGGAATCACAATTAATCATCACCTTCCAAAAAGGAATCACAATTAATCATCACCTTCCAAAAAGGAATCCAAATTGATCATCACCTTCCAAAAAGGAGTCACAATTGATCATCACCTTCCAAAAAGGAATCCAAATTGATCATCACCTTCCAAAAAGGAGTCACAATTAATCACCACCTTCCAAAAAGGAATCCAAATTGATCATCACCTTCCAAAAAGGAATCACAATTAATCATCACCTTCCAAAAAGGAATCAATCACAATTAATCACCACCTTCCAAAAAGCAATCACAATCAATCACCACCTTCCAAAAAGGAATCACAATTAATCATAACCTTCCAAAAAGGAATCAAAATTGATCATCATGTTCCAAAAAGGCATCACAATTAATCACCACCTTCCAAAAAGCAATCACAATTAATCATAACCTTCCAAAAAGGAATCATAATTAATCATCACCTTCCAAAAAGGAGTCACAATTAATCATCACCTTCCAAAAAGGAATCACAATTAATCATCACCTTCCAAAAAGGAATCACAATTAATCATCACCTTCCAAAAAGGAATCCAAATTGATCATCACCTTCCAAAAAGGAGTCACAATTAATCATCACCTTCCAAAAAGGAATCACAATTAATCATCACCTTCCAAAAAGGAATCACAATTAATCATCACCTTCCAAAAAGGAATCCAAATTGATCATCACCTTCCAAAAAGGAGTCACAATTAATCATAACCTTCCAAAAAGGAATCATAATTAATCATCACCTTCCAAAAAGGAATCCAAATTGATCATCACCTTCCAAAAAGGAGTCACAATTGATCATCACATTCCAAAAAGGAATCCAAATTGATCATCACCTTCCAAAAAGGAGTCACAATTAATCACCACCTTCCAAAAAGGAATCCAAATTGATCATCACCTTCCAAAAAGGAATCCAAATTGATCATCACCTTCCAAAAAGGAATCACAATTAATCATAACCTTCCAAAAAGGAGTCACAATTGATCATCACCTTCCAAAAATGAATCACAATTAATCATCACCTTCCAAAAAGGAATCCAAATTGATCATCACCTTCCAAAAAGGAATCACAATTAATCATAACCTTCCAAAAAGGAGTCACAATTGATCATCACCTTCCAAAAAGGAATCACAATTAATCATAACCTTCCAAAAAGGAATCCAAATTGATCATCACCTTCCAAAAAGGAATCACAATTAATCACCACCTTCCAAAAAGGAATCCAAATTGATCATCACCTTCCAAAAAGGAGTCACAATTAATCATCACCTTCCAAAAAGCAATCACAATTAATCATCACCTTCCAAAAAGGCATCCAAATTGATCATCACCTTCCAAAAAGGAATCACAATTAATCATCACCTTCCAAAAAGCAATCACAATTAATCATCACCTTCCAAAAAGGAATCACAATTAATCATCACCTTCCAAAAAGGAATCAATCACAATTAATCATAACCTTCCAAAAAGGAATCACAATTTATCATAACCTTCCAAAAAGGAATCACAATTAATCATAACCTTCCAAAAAGGGATCACAATTAATCATAACCTTCCAAAAAGGAATCAATCACAATTAATCATAACCTTCCAAAAAGGAATCACAATTAATCATAACCTTCCAAAAAGGAATCACAATTAATCATAACCTTCCAAAAAGGAATCCAAATTGATCATCACCTTCCAAAAAGGAGTCACAATTGATCACCACCTTCCAAAAAGGAATCACAATTAATCACCACCTTCCAAAAAGGAGTCACAATTGATCATCACCTTCCAAAAAGGAGTCACAATTAATCATCACCTTCCAAAAAGGAATCCAAATTAATCATAACCTTCCAAAAAGGAATCACAATTAATCACCACCTTCCAAAAAGGAATCACAATTAATCACCACCTTCCAAAAAGGAGTCACAATTGATCATCACCTTCCAAAAAGGAGTCACAATTAATCATCACCTTCCAAAAAGGAGTCACAATTGATCATCACCTTCCAAAAAGGAATCACAATTAATCACCACCTTCCAAAAAGGAGTTACAATTAATCATAACCTTCCAAAAAGGAATCCAAATTGATCATCACCTTCCAAAAAGGAGTCACAATTAATCACCACCTTCCAAAAAGGAGTCACAATTAATCATCACCTTCCAAAAAGGAGTCACAATTGATCATCACCTTCCAAAAAGGAATCACAATTAATCACCACCTTCCAAAAAGGAGTTACAATTAATCATAACCTTCCAAAAAGGAATCCAAATTGATCATCACCTTCCAAAAAGGAGTCACAATTAATCACCACCTTCCAAAAAGGAGTCACAATTGATCATCACCTTCCAAAAAGGAATCACAATTAATCACCACCTTCCAAAAAGGAGTCACAATTAATCATAACCTTCCAAAAAGGAATCCAAATTGATCATCACCTTCCAAAAGGAGTCACAATGAATCATAACCTTCCAAAAAGGAGTCACAATTAATCATAACCTTCCAAAAAGGAATCACAATTAATCATAACCTTCCAAAAAGGGATCACAATTAATCATAACCTTCCAAAAAGGAATCACAATTAATCATAACCTTCCAAAAAGGGATCAATCACAATTAATCATCACCTTCCAAAAAGGAATCCAAATTGATCATCACCTTCCAAAAAGGAGTCACAATTAATCATCACCTTCCAAAAAGGAATCACAATTAATCATCACCTTCCAAAAAGGAATCACAATTAATCATAACCTTCCAAAAAGGAATCACAATTAATCATCACCTTCCAAAAAGGAATCACAATTAACCATAACCTTCCAAAAAGGAATCAATCACAATTAATCATCACCTTCCAAAAAGGAATCACAATTAATCATAACCTTCCAAAAAGGAATCCAAATTGATCATCACCTTCCAAAAAGGAGTCACAATTAATCATCACCTTCCAAAAAGGAATCACAATTAATCATCACCTTCCAAAAAGGAATCACAATTAATCATAACCTTCCAAAAAGGAATCACAATTAATCATCACCTTCCAAAGAGGAATCACAATTGATCATCACCTTCCAAAAAGGAGTCACAATTTATCATCACCTTCCAAAAAGGAATCCAAATTGATCATCACCTTCCAAAAAGGAGTCACAATTAATCACCACCTTCCAAAAAGGAATCACAATTAATCATAACCTTCCAAAAAGGAATCATAATTAATCATCACCTTCCAAAAAGGAGTCACAATTAATCATCACCTTCCAAAAAGGAATCCAAATTGATCATCACCTTCCAAAAAGGAATCCAAATTGATCATCACCTTCCAAAAAGGAATCCAAATTGATCATCACCTTCCAAAAAGGAATCCAAATTGATCATCACCTTCCAAAAAGGAATCACAATTAATCATCACCTTCCAAAAAGGAATCACAATTAATCATAACCTTCCAAAAAGGAATCACAATTAATCATCACCTTCCAAAGAGGAGTCACAATTGATCATCACCTTCCAAAAAGGAATCCAAATTGATCATCACCTTCCAAAAAGGAATCACAATTAATCATCACCTTCCAAAAAGGAGTCACAATTAATCATCACCTTCCAAAAAGGAATCACAATTGATCATCACCTTCTAAAAATGAATCACAATTGATCAACACCTTCCATAAAGGAATCACTATTAATCATCACCTTCCAAAAAGGAATCACAATTGATCATCACCTTCTAAAAATGAATCACAATTAATCATCACCTTCCAAAAAGCAATCACAATTGATCATCACCTTCCAAAAAGGAATCAATCACAATCAATCATCACCTTCCAAAAAGGAATCAATCACAATTAATCATCACCTTCCAAAAAGCAATCACAATTGATCATCACCTTCCAAAAAGCAATCACAATTAATCATCTCTCTGACCATCCTCAGGGAGCCTGCTCAGCGTCGACGAGTCTGGCATTTCACTCAGGCCAACTGGCACGGTCTTCAAGCAGCCATCAATCATCTGGACTGGTCTCCCATCTCTACCACCTCTGACATCAACTCATCCTGGGAATTCTTCCAAAGTAAATTGCTCTCTCTCATGCACAGATTTATCCCATCTCGTCTTCAGTTGTCATACCCTTCCTCCCGTCCATGGTACACGGAATCTTGTGGTGAGGCTGTTGCCCAGAAACAACTTGCCTTCGTCTCCTGGAAAGCAAATCCAACGGAAGGAAATCTCATTTCCTTTCACAAAGCCCGAAACAAGTGTGTGTCCACCCTCAGGAGAGCCAGGAAACAATATCTCTCCGTTCTCAAGACCGAACTCTCTTATCTGTCTCCCTCTTCCAAATCCTGGTGGCATCTGGTCAAATCCGTTTCTGGTGTTTGTTCCCCCTCCATCCCCTCCCTTACCTCAAACGGCTACACAGCTGACTCCGCACGTGAAAAAGCTGAATGCCTCAACTCTGTGTTTGCCTCTAAATCTTGTGTCCCAAACCCATCCCTCTCTGTACCCACCATACCCAGTCGTACCCTGCTGCTCCTGGACTCCGTGTCCTTTCCTCCTGACAAGGTGGAAAAGTTTCTGTCAACCCTCGACTCTGATTCTGCAACTGGACCCGACGGCATCAGCCCACGGGTCCTAAAATCCTGCTCTGCTGCTCTATCTCACCCTCTCTCTCACCCTCTCTCTGTTCTCTTCACCCTCTCTTTTGCTCAAGGTCAACTGCCATCTGCTTGGAAATCAGCCAACATCACCGCTTTGCACAAAAAAGGTGCAAAAACAGATCCTAGCAACTACAGACCAATCAGCCTTCTCCCAATTATCAGCAAAGTCATGGAATCCATCATTGCTTCGGATATGAAATCTTTCCTCTTCTCCAATGGCTTGATCTCTGATCATCAATTTGGTTTCAGACCAGGTCACTCTACTCTGGACATGCTGCTTCTGCTGTCTCAACAATGGATGGAGGTCCTCAATGCCAAACAGGAAATTAGAGCTGTCTCCCTCGACATATCACGTGCCTTCGACACGGTCTGGCACCCCGCTCTGCTCACCAAACTCTCCTCCTTTGGTATCCATGGAAATCTCCACGCATGGCTGGCGGACTTCCTCTCTAGTCGTCGTCAACGTGTGGCCCTGAATGGGTTTCTCTCATCTCCTCTTCCTGTTCAGGCTGGAGTTCCCCAAGGCAGTGTTCTGGGCCCCGTGCTTTTTCTGGTCTTCATCAATGATCTCTCTGACTCTCTCGAAAATCCTTTCTATCTCTTTGCTGATGACTCCACTCTCTGCCGCTCCATTCCTCTTCCCTCAGATCGGCAGTCTGCTGCCTCCTCACTCTCTGAAGACCTGGACAAAATCACAGACTGGTCAAACAAGTGGAACATGTCTTTCAATCCTGACAAATCTCACACTCTTACTATGTCTCTCCGAAAAGATCGACTGGACAACCCTCCCATCTACTTTCTCAACAATCCTCTCCAAGAAGTTCTGTCGCTCAAGATTTTGGGTCTCACTATCTGCCATGATCTTTCTTGGGAAAACCACATTTCCAAGCTGGCCTCCAAAGCCAGTCGCCGACTGGGCATCCTCCGTCGTGCGAAGTCCTTCCTCGGCACACCTGAGCTCCTCACCACATACAAGGCTTTCATCCGCAGCTCAATGGAATACTGTTCTCCCCTATGGGCCGGTGCTCCTGCCTCACACCTAGCTCGGCTTCACGCTGTTGAAACCAAAGCTTTCAGAATTATTGGAATCTCCCGCGATGAAGCTATCTCTGAGGGCCTTTCACTCACTCACCGCAGGCAGGTAGGTGGTCTTTCTGTCTTCTACCGACTCCTCTCCGGCCTTGCACCCCCAGCTCTCTCTGTGCTCTGTCCCCCAAATATTCCTACAGGTCGCACAAGATCTGCCAGCAACCCTCTGATGGTTAAACTGCCGAAATCTCGGCTCGCTGCTCACCTTCACTCTTTCATTCCTCTTTTCTCCCGCCTCTGGAACAAACTCCCTCACTCCCTTCAATCCCACTCCTCCCTCCAGGTCTTTAAAACAGCTGTTCACCACCATCTCTTATCTTCCCCCATCCAAAACCTTGATCTTTTCTACCCCCGCTAATTCACCCCAGATCCACCTTGTTTGAAATTCCAACTTCTTTCCTGGAAGTCCTGGCAGTGTCCATATGTTTTATACCTCTCACACCGCCCCCTTCCCATGCCCCCCCCCCCCAAAGCCCTCGCCCTCTCTCAGATCTCTCGATGTCTCCATGTCTCTCGGTCCCTGCTCTCAAATGTTGTGTTTGTGTCCTTCCCCCCTCTCTCCCCATCTTGTCTACCGCTCCCGATGTTATATGTTTTATGTGTCGGTTTGTCTTTCTGTGTGATTAATGTTCGCTCTTTCACGAGCCTCGATCATGTATACAAAAAAAAAAAAAAAAAAAAAAAAAAAATCACAATTAATCATCACCTTCCAAAAAGGAATCAATCACAATCAATCATCACCTTCCAAAAAGGAATCAATCACAATTAATCATCACCTTCCAAAAAGCAATCACAATTGATCATCACCTCCCAAAAAGGAGTCACAATTAATCATCACCTTCCAAAAAGGAGTCACAATTAATCATCACCTTCCAAAAAGGAATCCTAATTGATCATCACCTTCCAAAAAGGAGTCACAATTAATCATCACCTTCCAAAAAGGAGTCACAATTAATCATCACCTTCCAAAAAGGAGTCACAATTAATCATCACCTTCCAAAAAGGAATCGCAATTAATCACCATCCAAAAAGGAGTCACAATTAATCATCACCTTCCAAAAAGGAATCCAAATTGATCATCACCTTCCAAAAAGGAGTCACAATTAATCATCACCTTCCAAAAAGGAATCCAAATTGATCATCACCTTCCAAAAAGGAGTAACAATTAATCATCACCTTCCAAAAAGGAATCCAAATTGATCATCACCTTCCAAAAAGGAGTCACAATTAATCATCACCTTCCAAAAAGGAATCACAATTGATCATCACCTTTCAAAAAGGAATCCAAATTGATCATCACCTTCCAAAAAGGCATCACAATTAATCACTACCTTCCAAAAAGGAATCACAATTGATCATCACCTTCCAAAAAGGAGTCACAATTAATCATCACCTTCCAAAAAGGAATCCAAATTGATCATCACCTTCCAAAAAGGCGTCACAATTAATCACTACCTTCCAAAAAGGAATCACAATTGATCATCACCTTCCAAAAAGGAGTCACAATTAATCATCACCTTCCAAAAAGGAATCCAAATTGATCATCACCTTCCAAAAAGGAGTCACAATTATTCACCACCTTCCAAAGAGGAATCATAATGAATGATCACCTTCCAAAAAGGAATCACAATTAATCACCACCTTCCAAAAAGGAATCACAATTAATCACCACCTTCCAAAAAGGAATCACAATTGATCATCACCTTCCAAAAAGGAATCACAATTGATAATCGCCTTCCAAAAAGAAATCACAATTGATCATCACCTTCCAAAAAGGAATCACAATGGATCATCACCTTCCAAAAAGGAATCACAATTAATCACCTTCCAAAAAGGAATCACAATTAATCATCACCTTCCAAAAAGGATTCACAATTGATCATCACCTTCCAAAAAGAAATCACAATTGATCATCACCTTCCAAAAAGGAATCACAATTAACACCTTCCAAAAAGGAATCACAATTGATCATCACCTTCCAAAAAGGAGTCACAATTAATCATCACCTTCCAAAAAGGAGTCACAATTAATCATCACCTTCCAAAAAGGAGTCACAATTAATCATCACCTTCCAAAAAGGAGTCACAATTAATCATCACCTTCCAAAAAGGAATCCTAATTGATCATCACCTTCCAAAAAGGAGTCACAATTAATCACCACCTTCCAAAAAGGAATCCAAATTGATCATCACCTTCCAAAAAGGAGTCACAATTAATCATCACCTTCCAAAAAGGAATCACAATTAATCACCTTCCAAAAAGGAATCACAATTAATCATCACCTTCCAAAAAGGAATCACAATTAATCATCACCTTCCAAAAAGGAATCACAATTGATCATCACCTTCCAAAAAGGAGTCACAATTAATCATCACCTTCCAAAAAGGAATCACAATTAATCACCTTCCAAAAAGGAGTCACAATTAATCATCACCTTCCAAAAAGGAATCACAATTAATCACCTTCCAAAAAGGAATCACAATTAATCATCACCTTCCAAAAAGGAGTCACAATTAATCATCACCTTCCAAAAAGGAGTCACAATTAATCATCACCTTCCCAAAAGGAATCACAATTGATCATCACCTTCCAAAAAGGAGTCACAATTAATCACCACCTTCCAAAAAGGAATCACAATTGATCACCTTCCAAAAAGGAATCACAATTAATCATCACCTTCCAAAAAGGAATCACAATTGATAATCGCCTTCCAAAAAGAAATCACAATTGATCATCACCTTCCAAAAAGGAATCCAAATTGATCATCACCTTCCAAAAAGGAGTCACAATTATTCATCACCTTCCAAAAAGGAATCACAAATGATAATCGCCTTCCAAAAGGAATCACAATTGATAATCGCCTTCCAAAAAGAAATCACAATTGATCATCACCTTCCAAAAAGGAATCCAAATTGATCATCACCTTCCAAAAAGGAGTCACAATTATTCATCACCTTCCAAAAAGGAATCACAAATGATAATCGCCTTCCAAAAAGGAATCACAATTAATCACCACCTTCCAAAAAGGAATCACAATTAATCACCACCTTCCAAAAAGGAATCACAATTGATCACCTTCCAAAAAGGAATCACAATTGATAATCGCCTTCCAAAAAGAAATCACAATTGATCATCACCTTCCAAAAAGGAATCACAATGGATCATCACCTTCCAAAAAGGAATCACAATTAATCACCTTCCAAAAAGGAATCACAATTAATCATCACCTTCCAAAAAGGATTCACAATTGATCATCACCTTCCAAAAAGAAATCACAATTGATCATCACCTTCCAAAAAGGAATCACAATTAACACCTTCCAAAAAGGAATCACAATTGATCATCACCTTCCAAAAAGGAATCATAATTAATCATCACCTTCCAAAAAGGAGTCACAATTAATCGCCACCTTCCAAAAAGGAATCCAAATTGATCATCACCTTCCAAAAAGGATTCACAATTGATCATCACCTTCCAAAAAGAAATCACAATTGATCATCACCTTCCAAAAAGGAATCACAATTAACACCTTCCAAAAAGGAATCACAATTGATCATCACCTTCCAAAAAGGAATCACAATTAATCACCACCTTCCAAAAAGGAGTCACAATTAATCATCACCTTCCAAAAAGGAATCACAATTGATCATCACCTTCCAAAAAAAAATCACAATTGATCATCACCTTCCAAAAACGAATCACAATTGATCATCACCTTCCAAAAAGGAATCACAATTGATCATCACCTTCCAAAAACGAATCACAATTGATCATCACCTTCCAAAAAGGAATCACAATTGATCATCACCTTCCAAAAAGGAGTCACAATTAATCATCACCTTCCAAAAAGGAATCACAATTGATCATCACCTTCCAAAAAAAAATCACAATTGATCATCACCTTCCAAAAACGAATCACAATTGATCATCACCTTCCAAAAAGGAATCACAATTGATCATCACCTTCCAAAAAGGAATCAAAATTGATCATCACCTTCCAAAAAGAAATCACAATTAATCATCACCTTCCAAAAAGGAATCACAATTGATCATCACCTTCCAAAAAGGAATCACAATTGATCATCACCTTCCAAAAAGGAATCACAATTGATCATCACCTTCCAAAAAGGAATCACAATTGATCATCACCTTCCAAAAAGGAATCACAATTGATCATCACCTTCCAAAAAGGAATCACAATTGATCATCGCCTTCCAAAAAGGAATCACAATTGATCATCACCTTCCAAAAAGGAATCACAATTGATCATCACCTTCCAAAAAGGAGTCAATTAATCATCACCTTCCAAAAATGAATCACAATTGATCATCACCTTCCAAAAAGGAATCACAATTGATCATCACATTCCGAAAAGGAGTCACAATTAATCATCACCTTCCAAAAAGGAATCACAATTGATCATCACCTTCCAAAAACGAATCAATCACAATTAATCATCACCTTCCAAAAAGGAATCAATCACAATTAATCATCACCATCCAAAAAGGAATCAATCACAATTAATCATCACCTTCCAAAAAGGAATCACAATTGACCATCACCTTCCAAAAAGGAATCAAAATTGATCATCATGTTCCAAAAAGGAATCAATCACAATTAATCATCACCTTCCAAAAAGGAATCATAATTAATCATCACCTTCCAAAAAGGAATCACAATTGATCATCACATTCCAAAAAGGAATCACAATTAATCATTACCTTCCAAAAAGCAATCACAATTAATCATAACCTTCCAAAAAGGAATCATAATTAATCATCACCTTCCAAAAAGGAATCACAATTGATCATCACATTCCAAAAAGGAATCACAATTAATCATCACCTTCCAAAAACGAATCAATCACAATTGATCATCACCTTCCAAAAAGGAATCACAATTGATCATCACCTTCCAAAAAGGAATCACAATTGATCATCACATTCCAAAAAGGAATCACAATTAATCATCACCTTCCAAAAAGGAATCAATCACAATTAATCATCACCTTCCAAAAAGGAATCAATCACAATTAATCATCACCTTCCAAAAAGGAGTCACAATTAATCATCACCTTCCAAAAAGGAATCACAATTAATCATCACCTTCCAAAAAGGAATCAATCACAATTAATCATCACCTTCCAAAAAGGAATCACAATTAATCATCACCTTCCAAAAAGGAATCAATCACAATTAATCACCACCTTCCAAAGAGCAATCACAATCAATCATCACCTTCCAAAAAGGCATCACAATTAATCACCACCTTCCAAAAAGGCATCACAATTAATCACCACCTTCCAAAAAGGAATCACAATCAATCACCACCTTCCAAAAAGGCATCACAATTAATCACCACCTTCCAAAAAGGCATCACAATCAATCATAACCTTCCAAAAAGGAATCACAATTGATCATCACATTCCAAAAAGGAATCATAATTAATCATCACCTTCCAAAAAGGAATCACAATTGATCATCACATTCCAAAAAGGAATCACAATTAATCATCACCTTCCAAAAAGGAATCAATCACAATTAATCACCACCTTCCAAAAAGCAATCACAATCAATCATCACCTTCCAAAAAGGCATCACAATTAATCATCACCTTCCAAAAAGGAATCACAATCAATCATCACCTTCCAAAAAGGCATCACAATTAATCACCACCTTCCAAAAAGGAATCACAATCAATCATAACCTTCCAAAAAGGAATCATAATTAATCATCACCTTCCAAAAAGGAATCACAATTGATCATCACATTCCAAAAAGGAATCACATTTAATCATAACCTTCCAAAAAGGAATCATAATTAATCATCACCTTCCAAAAAGGAATCACAATTGATCATCACATTCCAAAAAGGAATCACAATTAATCATCACCTTCCAAAAAGGAATCAATCACAATTAATCATCACCTTCCAAAAAGGAATCAATCACAATTAATCATCACCTTCCAAAAAGGAATCACAATTAATCATCACCTTCCAAAAAGGAATCAATCACAATTAATCATCACCTTCCAAAAAGGAATCAATCACAATTAATCATCACCTTCCAAAAAGGAATCACAATTAATCATCACCTTCCAAAAAGGAGTCACAATTAATCATCACCTTCCAAAAAGGAATCAATCACAATTAATCATCACCTTCCAAAAAGGAATCAATCACAATTAATCATCACCTTCCAAAAAGGAATCAATCACAATTAATCATCACCTTCCAAAAAGGAATCAATCACAATTAATCATCACCTTCCAAAAAGGAATCACAATTAATCATCACCTTCCAAAAAGGAGTCACAATTAATCATAACCTTCCAAAAAGGAATCCAAATTGATCATCACCTTCCAAAAAGGAGTCACAATTAATCATCACCTTCCAAAAAGGAATCCAAATTGATCATCACCTTCCAAAAAGGAATCCAAATTGATCATCACCTTCCAAAAAGGAGTCACAATTAATCATAACCTTCCAAAAAGGAATCCAAATTGATCATCACCTTCCAAAAAGGAGTCACAATTGATCATAACCTTCCAAAAAGGAATCACAATTAATCATCACCTTCCAAAAAGGAATCACAATTAATCATCACCTTCCAAAAAGGAGTCACAATTAATCATCACCTTCCAAAAAGGAGTCACAATTGATCATAACCTTCCAAAAAGGAATCCAAATTGATCATCACCTTCCAAAAAGGAGTCACAATTAATCATAACCTTCCAAAAAGGAGTCACAATTGATCATAACCTTCCAAAAAGGAATCCAAATTGATCATCACCTTCCAAAAAGGAGTCACAATTAATCATCACCTTCCAAAAAGGAATCCAAATTGATCATCACCTTCCAAAAAGGAGTCACAATTAATCATAACCTTCCAAAAAGGAATCCAAATTGATCATCACCTTCCAAAAAGCAATCACAATTAATCATAACCTTCCAAAAAGGAATCCAAATTGATCATCACCTTCCAAAAAGCAATCACAATTAATCATCACCTTCCAAAAAGGCATCCAAATTGATCATCACCTTCCAAAAAGGCATCACAATTAATCATAACCTTCCAAAAAGGAATCAATCACAATTAATCATCACCTTCCAAAAAGGCATCACAATTAATCACCACCTTCCAAAAAGGAATCACAATCAATCATAACCTTCCAAAAAGGAATCATAATTAATCATCACCTTCCAAAAAGGAATCACAATTGATCATCACATTCCAAAAAGGAATCACAATTAATCATAACCTTCCAAAAAGGAATCAATCACAATTAATCATCACCTTCCAAAAAGGAATCAATCACAATTAATCATAACCTTCCAAAAAGGAGTCACAATTAATCATAACCTTCCAAAAAGGAATCAATCACAATTAATCATAACCTTCCAAAAAGGAATCAATCACAATTAATCATCACCTTCCAAAAAGGAATCAATCACAATTAATCATAACCTTCCAAAAAGGAATCATAATTAATCATCACCTTCCAAAAAGGAATCACAATTGATCATCACATTCCAAAAAGGAATCACAATTAATCATCACCTTCCAAAAAGGAATCAATCACAATTAATCATAACCTTCCAAAAAGGAATCAATCACAATTAATCATAACCTTCCAAAAAGGAATCAATCACAATTAATCATCACCTTCCAAAAAGGAATCACAATTGATCATCACCTTCCAAAAAGGAATCAAAATTGATCATCATGTTCCAAAAAGGCATCACAATTAATCATAACCTTCCAAAAAGGAATCAATCACAATTAATCATCACCTTCCAAAAAGGAATCAATCACAATTAATCATCACCTTCCAAAAAGGAATCACAATTGATCATCACCTTCCAAAGAGGAATCAATCACAATTAATCATCACCTTCCAAAAAGGAATCACAATCAATCATCACCTTCCAAAGAGGAATCAATCACAATTAATCATCACCTTCCAAAAAGGAATCAATCACAATTAATCACCACCTTCCAAAAAGCAATCACAATCAATCATCACCTTCCAAAAAGGGATCACAATTAATCATAACCTTCCAAAAAGGAGTCACAATTAATCATAACCTTCCAAAAAGGGATCACAATTAATCATAACCTTCCAAAAAGGAGTCACAATTAATCATAACCTTCCAAAAAGGGATCACAATTAACCATAACCTTCCAAAAAGGAATCAATCACAATTAATCATCACCTTCCAAAAAGGAATCACAATTAATCATAACCTTCCAAAAAGGAATCACAATTGATCATCACATTCCAAAAAGGAATCACAATTAATCATAACCTTCCAAAAAGCAATCACAATTAATCATAACCTTCCAAAAAGGAATCATAATTAATCATCACCTTCCAAAAAGGAATCACAATTGATCATCACATTCCAAAAAGGAATCACAATTAATCATCACCTTCCAAAAACGAATCAATCACAATTGATCATCACCTTCCAAAAAGGAATCACAATTGATCATCACCTTCCAAAAAGGAATCACAATTGATCATCACATTCCAAAAAGGAATCACAATTAATCATCACCTTCCAAAAAGGAATCAATCACAATTAATCATCACCTTCCAAAAAGGAATCAATCACAATTAATCATCACCTTCCAAAAAGGAGTCACAATTAATCATCACCTTCCAAAAAGGAATCACAATTAATCATCACCTTCCAAAAAGGAATCAATCACAATTAATCATCACCTTCCAAAAAGGAATCACAATTAATCATCACCTTCCAAAAAGGAATCAATCACAATTAATCACCACCTTCCAAAGAGCAATCACAATCAATCATCACCTTCCAAAAAGGCATCACAATTAATCACCACCTTCCAAAAAGGCATCACAATTAATCACCACCTTCCAAAAAGGAATCACAATCAATCACCACCTTCCAAAAAGGCATCACAATTAATCACCACCTTCCAAAAAGGCATCACAATCAATCATAACCTTCCAAAAAGGAATCACAATTGATCATCACATTCCAAAAAGGAATCATAATTAATCATCACCTTCCAAAAAGGAATCACAATTGATCATCACATTCCAAAAAGGAATCACAATTAATCATCACCTTCCAAAAAGGAATCAATCACAATTAATCACCACCTTCCAAAAAGCAATCACAATCAATCATCACCTTCCAAAAAGGCATCACAATTAATCATCACCTTCCAAAAAGGAATCACAATCAATCATCACCTTCCAAAAAGGCATCACAATTAATCACCACCTTCCAAAAAGGAATCACAATCAATCATAACCTTCCAAAAAGGAATCATAATTAATCATCACCTTCCAAAAAGGAATCACAATTGATCATCACATTCCAAAAAGGAATCACATTTAATCATAACCTTCCAAAAAGGAATCATAATTAATCATCACCTTCCAAAAAGGAATCACAATTGATCATCACATTCCAAAAAGGAATCACAATTAATCATCACCTTCCAAAAAGGAATCAATCACAATTAATCATCACCTTCCAAAAAGGAATCAATCACAATTAATCATCACCTTCCAAAAAGGAATCACAATTAATCATCACCTTCCAAAAAGGAATCAATCACAATTAATCATCACCTTCCAAAAAGGAATCAATCACAATTAATCATCACCTTCCAAAAAGGAATCACAATTAATCATCACCTTCCAAAAAGGAGTCACAATTAATCATCACCTTCCAAAAAGGAATCAATCACAATTAATCATCACCTTCCAAAAAGGAATCAATCACAATTAATCATCACCTTCCAAAAAGGAGTCACAATTAATCATCACCTTCCAAAAAGGAATCAATCACAATTAATCATCACCTTCCAAAAAGGAGTCACAATTAATCATCACCTTCCAAAAAGGAATCAATCACAATTAATCATCACCTTCCAAAAAGGAATCAATCACAATTAATCATCACCTTCCAAAAAGGAGTCACAATTAATCATCACCTTCCAAAAAGGAATCAATCACAATTAATCATCACCTTCCAAAAAGGAATCAATCACAATTAATCATCACCTTCCAAAAAGGAATCAATCACAATTAATCATCACCTTCCAAAAAGGAATCAATCACAATTAATCATCACCTTCCAAAAAGGAATCACAATTAATCATCACCTTCCAAAAAGGAGTCACAATTAATCATAACCTTCCAAAAAGGAATCCAAATTGATCATCACCTTCCAAAAAGGAGTCACAATTAATCATCACCTTCCAAAAAGGAATCCAAATTGATCATCACCTTCCAAAAAGGAATCACAATTGATCATCACATTCCAAAAAGGAATCACATTTAATCATAACCTTCCAAAAAGGAATCATAATTAATCATCACCTTCCAAAAAGGAATCACAATTAATCATAACCTTCCAAAAAGGAATCAATCACAATTAATCATCACCTTCCAAAAAGGAATCAATCACAATTAATCATAACCTTCCAAAAAGGAGTCACAATTAATCATAACCTTCCAAAAAGGAATCAATCACAATTAATCATAACCTTCCAAAAAGGAATCAATCACAATTAATCATCACCTTCCAAAAAGGAATCAATCACAATTAATCATAACCTTCCAAAAAGGAATCATAATTAATCATCACCTTCCAAAAAGGAATCACAATTGATCATCACATTCCAAAAAGGAATCACAATTAATCATCACCTTCCAAAAAGGAATCAATCACAATTAATCATAACCTTCCAAAAAGGAATCAATCACAATTAATCATAACCTTCCAAAAAGGAATCAATCACAATTAATCATCACCTTCCAAAAAGGAATCACAATTGATCATCACCTTCCAAAAAGGAATCAAAATTGATCATCATGTTCCAAAAAGGCATCACAATTAATCATAACCTTCCAAAAAGGAATCAATCACAATTAATCATCACCTTCCAAAAAGGAATCAATCACAATTAATCATCACCTTCCAAAAAGGAATCACAATTGATCATCACCTTCCAAAGAGGAATCAATCACAATTAATCATCACCTTCCAAAAAGGAATCACAATCAATCATCACCTTCCAAAGAGGAATCAATCACAATTAATCATCACCTTCCAAAAAGGAATCAATCACAATTAATCACCACCTTCCAAAAAGCAATCACAATCAATCATCACCTTCCAAAAAGGGATCACAATTAATCATAACCTTCCAAAAAGGAGTCACAATTAATCATAACCTTCCAAAAAGGGATCACAATTAATCATAACCTTCCAAAAAGGAGTCACAATTAATCATAACCTTCCAAAAAGGGATCACAATTAACCATAACCTTCCAAAAAGGAATCAATCACAATTAATCATCACCTTCCAAAAAGGAATCACAATTAATCATAACCTTCCAAAAAGGAATCACAATTGATCATCACATTCCAAAAAGGAATCACAATTAATCATAACCTTCCAAAAAGCAATCACAATTAATCATAACCTTCCAAAAAGGAATCATAATTAATCATCACCTTCCAAAAAGGAATCACAATTGATCATCACATTCCAAAAAGGAATCACAATTAATCATCACCTTCCAAAAACGAATCAATCACAATTGATCATCACCTTCCAAAAAGGAATCACAATTGATCATCACCTTCCAAAAAGGAATCACAATTGATCATCACATTCCAAAAAGGAATCACAATTAATCATCACCTTCCAAAAAGGAATCAATCACAATTAATCATCACCTTCCAAAAAGGAATCAATCACAATTAATCATCACCTTCCAAAAAGGAGTCACAATTAATCATCACCTTCCAAAAAGGAATCACAATTAATCATCACCTTCCAAAAAGGAATCAATCACAATTAATCATCACCTTCCAAAAAGGAATCACAATTAATCATCACCTTCCAAAAAGGAATCAATCACAATTAATCACCACCTTCCAAAGAGCAATCACAATCAATCATCACCTTCCAAAAAGGCATCACAATTAATCACCACCTTCCAAAAAGGCATCACAATTAATCACCACCTTCCAAAAAGGAATCACAATCAATCACCACCTTCCAAAAAGGCATCACAATTAATCACCACCTTCCAAAAAGGCATCACAATCAATCATAACCTTCCAAAAAGGAATCACAATTGATCATCACATTCCAAAAAGGAATCATAATTAATCATCACCTTCCAAAAAGGAATCACAATTGATCATCACATTCCAAAAAGGAATCACAATTAATCATCACCTTCCAAAAAGGAATCAATCACAATTAATCACCACCTTCCAAAAAGCAATCACAATCAATCATCACCTTCCAAAAAGGCATCACAATTAATCATCACCTTCCAAAAAGGAATCACAATCAATCATCACCTTCCAAAAAGGCATCACAATTAATCACCACCTTCCAAAAAGGAATCACAATCAATCATAACCTTCCAAAAAGGAATCATAATTAATCATCACCTTCCAAAAAGGAATCACAATTGATCATCACATTCCAAAAAGGAATCACATTTAATCATAACCTTCCAAAAAGGAATCATAATTAATCATCACCTTCCAAAAAGGAATCACAATTGATCATCACATTCCAAAAAGGAATCACAATTAATCATCACCTTCCAAAAAGGAATCAATCACAATTAATCATCACCTTCCAAAAAGGAATCAATCACAATTAATCATCACCTTCCAAAAAGGAATCACAATTAATCATCACCTTCCAAAAAGGAATCAATCACAATTAATCATCACCTTCCAAAAAGGAATCAATCACAATTAATCATCACCTTCCAAAAAGGAATCACAATTAATCATCACCTTCCAAAAAGGAGTCACAATTAATCATCACCTTCCAAAAAGGAATCAATCACAATTAATCATCACCTTCCAAAAAGGAATCAATCACAATTAATCATCACCTTCCAAAAAGGAGTCACAATTAATCATCACCTTCCAAAAAGGAATCAATCACAATTAATCATCACCTTCCAAAAAGGAGTCACAATTAATCATCACCTTCCAAAAAGGAATCAATCACAATTAATCATCACCTTCCAAAAAGGAATCAATCACAATTAATCATCACCTTCCAAAAAGGAGTCACAATTAATCATCACCTTCCAAAAAGGAATCAATCACAATTAATCATCACCTTCCAAAAAGGAATCAATCACAATTAATCATCACCTTCCAAAAAGGAATCAATCACAATTAATCATCACCTTCCAAAAAGGAATCAATCACAATTAATCATCACCTTCCAAAAAGGAATCACAATTAATCATCACCTTCCAAAAAGGAGTCACAATTAATCATAACCTTCCAAAAAGGAATCCAAATTGATCATCACCTTCCAAAAAGGAGTCACAATTAATCATCACCTTCCAAAAAGGAATCATAATTAATCATCACCTTCCAAAAAGGAATCACAATTGATCATCACATTCCAAAAAGGAATCACAATTAATCATCACCTTCCAAAAAGGAATCAATCACAATTAATCATCACCTTCCAAAAAGGAATCAATCACAATTAATCATCACCTTCCAAAAAGGAATCACAATTAATCATCACCTTCCAAAAAGGAATCAATCACAATTAATCATCACCTTCCAAAAAGGAATCAATCACAATTAATCATCACCTTCCAAAAAGGAATCACAATTAATCATCACCTTCCAAAAAGGAGTCACAATTAATCATCACCTTCCAAAAAGGAATCAATCACAATTAATCATCACCTTCCAAAAAGGAATCAATCACAATTAATCATCACCTTCCAAAAAGGAGTCACAATTAATCATCACCTTCCAAAAAGGAATCAATCACAATTAATCATCACCTTCCAAAAAGGAGTCACAATTAATCATCACCTTCCAAAAAGGAATCAATCACAATTAATCATCACCTTCCAAAAAGGAATCAATCACAATTAATCATCACCTTCCAAAAAGGAGTCACAATTAATCATCACCTTCCAAAAAGGAATCAATCACAATTAATCATCACCTTCCAAAAAGGAATCAATCACAATTAATCATCACCTTCCAAAAAGGAATCAATCACAATTAATCATCACCTTCCAAAAAGGAATCAATCACAATTAATCATCACCTTCCAAAAAGGAATCACAATTAATCATCACCTTCCAAAAAGGAGTCACAATTAATCATAACCTTCCAAAAAGGAATCCAAATTGATCATCACCTTCCAAAAAGGAGTCACAATTAATCATAACCTTCCAAAAAGGAGTCACAATTGATCATCACCTTCCAAAAAGGAATCACAATTAATCATCACCTTCCAAAAAGGAATCACAATTAATCATAACCTTTCAAAAAGGAATCCAAATTGATCATCACCTTCCAAAAAGGAATCACAATTAATCATCACCTTCCAAAAAGGTGTCACAATTAATCATAACCTTCCAAAAAGGAATCCAAATTGATCATCACCTTCCAAAAAGGAGTCACAATTAATCATCACCTTCCAAAAAGGAATCCAAATTGATCATCACCTTCCAAAAAGGAGTCACAATTAATCATAACCTTCCAAAAAGGAATCCAAATTGATCATCACCTTCCAAAAAGCAATCACAATTAATCATAACCTTCCAAAAAGGAATCCAAATTGATCATCACCTTCCAAAAAGCAATCACAATTAATCATCACCTTCCAAAAAGGAATCCAAATTGATCATCACCTTCCAAAAAGGCATCACAATTAATCATAACCTTCCAAAAAGGAATCAATCACAATTAATCATCACCTTCCAAAAAGGCATCACAATTAATCACCACCTTCCAAAAAGGAATCACAATCAATCATAACCTTCCAAAAAGGAATCATAATTAATCATCACCTTCCAAAAAGGAATCACAATTGATCATCACATTCCAAAAAGGAATCACAATTAATCATCACCTTCCAAAAAGGAATCAATCACAATTAATCATAACCTTCCAAAAAGGAATCAATCACAATTAATCATCACCTTCCAAAAAGGAATCAATCACAATTAATCATTACCTTCCAAAAAGCAATCAGATTTAATCATAACCTTCCAAAAAGGAATCATAATTAATCATCACCTTCCAAAAAGGAATCACAATTGATCATCACATTCCAAAAAGGAATCACAATTAATCATAACCTTCCAAAAAGGAATCAATCACAATTAATCATCACCTTCCAAAAAGGAATCAATCACAATTAATCATCACCTTCCAAAAAGAATCAAAATTGATCATCACATTCCAAAAAGGAATCACAATTAATCATAACCTTCCAAAAAGGAATCAATCACAATTAATCATAATAGTCTAGTAGGAAGACTAGGTCCCCCTGCACCCCCCGGAGATATACTTCTAATCAGTGTTTCTAGATTGGAAACAATGTGTAGAAAATGACTAGCTATGGCCCCAAGCTGAAACAATGTCCCACATACCATTTTTATGCAAATTACTGCTGCCATTATCAAAAAAACGATTTTTGACATATCTCAGCCAATATTGCAGATAATTGAAAAATGAAGGTGTCTAGACCCATGTTTTGAAGGGCATAGATCATGATAGAACTATTCATAACATGATTACATGTGTCTATGGTATACTAGTATGCTAATTAGTGCTTTATTTACAAAATAATCACAGTTTTACGAAATAATAGACTCATATTAAGGTCCGTCTACACAGACGTTAACACAAAGTTTTATTTTTCTAAATACCCTGTGAAATTCACCGAATGCCCTGTGAAACCTGGGATTCTTCTCCAGCTTTTTCAAGGGCCCGACTTTTCCCTTCCCTTTGAAGGCACTGGTGCAGTCTTCTCCGCTGAACACATAGTACCCCAGGAGAGTGGCACAGTAGTCCTCTCCCAGGGATTCTGCCAGCTCAGAGACGTTGACAAGTTGGCGATGCTTCCCTGACCCTGTATCCAGGTACACCGTCAGCTTGATGTTGTGGGCATGGTGGAGCAGGATCAGGAGGATGTCTGTGTCCGGTGTTCTGACTACAGCGTTCTTGTATCCGATGGTAGCAGCATGATGGAGGTACAGAACCACCCTGGTATCAGTCTCTTCCTGGTTGCTGTAGATCGTGGGGAGTTCACGTACCTCGACCTGAAACACAAAAAGGCACCGCATTTCAATCACCAGTCACTGCCAGTTTCAGTATATCTCCGGGGGGTGCAGGGGGACCTAGTCTTTTTTTGATAATGGCAGCAGTAATTTGCATAAAAATGGTATGTGGGACATTTTTTCAGCTTGGGGCCATAGCTAGTCATTTTCTACACATTTTTTCCAATCTATAAACACTGATTAGAAGTATATCTCCGGGGGGTGCAGGGGGACCTAGTCTTTTTTTGATAATGGCAGCAGTAATTTGCATAAAAATGGTATGTGGGACATTTTGTCAGCTTGGGGCCATAGCTAGTCATTTTCTACACATTTTTTCCAATCTAGAAACACTGATTAGAAGTATATCTCCGGGGGGTGCAGGGGGACCTAGTCTTTTTTTGATAATGGCAGCAGTAATTTGCATAAAAATGGTATGTGGGACATTATTTCAGCTTGGGGCCATAGCTAGTCATTTTCTACACATTTTTTCCAATCTAGAAACACTGATTAGAAGTATATCTCCGGGGGGTGCAGGGGGACCTAGTCTTCCTACTAGACTATAACCTTCCAAAAAGGAATCAATCACAATTAATCATCACCTTCCAAAAAGGAATCAATCACAATTAATCATAACCTTCCAAAAAGGAATCATAATTAATCATCACCTTCCAAAAAGGAATCACAATTGATCATCACATTCCAAAAAGGAATCACAATTAATCATCACCTTCCAAAAAGGAATCAATCACAATTAATCATAACCTTCCAAAAAGGAATCAATCACAATTAATCATAACCTTCCAAGAAGGAATCAATCACAATTAATCATCACCTTCCAAAAAGGAATCACAATTGATCATCACCTTCCAAAAAGGAATCAAAATTGATCATCATGTTCCAAAAAGGCATCACAATTAATCATAACCTTCCAAAAAGGAATCAATCACAATTAATCATAACCTTCCAAAAAGGAATCAATCACAATTAATCATAACCTTCCAAAAAGGAATCAATCACAATTAATCATCACCTTCCAAAAAGGAATCAATCACAATTAATCATAACCTTCCAAAAAGGAATCAATCACAATTAATCATCACCTTCCAAAAAGGAATCACAATTGATCATCACCTTCCAAAGAGGAATCAATCACAATTAATCATCACCTTCCAAAAAGGAATCACAATCAATCATCACCTTCCAAAGAGGAATCAATCACAATTAATCATCACCTTCCAAAAAGGAATCAATCACAATTAATCACCACCTTCCAAAAAGCAATCACAATCAATCATCACCTTCCAAAAAGGGATCACAATTAATCATAACCTTCCAAAAAGGAGTCACAATTAATCATAACCTTCCAAAAAGGGATCACAATTAATCATAACCTTCCAAAAAGGAGTCACAATTAATCATAACCTTCCAAAAAGGGATCACAATTAACCATAACCTTCCAAAAAGGAATCAATCACAATTAATCATCACCTTCCAAAAAGGAATCACAATTAATCATAACCTTCCAAAAAGGGATCACAATTAATCATAACCTTCCAAAAAGGAGTCACAATTAATCATCACCTTCCAAAAAGGAATCACAATTAATCATAACCTTCCAAAAAGGAATCCAAATTGATCATCACCTTCCAAAAAGGAGTCACAATTAATCATCACCTTCCAAAAAGGAATCCAAATTGATCATCACCTTCCAAAAAGGAGTCACAATTAATCATAACCTTCCAAAAAGGAATCCAAATTGATCATCACCTTCCAAAAAGCAATCACAATTAATCATAACCTTCCAAAAAGGAATCCAAATTGATCATCACCTTCCAAAAAGGCATCACAATTAATCATAACCTTCCAAAAAGGAATCAATCACAATTAATCATCACCTTCCAAAAAGGCATCACAATTAATCACCACCTTCCAAAAAGGAATCACAATCAATCATAACCTTCCAAAAAGGAATCATAATTAATCATCACCTTCCAAAAAGGAATCACAATTGATCATCACATTCCAAAAAGGAATCACAATTAATCATCACCTTCCAAAAAGGAGTCACAATTAATCATCACCTTCCAAAAAGGAATCAATCACAATTAATCATCACCTTCCAAAAAGGAGTCACAATTAATCATTACCTTCCAAAAAGGAATCACAATTGATCATCACCTTCCAAAAAGGAATCAATCACAATTAATCATAACCTTCCAAAAAGGAATCAATCACAATTAATCATCACCTTCCAAAAAGGAATCACAATTAATCATCACCTTCCAAAAAGGAATCACAATTGATCATCACCTTCCAAAAAGGAATCACAATTGATCATCACCTTCCAAAAAGGAATCACAATTGATCATCACCTTCCAAAAAGGAATCACAATTGATCATCACCTTCCAAAAAGGAATCACAATTGATCATCACCTTCCAAAAAGGAATCACAATTGATCATCGCCTTCCAAAAAGGAATCACAATTGATCATCACCTTCCAAAAAGGAATCACAATTGATCATCACCTTCCAAAAAGGAGTCACAATTAATCATCACCTTCCAAAAAGGAATCACAATTGATCATCACCTTCCAAAAAGGAATCACAATTGATCATCACATTCCGAAAAGGAGTCACAATTAATCATCACCTTCCAAAAAGGAATCACAATTGATCATCACCTTCCAAAAACGAATCAATCACAATTAATCATCACCTTCCAAAAAGGAATCAATCACAATTAATCATCACCATCCAAAAAGGAATCAATCACAATTAATCATCACCTTCCAAAAAGGAATCACAATTGACCATCACCTTCCAAAAAGGAATCAAAATTGATCATCACATTCCAAAAAGGAATCACAATTAATCATTACCTTCCAAAAAGCAATCACAATTAATCATAACCTTCCAAAAAGGAATCATAATTAATCATCACCTTCCAAAAAGGAATCACAATTGATCATCACATTCCAAAAAGGAATCACAATTAATCATCACCTTCCAAAAACGAATCAATCACAATTGATCATCACCTTCCAAAAAGGAATCACAATTGATCATCACCTTCCAAAAAGGAATCACAATTGATCATCACATTCCAAAAAGGAATCACAATTAATCATCACCTTCCAAAAAGGAATCAATCACAATTAATCATCACCTTCCAAAAAGGAATCAATCACAATTAATCATCACCTTCCAAAAAGGAGTCACAATTAATCATCACCTTCCAAAAAGGAATCACAATTAATCATCACCTTCCAAAAAGGAATCAATCACAATTAATCATCACCTTCCAAAAAGGAATCACAATTAATCATCACCTTCCAAAAAGGAATCAATCACAATTAATCACCACCTTCCAAAGAGCAATCACAATCAATCATCACCTTCCAAAAAGGCATCACAATTAATCACCACCTTCCAAAAAGGCATCACAATTAATCACCACCTTCCAAAAAGGAATCACAATCAATCACCACCTTCCAAAAAGGCATCACAATTAATCACCACCTTCCAAAAAGGCATCACAATCAATCATAACCTTCCAAAAAGGAATCACAATTGATCATCACATTCCAAAAAGGAATCATAATTAATCATCACCTTCCAAAAAGGAATCACAATTGATCATCACATTCCAAAAAGGAATCACAATTAATCATCACCTTCCAAAAAGGAATCAATCACAATTAATCACCACCTTCCAAAAAGCAATCACAATCAATCATCACCTTCCAAAAAGGCATCACAATTAATCATCACCTTCCAAAGAGGAATCACAATCAATCATCACCTTCCAAAAAGGCATCACAATTAATCACCACCTTCCAAAAAGGAATCACAATCAATCATAACCTTCCAAAAAGGAATCATAATTAATCATCACCTTCCAAAAAGGAATCACAATTGATCATCACATTCCAAAAAGGAATCACATTTAATCATAACCTTCCAAAAAGGAATCATAATTAATCATCACCTTCCAAAAAGGAATCACAATTGATCATCACATTCCAAAAAGGAATCACAATTAATCATCACCTTCCAAAAAGGAATCAATCACAATTAATCATCACCTTCCAAAAAGGAATCAATCACAATTAATCATCACCTTCCAAAAAGGAATCACAATTAATCATCACCTTCCAAAAAGGAATCAATCACAATTAATCATCACCTTCCAAAAAGGAATCAATCACAATTAATCATCACCTTCCCAAAAGGAATCACAATTAATCATCACCTTCCAAAAAGGAGTCACAATTAATCATCACCTTCCAAAAAGGAATCAATCACAATTAATCATCACCTTCCAAAAAGGAATCAATCACAATTAATCATCACCTTCCAAAAAGGAATCAATCACAATTAATCATCACCTTCCAAAAAGGAATCAATCACAATTAATCATCACCTTCCAAAAAGGAGTCACAATTAATCATAACCTTCCAAAAAGGAATCCAAATTGATCATCACCTTCCAAAAAGGAGTCACAATTAATCATCACCTTCCAAAAAGGAATCCAAATTGATCATCACCTTCCAAAAAGGAGTCACAATTAATCATAACCTTCCAAAAAGGAATCCAAATTGATCATCACCTTCCAAAAAGGAGTCACAATTAATCATAACCTTCCAAAAAGGAGTCACAATTGATCATCACCTTCCAAAAAGGAATCACAATTAATCATCACCTTCCAAAAAGGAATCACAATTAATCATAACCTTCCAAAAAGGAATCCAAATTGATCATCACCTTCCAAAAAGGAATCACAATTAATCATCACCTTCCAAAAAGGAGTCACAATTAATCATAACCTTCCAAAAAGGAATCCAAATTGATCATCACCTTCCAAAAAGGAGTCACAATTAATCATCACCTTCCAAAAAGGAATCCAAATTGATCATCACCTTCCAAAAAGGAGTCACAATTAATCATAACCTTCCAAAAAGGAATCCAAATTGATCATCACCTTCCAAAAAGCAATCACAATTAATCATAACCTTCCAAAAAGGAATCCAAATTGATCATCACCTTCCAAAAAGCAATCACAATTAATCATCACCTTCCAAAAAGGAATCCAAATTGATCATCACCTTCCAAAAAGGCATCACAATTAATCATAACCTTCCAAAAAGGAATCAATCACAATTAATCATCACCTTCCAAAAAGGCATCACAATTAATCACCACCTTCCAAAAAGGAATCACAATCAATCATAACCTTCCAAAAAGGAATCATAATTAATCATCACCTTCCAAAAAGGAATCACAATTGATCATCACATTCCAAAAAGGAATCACAATTAATCATCACCTTCCAAAAAGGAATCAATCACAATTAATCATAACCTTCCAAAAAGGAATCAATCACAATTAATCATCACCTTCCAAAAAGGAATCAATCACAATTAATCATTACCTTCCAAAAAGCAATCAGATTTAATCATAACCTTCCAAAAAGGAATCATAATTAATCATCACCTTCCAAAAAGGAATCACAATTGATCATCACATTCCAAAAAGGAATCACAATTAATCATAACCTTCCAAAAAGGAATCAATCACAATTAATCATCACCTTCCAAAAAGGAATCAATCACAATTAATCATCACCTTCCAAAAAGAATCAAAATTGATCATCACATTCCAAAAAGGAATCACAATTAATCATAACCTTCCAAAAAGGAATCAATCACAATTAATCATAACCTTCCAAAAAGGAATCAATCAATTAATCATCACCTTCCAAAAAGGAATCAATCACAATTAATCATAACCTTCCAAAAAGGAATCATAATTAATCATCACCTTCCAAAAAGGAATCACAATTGATCATCACATTCCAAAAAGGAATCACAATTAATCATCACCTTCCAAAAAGGAATCAATCACAATTAATCATAACCTTCCAAAAAGGAATCAATCACAATTAATCATAACCTTCCAAAAAGGAATCAATCACAATTAATCATCACCTTCCAAAAAGGAATCACAATTGATCATCACCTTCCAAAAAGGAATCAAAATTGATCATCATGTTCCAAAAAGGCATCACAATTAATCATAACCTTCCAAAAAGGAATCAATCACAATTAATCATCACCTTCCAAAAAGGAATCAATCACAATTAATCATCACCTTCCAAAAAGGAATCACAATTGATCATCACCTTCCAAAGAGGAATCAATCACAATTAATCATCACCTTCCAAAAAGGAATCACAATCAATCATCACCTTCCAAAGAGGAATCAATCACAATTAATCATCACCTTCCAAAAAGGAATCAATCACAATTAATCACCACCTTCCAAAAAGCAATCACAATCAATCATCACCTTCCAAAAAGGCATCACAATTAATCATCACCTTCCAAAAAGGAATCACAATTAATCATAACCTTCCAAAAAGGAATCAAAATTGATCACCACCTTCCAAAAAGGATTCCAAATTGATCATCACCTTCCAAAAAGGAATCAAAATTGATCATCATGTTCCAAAAAGGCATCACAATTAATCACCACCTTCCAAAAAGCAATCACAATTAATCATAACCTTCCAAAAAGGAATCATAATTAATCATCACCTTCCAAAAAGGAGTCACAATTAATCATCACCTTCCAAAAAGGAATCACAATTAATCATCACCTTCCAAAAAGGAATCACAATTAATCATCACCTTCCAAAAAGGAATCCAAATTGATCATCACCTTCCAAAAAGGAGTCACAATTAATCATCACCTTCCAAAAAGGAATCACAATTAATCATCACCTTCCAAAAAGGAATCCAAATTGATCATCACCTTCCAAAAAGGAGTCACAATTAATCACCACCTTCCAAAAAGGAATCACAATTAATCATAACCTTCCAAAAAGGAATCATAATTAATCATCACCTTCCAAAAAGGAATCCAAATTGATCATCACCTTCCAAAAAGGCATCACAATTAATCATAACCTTCCAAAAAGGAATCACAATTAATCATCACCTTCCAAAAAGGAATCACAATTAATCATCACCTTCCAAAAAGGAATCCAAATTGATCATCACCTTCCAAAAAAGAGTCACAATTGATCATCACCTTCCAAAAAGGAATCCAAATTGATCATCACCTTCCAAAAAGGAGTCACAATTAATCACCACCTTCCAAAAAGGAATCCAAATTGATCATCACCTTCCAAAAAGGAATCCAAATTGATCATCACCTTCCAAAAAGGAATCACAATTAATCATAACCTTCCAAAAAGGAGTCACAATTGATCATCACCTTCCAAAAAGGAATCACAATTAATCATCACCTTCCAAAAAGGAATCAATCACAATTAATCATAACCTTCCAAAAAGGAATCAATCACAATTAATCATCACCTTCCAAAAAGGAATCACAATTGATCATCACCTTCCAAAAAGGAATCAAAATTGATCATCATGTTCCAAAAAGGCATCACAATTAATCACCACCTTCCAAAAAGCAATCACAATTAATCATCACCTTCCAAAGAGGAATCAATCACAATTAATCATCACCTTCCAAAAAGGAATCACAATCAATCATCACCTTCCAAAGAGGAATCAATCACAATTAATCATCACCTTCCAAAAAGGAATCAATCACAATTAATCACCACCTTCCAAAAAGCAATCACAATCAATCATCACCTTCCAAAAAGGGATCACAATTAATCATAACCTTCCAAAAAGGAGTCACAATTAATCATAACCTTCCAAAAAGGGATCACAATTAATCATAACCTTCCAAAAAGGAGTCACAATTAATCATAACCTTCCAAAAAGGGATCACAATTAACCATAACCTTCCAAAAAGGAATCAATCACAATTAATCATCACCTTCCAAAAAGGAATCACAATTAATCATAACCTTCCAAAAAGGAATCACAATTGATCATCACATTCCAAAAAGGAATCACAATTAATCATTACCTTCCAAAAAGCAATCACAATTAATCATAACCTTCCAAAAAGGAATCATAATTAATCATCACCTTCCAAAAAGGAATCACAATTGATCATCACATTCCAAAAAGGAATCACAATTAATCATCACCTTCCAAAAACGAATCAATCACAATTGATCATCACCTTCCAAAAAGGAATCACAATTGATCATCACCTTCCAAAAAGGAATCACAATTGATCATCACATTCCAAAAAGGAATCACAATTAATCATCACCTTCCAAAAAGGAATCAATCACAATTAATCATCACCTTCAAAAAGGAATCAATCACAATTAATCATCACCTTCCAAAAAGGAGTCACAATTAATCATCACCTTCCAAAAAGGAATCACAATTAATCATCACCTTCCAAAAAGGAATCAATCACAATTAATCATCACCTTCCAAAAAGGAATCACAATTAATCATCACCTTCCAAAAAGGAATCAATCACAATTAATCACCACCTTCCAAAGAGCAATCACAATCAATCATCACCTTCCAAAAAGGCATCACAATTAATCACCACCTTCCAAAAAGGCATCACAATTAATCACCACCTTCCAAAAAGGAATCACAATCAATCACCACCTTCCAAAAAGGCATCACAATTAATCACCACCTTCCAAAAAGGCATCACAATCAATCATAACCTTCCAAAAAGGAATCACAATTGATCATCACATTCCAAAAAGGAATCATAATTAATCATCACCTTCCAAAAAGGAATCACAATTGATCATCACATTCCAAAAAGGAATCACAATTAATCATCACCTTCCAAAAAGGAATCAATCACAATTAATCACCACCTTCCAAAAAGCAATCACAATCAATCCTCACCTTCCAAAAAGGCATCACAATTAATCATCACCTTCCAAAAAGGAATCACAATCAATCATCACCTTCCAAAAAGGAATCATAATTAATCATCACCTTCCAAAAAGGAATCACAATTGATCATCACATTCCAAAAAGGAATCACATTTAATCATAACCTTCCAAAAAGGAATCATAATTAATCATCACCTTCCAAAAAGGAATCACAATTGATCATCACATTCCAAAAAGGAATCACAATTAATCATCACCTTCCAAAAAGGAATCAATCACAATTAATCATCACCTTCCAAAAAGGAATCAATCACAATTAATCATCACCTTCCAAAAAGGAATCACAATTAATCATCACCTTCCAAAAAGGAATCAATCACAATTAATCATCACCTTCCAAAAAGGAATCAATCACAATTAATCATCACCTTCCAAAAAGGAATCACAATTAATCATCACCTTCCAAAAAGGAGTCACAATTAATCATCACCTTCCAAAAAGGAATCAATCACAATTAATCATCACCTTCCAAAAAGGAATCAATCACAATTAATCATCACCTTCCAAAAAGGAATCAATCACAATTAATCATCACCTTCCAAAAAGGAATCGATCACAATTAATCATCACCTTCCAAAAAGGAATCACAATTAATCATCACCTTCCAAAAAGGAGTCACAATTAATCATAACCTTCCAAAAAGGAATCCAAATTGATCATCACCTTCCAAAAAGGAGTCACAATTAATCATAACCTTCCAAAAAGGAATCCAAATTGATCATCACCTTCCAAAAAGGAATCCAAATTGATCATCACCTTCCAAAAAGGAGTCACAATTAATCATAACCTTCCAAAAAGGAATCCAAATTGATCATCACCTTCCAAAAAGGAGTCACAATTAATCATAACCTTCCAAAAAGGAGTCACAATTGATCATCACCTTCCAAAAAGGAATCACAATTAATCATCACCTTCCAAAAAGGAATCACAATTAATCATAACCTTCCAAAAAGGAATCCAAATTGATCATCACCTTCCAAAAAGGAATCACAATTAATCATCACCTTCCAAAAAGGTGTCACAATTAATCATAACCTTCCAAAAAGGAATCCAAATTGATCATCACCTTCCAAAAAGGAGTCACAATTAATCATCACCTTCCAAAAAGGAATCCAAATTGATCATCACCTTCCAAAAAGGAGTCACAATTAATCATAACCTTCCAAAAAGGAATCCAAATTGATCATCACCTTCCAAAAAGGCATCACAATTAATCACCACCTTCCAAAAAGGAATCACAATTGATCATCACATTCCAAAAAGGAATCACAATTAATCATCACCTTCCAAAAAGGAATCATAATTAATCATCACCTTCCAAAAAGGAATCACAATTGATCATCACATTCCAAAAAGGAATCACAATTAATCATCACCTTCCAAAAAGGAATCACAATTGATCATCACATTCCAAAAAGGAATCACAATTAATCATCACCTTCCAAAAAGGAATCATAATTAATCACCACCTTCCAAAAAGGAATCACAATTGATCATCACATTCCAAAAAGGAATCACAATCAATCATAACCTTCCAAAAAGGAATCATAATTAATCATCACCTTCCAAAAAGGAATCACAATTGATCATCACATTCCAAAAAGGAATCACAATTAATCATCACCTTCCAAAAAGGAATCAATCACAATTAATCATAACCTTCCAAAAAGGAATCAATCACAATTAATCATCACCTTCCAAAAAGGAATCAATCACAATTAATCATTACCTTCCAAAAAGCAATCAGATTTAATCATAACCTTCCAAAAAGGAATCATAATTAATCATCACCTTCCAAAAAGGAATCACAATTGATCATCACATTCCAAAAAGGAATCACAATTAATCATAACCTTCCAAAAAGGAATCAATCACAATTAATCATCACCTTCCAAAAAGGAATCAATCACAATTAATCATCACCTTCCAAAAAGAATCAAAATTGATCATCACATTCCAAAAAGGAATCACAATTAATCATAACCTTCCAAAAAGGAATCAATCACAATTAATCATAACCTTCCAAAAAGGAATCAATCACAATTAATCATAACCTTCCAAAAAGGAATCAATCACAATTAATCATAACCTTCCAAAAAGGAATCATAATTAATCATCACCTTCCAAAAAGGAATCACAATTGATCATCACATTCCAAAAAGGAATCACAATTAATCATCACCTTCCAAAAAGGAATCAATCACAATTAATCATAACCTTCCAAAAAGGAATCAATCACAATTAATCATAACCTTCCAAAAAGGAATCAATCACAATTAATCATCACCTTCCAAAAAGGAATCACAATTGATCATCACCTTCCAAAAAGGAATCAAAATTGATCATCATGTTCCAAAAAGGAATCAATCACAATTAATCATAACCTTCCAAAAAGGAATCAATCACAATTAATCATCACCTTCCAAAAAGGAATCAATCACAATTAATCATCACCTTCCAAAAAGGAATCACAATTGATCATCACCTTCCAAAGAGGAATCAATCACAATTAATCATCACCTTCCAAAAAGGAATCACAATCAATCATCACCTTCCAAAGAGGAATCAATCACAATTAATCATCACCTTCCAAAAAGGAATCAATCACAATTAATCACCACCTTCCAAAAAGCAATCACAATCAATCATCACCTTCCAAAAAGGGATCACAATTAATCATAACCTTCCAAAAAGGAGTCACAATTAATCATAACCTTCCAAAAAGGGATCACAATTAATCATAACCTTCCAAAAAGGAGTCACAATTAATCATAACCTTCCAAAAAGGGATCACAATTAACCATAACCTTCCAAAAAGGAATCAATCACAATTAATCATCACCTTCCAAAAAGGAATCACAATTAATCATAACCTTCCAAAAAGGGATCACAATTAATCATAACCTTCCAAAAAGGAGTCACAATTAATCATCACCTTCCAAAAAGGAATCACAATTAATCATAACCTTCCAAAAAGGAATCCAAATTGATCATCACCTTCCAAAAAGGAGTCACAATTAATCATCACCTTCCAAAAAGGAATCCAAATTGATCATCACCTTCCAAAAAGGAGTCACAATTAATCATAACCTTCCAAAAAGGAATCCAAATTGATCATCACCTTCCAAAAAGCAATCACAATTAATCATAACCTTCCAAAAAGGAATCCAAATTGATCATCACCTTCCAAAAAGCAATCACAATTAATCATCACCTTCCAAAAAGGAATCCAAATTGATCATCACCTTCCAAAAAGGCATCACAATTAATCATAACCTTCCAAAAAGGAATCAATCACAATTAATCATCACCTTCCAAAAAGGCATCACAATTAATCACCACCTTCCAAAAAGGAATCACAATCAATCATAACCTTCCAAAAAGGAATCATAATTAATCATCACCTTCCAAAAAGGAATCACAATTGATCATCACATTCCAAAAAGGAATCACAATTAATCATCACCTTCCAAAAAGGAGTCACAATTAATCATCACCTTCCAAAAAGGAATCAATCACAATTAATCATCACCTTCCAAAAAGGAGTCACAATTAATCATTACCTTCCAAAAAGGAATCACAATTGATCATCACCTTCCAAAAAGGAATCAATCACAATTAATCATAACCTTCCAAAAAGGAATCAATCACAATTAATCATCACCTTCCAAAAAGGAATCACAATTAATCATCACCTTCCAAAAAGGAATCACAATTGATCATCACCTTCCAAAAAGGAATCACAATTGATCATCACCTTCCAAAAAGGAATCACAATTGATCATCACCTTCCAAAAAGGAATCACAATTGATCATCACCTTCCAAAAAGGAATCACAATTGATCATCACCTTCCAAAAAGGAATCACAATTGATCATCGCCTTCCAAAAAGGAATCACAATTGATCATCACCTTCCAAAAAGGAATCACAATTGATCATCACCTTCCAAAAAGGAGTCACAATTAATCATCACCTTCCAAAAAGGAATCACAATTGATCATCACCTTCCAAAAAGGAATCACAATTGATCATCACATTCCGAAAAGGAGTCACAATTAATCATCACCTTCCAAAAAGGAATCACAATTGATCATCACCTTCCAAAAACGAATCAATCACAATTAATCATCACCTTCCAAAAAGGAATCAATCACAATTAATCATCACCATCCAAAAAGGAATCAATCACAATTAATCATCACCTTCCAAAAAGGAATCACAATTGACCATCACCTTCCAAAAAGGAATCAAAATTGATCATCATGTTCCAAAAAGGAATCAATCACAATTAATCATCACCTTCCAAAAAGGAATCATAATTAATCATCACCTTCCAAAAAGGAATCACAATTGATCATCACATTCCAAAAAGGAATCACAATTAATCATTACCTTCCAAAAAGCAATCGCAATTAATCATAACCTTCCAAAAAGGAATCATAATTAATCATCACCTTCCAAAAAGGAATCACAATTGATCATCACATTCCAAAAAGGAATCACAATTAATCATCACCTTCCAAAAACGAATCAATCACAATTGATCATCACCTTCCAAAAAGGAATCACAATTGATCATCACCTTCCAAAAAGGAATCACAATTGATCATCACATTCCAAAAAGGAATCACAATTAATCATCACCTTCCAAAAAGGAATCAATCACAATTAATCATCACCTTCCAAAAAGGAATCAATCACAATTAATCATCACCTTCCAAAAAGGAGTCACAATTAATCATCACCTTCCAAAAAGGAATCAATCACAATTAATCATCACCTTCCAAAAAGGAATCACAATTAATCATCACCTTCCAAAAAGGAATCAATCACAATTAATCACCACCTTCCAAAGAGCAATCACAATCAATCATCACCTTCCAAAAAGGCATCACAATTAATCACCACCTTCCAAAAAGGCATCACAATTAATCACCACCTTCCAAAAAGGAATCACAATCAATCACCACCTTCCAAAAAGGCATCACAATTAATCACCACCTTCCAAAAAGGCATCACAATCAATCATAACCTTCCAAAAAGGAATCACAATTGATCATCACATTCCAAAAAGGAATCATAATTAATCATCACCTTCCAAAAAGGAATCACAATTGATCATCACATTCCAAAAAGGAATCACAATTAATCATCACCTTCCAAAAAGGAATCAATCACAATTAATCACCACCTTCCAAAAAGCAATCACAATCAATCATCACCTTCCAAAAAGGCATCACAATTAATCATCACCTTCCAAAAAGGAATCACAATCAATCATCACCTTCCAAAAAGGCATCACAATTAATCACCACCTTCCAAAAAGGAATCACAATCAATCATAACCTTCCAAAAAGGAATCATAATTAATCATCACCTTCCAAAAAGGAATCACAATTGATCATCACATTCCAAAAAGGAATCACATTTAATCATAACCTTCCAAAAAGGAATCATAATTAATCATCACCTTCCAAAAAGGAATCACAATTGATCATCACATTCCAAAAAGGAATCACAATTAATCATCACCTTCCAAAAAGGAATCAATCACAATTAATCATCACCTTCCAAAAAGGAATCAATCACAATTAATCATCACCTTCCAAAAAGGAATCACAATTAATCATCACCTTCCAAAAAGGAATCAATCACAATTAATCATCACCTTCCAAAAAGGAATCAATCACAATTAATCATCACCTTCCAAAAAGGAATCACAATTAATCATCACCTTCCAAAAAGCAATCACAATTAATCATCACCTTCCAAAAAGGAATCACAATTAATCATCACCTTCCAAAAAGGAATCACAATTAATCATCACCTTCCAAAAAGCAATCACAATTAATCATCACCTTCCAAAAAGGAATCACAATTAATCATCACCTTCCAAAAAGGAATCACAATTAATCATCACCTTCCAAAAAGGAGTCACAATTAATCATCACCTTCCAAAAAGGAGTCACAATTAATCACCACCTTCCAAAAAGGAATCACAATTAATCATCACCTTCCAAAAAGGAGTCACAATTGATCATCACCTTCCAAAAAGGAATCCAAATTGATCATCACCTTCCAAAAAGGAGTCAGAATTAATCATCACCTTCCAAAAAGCAATCACAATTAATCATCACCTTCCAAAAAGCAATCACAATTAATCATCACCTTCCAAAAAGCAATCACAATTAATCATCACCTTCCAAAAAGGAATCACAATTAATCATCACCTTCCAAAAAGGAATCACAATTAATCATCACCTTCCAAAAAGCAATCACAATTAATCATCACCTTCCAAAAAGCAATCACAATTAATCATCACCTTCCAAAAAGGAATCACAATTAATCATCACCTTCCAAAAAGGAATCACAATTAATCATCACCTTCCAAAAAGGAGTCACAATTAATCATCACCTTCCAAAAAGGAGTCACAATTAATCACCACCTTCCAAAAAGGAATCACAATTAATCATCACCTTCCAAAAAGGAGTCACAATTGATCATCACCTTCCAAAAAGGAATCCAAATTGATCATCACCTTCCAAAAAGGAGTCAGAATTAATCATCACCTTCCAAAAAGCAATCACAATTAATCATCACCTTCCAAAAAGCAATCACAATTAATCATCACCTTCCAAAAAGCAATCACAATTAATCATCACCTTCCAAAAAGGAATCACAATTAATCATCACCTTCCAAAAAGGAATCACAATTAATCATCACCTTCCAAAAAGCAATCACAATTAATCATCACCTTCCAAAAAGGAATCACAATTAATCATCACCTTCCAAAAAGGAATCACAATTAATCATCACCTTCCAAAAAGGAGTCACAATTAATCACCACCTTCCAAAAAGCAATCACAATTAATCACCACCTTCCAAAAAGCAATCACAATTAATCATCACCTTCCAAAAAGGAATCACAATTAATCATCACCTTCCAAAAAGCAATCACAATTAATCATCACCTTCCAAAAAGCAATCACAATTAATCATCACCTTCCAAAAAGGAATCACAATTAATCATCACCTTCCAAAAAGGAGTCACAATTAATCATCACCTTCCAAAAAGGAATCACAATTAATCATCACCTTCCAAAAAGGAGTCACAATTGATCATCACCTTCCAAAAAGGAATCACAATTAATCACCACCTTCCAAAAAGGAGTCACAATTAATCATAACCTTCCAAAAAGGAATCACAATTAATCACCACCTTCAAAAAGGAGTCACAATTAATCATAACCTTCCAAAAAGGAATCACAATTAATCACCACCTTCCAAAAAGGAGTCACAATTAATCATAACCTTCCAAAAAGGAATCACAATTGATCATCACCTTCCAAAAAGGAATCACAATTAATCATCAGCTTCCAAAAAGGAGTCACAATTGATCATCACCTTCCAAAAAGGAATCCAAATTGATCATCACCTTCCAAAAAGGAATCACAATTAATCATCAGCTTCCAAAAAGGAGTCACAATTAATCATCACCTTCCAAAAAGCAATCACAATTAATCATCACCTTCCAAAAAGGAATCCAAATTGATCATCACCTTCCAAAAAGCAATCACAATTAATCATCACCTTCCAAAAAGGAATCACAATTAATCATCACCTTCCAAAAAGGAATCACAATTAATCATCACCTTCCAAAAAGGAGTCACAATTAATCACCACCTTCCAAAAAGGAGTCACAATTAATCATAACCTTCCAAAAAGGAGTCACAATTGATCATCACCTTCCAAAAAGGAATCACAATTAATCACCACCTTCCAAAAAGGAGTCACAATTAATCATAACCTTCCAAAAAGGAGTCACAATTGATCATCACCTTCCAAAAAGGAGTCACAATTAATCATCACTGTCCAAAAAGGAGTCACAATTAATCATAACCTTCCAAAAAGGAGTCACAATTAATCATAACCTTCCAAAAAGGAGTCACAATTGATCATCACCTTCCAAAAAGGAATCACAATTAATCACCACCTTCCAAAAAGGAGTCACAATTAATCATAACCTTCCAAAAAGGAATCACAATTAATCACCACCTTCCAAAAAGGAGTCACAATTAATCATCACCGTCCAAAAAGGAGTCACAATTAATCATAACCTTCCAAAAAGGAGTCACAATTAATCATAACCTTCCAAAAAGGAATCAATCACAATTAATCATCACCTTCCAAAAAGGAGTCACAATTAATCATAACCTTCCAAAAAGGAGTCACAATTGATCATCACCTTCCAAAAAGGAGTCACAATTAATCACCACCTTCCAAAAAGGAGTCACAATTAATCATAACCTTCCAAAAAGGAGTCACAATTGATCATCACCTTCCAAAAAGGAATCACAATTAATCACCACCTTCCAAAAAGGAGTCACAATTAATCATAACCTTCCAAAAAGGAGTCACAATTGATCATCACCTTCCAAAAAGGAGTCACAATTAATCATCACCGTCCAAAAAGGAGTCACAATTAATCATAACCTTCCAAAAAGGAGTCACAATTAATCATAACCTTCCAAAAAGGAGTCACAATTGATCATCACCTTCCAAAAAGGAATCACAATTAATCACCACCTTCCAAAAAGGAGTCACAATTAATCATAACCTTCCAAAAAGGAATCACAATTAATCACCACCTTCCAAAAAGGAGTCACAATTAATCATCACCGTCCAAAAAGGAGTCACAATTAATCATAACCTTCCAAAAAGGAGTCACAATTAATCATAACCTTCCAAAAAGGAATCAATCACAATTAATCATCACCTTCCAAAAAGGAGTCACAATTAATCATAACCTTCCAAAAAGGGATCACAATTAATCATAACCTTCCAAAAAGGAATCAATCACAATTAATCATAACCTTCCAAAAAGGAATCAATCACAATTAATCATAACCTTCCAAAAAGGAGTCACAATTAATCATAACCTTCCAAAAAGGAGTCACAATTAATCATCACCTTCCAAAAAGGAGTCACAATTAATCATAACCTTCCAAAAAGGAGTCACAATTAATCATAACCTTCCAAAAAGGAATCAATCACAATTAATCATAACCTTCCAAAAAGGAGTCACAATTAATCATAACCTTCCAAAAAGGAATCACAATTAATCATCACCTTCCAAAAAGGAGTCACAATTAATCATAACCTTCCAAAAAGGGATCACAATTAATCATAACCTTCCAAAAAGGAATCAATCACAATTAATCATCACCTTCCAAAAAGGAATCACAATTAATCATAACCTTCCAAAAAGGAGTCACAATTGATCATCACCTTCCAAAAAGGAGTCACAATTGATCATCACCTTCCAAAAAGGAATCCAAATTGATCATCACATTCCAAAAAGGAGTCAGAATTAATCATCACCTTCCAAAAAGGAATCCAAATTGATCATCACATTCCAAAAAGGAGTCAGAATTAATCATCACCTTCCAAAAAGCAATCACAATTAATCATCACCTTCCAAAAAGCAATCACAATTAATCATCACCTTCCAAAAAGCAATCACAATTAATCATCACCTTCCAAAAAGGAATCACAATTAATCATCACCTTCCAAAAAGGAATCACAATTAATCATCACCTTCCAAAAAGCAATCACAATTAATCATCACCTTCCAAAAAGGAATCACAATTAATCATCACCTTCCAAAAAGGAATCACAATTAATCATCACCTTCCAAAAAGGAGTCACAATTAATCACCACCTTCCAAAAAGGAATCACAATTAATCATCACCTTCCAAAAAGGAATCCAAATTGATCATCACCTTCCAAAAAGGAGTCACAATTAATCACCACCTTCCAAAAAGCAATCACAATTAATCATCACCTTCCAAAAAGCAATCACAATTAATCATCACCTTCCAAAAAGGAATCACAATTAATCATCACCTTCCAAAAAGGAATCACAATTAATCATCACCTTCCAAAAAGGAATCACAATTAATCATCACCTTCCAAAAAGCAATCACAATTAATCATCACCTTCCAAAAAGGAATCACAATTAATCATCACCTTCCAAAAAGCAATCACAATTAATCATCACCTTCCAAAAAGCAATCACAATTAATCATCACCTTCCAAAAAGGAATCACAATTAATCATCACCTTCCAAAAAGGAGTCACAATTAATCATCACCTTCCAAAAAGGAGTCACAATTGATCATCACCTTCCAAAAAGGAATCACAATTAATCACCACCTTCCAAAAAGGAGTCACAATTAATCACCACCTTCCAAAAAGGAATCACAATTAATCACCACCTTCCAAAAAGGAGTCACAATTAATCATAACCTTCCAAAAAGGAATCAATCACAATTGATCATCACCTTCCAAAAAGGAATCACAATTAATCATCAGCTTCCAAAAAGGAGTCACAATTGATCATCACCTTCCAAAAAGGAATCCAAATTGATCATCACCTTCCAAAAAGGAATCACAATTAATCATCAGCTTCCAAAAAGGAGTCACAATTAATCATCACCTTCCAAAAAGCAATCACAATTAATCATCACCTTCCAAAAAGGAATCCAAATTGATCATCACCTTCCAAAAAGGAGTCACAATTAATCACCACCTTCCAAAAAGCAATCACAATTAATCATCACCTTCCAAAAAGGCATCCAAATTGATCATCACCTTCCAAAAAGGAGTCACAATTAATCACCACCTTCCAAAAAGCAATCACAATTAATCATCACCTTCCAAAAAGCAATCACAATTAATCATCACCTTCCAAAAAGGAATCACAATTAATCATCACCTTCCAAAAAGGAGTCACAATTAATCATCACCTTCCAAAAAGGAATCACAATTAATCATCACCTTCCAAAAAGGAGTCACAATTAATCACCACCTTCCAAAAAGGAGTCACAATTAATCATAACCTTCCAAAAAGGAGTCACAATTGATCATCACCTTCCAAAAAGGAATCACAATTAATCACCACCTTCCAAAAAGGAGTCACAATTAATCATAACCTTCCAAAAAGGAGTCACAATTGATCATCACCTTCCAAAAAGGAATCACAATTAATCACCACCTTCCAAAAAGGAGTCACAATTAATCATCACCGTCCAAAAAGGAGTCACAATTAATCATAACCTTCCAAAAAGGAGTCACAATTAATCATAACCTTCCAAAAAGGAATCAATCACAATTAATCATCACCTTCCAAAAAGGAGTCACAATTAATCATAACCTTCCAAAAAGGGATCACAATTAATCATAACCTTCCAAAAAGGAATCAATCACAATTAATCATCACCTTCCAAAAAGGAGTCACAATTAATCATAACCTTCCAAAAAGGGATCACAATTAATCATAACCTTCCAAAAAGGAATCAATCACAATTAATCATAACCTTCCAAAAAGGAATCAATCACAATTAATCATAACCTTCCAAAAAGGAGTCACAATTAATCATAACCTTCCAAAAAGGAGTCACAATTAATCATCACCTTCCAAAAAGGAGTCACAATTAATCATAACCTTCCAAAAAGGAGTCACAATTAATCATAACCTTCCAAAAAAGAATCAATCACAATTAATCATAACCTTCCAAAAAGAAGTCACAATTAATCATAACCTTCCAAAAAGGAATCACAATTAATCATCACCTTCCAAAAAGGAGTCACAATTAATCATAACCTTCCAAAAAGGGATCACAATTAATCATAACCTTCCAAAAAGGAATCACAATTAATCATAACCTTCCAAAAAGGGATCACAATTAATCATAACCTTCCAAAAAGGAATCAATCACAATTAATCATCACCTTCCAAAAAGGAATCAATCACAATTAATCATAACCTTCCAAAAAGGAATCACAATTAATCATAACCTTCCAAAAAGGAATCACAATTAATCATAACCTTCCAAAAAGGGATCACAATTAATCATAACCTTCCAAAAAGGAATCACAATTAATCATAACCTTCCAAAAAGGGATCACAATTAATCATAACCTTCCAAAAAGGCATCACAATTAATCATCACCTTCCAAAAAGGAATCAATCACAATTAATCATAACCTTCCAAAAAGGAATCACAATTTATCATAACCTTCCAAAAAGGAATCACAATTAATCATAACCTTCCAAAAAGGGATCACAATTAATCATAACCTTCCAAAAAGGAATCAATCACAATTAATCATAACCTTCCAAAAAGGAATCACAATTAATCATAACCTTCCAAAAAGGAATCACAATTAATCATAACCTTCCAAAAAGGAATCACAATTAATCATAACCTTCCAAAAAGGAATCACAATTAATCATAACCTTCCAAAAAGGAATCAATCACAATTAATCATAACCTTCCAAAAAGGAATCACAATTAATCATAACCTTCCAAAAAGGAATCAATCACAATTAATCATCACCTTCCAAAAAGGAATCAATCACAATTAATCATAACCTTCCAAAAAGGAATCACAATTAATCATAACCTTCCAAAAAGGAATCACAATTAATCATAACCTTCCAAAAAGGAATCACAATTAATCATAACCTTCCAAAAAGGAATCACAATTAATCATAACCTTCCAAAAAGGGATCACAATTAATCATAACCTTCCAAAAAGGAATCACAATTAATCATAACCTTCCAAAAAGGGATCACAATTTATCATAACCTTCCAAAAAGGCATCACAATTAATCATCACCTTCCAAAAAGGAATCAATCACAATTAATCATCACCTTCCAAAAAGGAATCAATCACAATTAATCATAACCTTCCAAAAAGGAATCAATCACAATTAATCATCACCTTCCAAAAAGGAATCAATCACAATTAATCATCACCTTCCAAAAAGGAATCAATCACAATTAATCATAACCTTCCAAAAAGGAATCAATCACAATTAATCATCACCTTCCAAAAAGGAATCAATCACAATTAATCATCACCTTCCAAAAAGGAATCAATCACAATTAATCATCACCTTCCAAAAAGGAATCAATCACAATTAATCATAACCTTCCAAAAAGGAATCAATCACAATTAATCATCACCTTCCAAAAAGGAATCAATCACAATTAATCATAACCTTCCAAAAAGGAATCAATCACAATTAATCATCACCTTCCAAAAAGGAATCAATCACAATTAATCATAACCTTCCAAAAAGGAGTCACAATTAATCATAACCTTCCAAAAAGGAATCACAATTAATCATAACCTTCCAAAAAGGAATCAATCACAATTAATCATAACCTTCCAAAAAGGAATCAATCACAATTAATCATAACCTTCCAAAAAGGAATCAATCACAATTAATCATAACCTTCCAAAAAGGAATCGCAATTAATCATAACCTTCCAAAAAGGAGTCACAATTAATCATAACCTTCCAAAAAGGAATCAATCACAATTAATCATCACCTTCCAAAAAGGAATCAATCACAATTAATCATAACCTTCCAAAAAGGAGTCACAATTAATCATAACCTTCCAAAAAGGAATCACAATTAATCATCACCTTCCAAAAAGGAGTCACAATTAATCATAACCTTCCAAAAAGGGATCACAATTAATCATAACCTTCCAAAAAGGAATCAATCACAATTAATCATAACCTTCCAAAAAGGGATCACAATTAATCATAACCTTCCAAAAAGGAATCAATCACAATTAATCATCACCTTCCAAAAAGGAATCACAATTAATCATAACCTTCCAAAAAGGGATCACAATTAATCATAACCTTCCAAAAAGGAATCAATCACAATTAATCATCACCTTCCAAAAAGGAATCACAATTAATCATAACCTTCCAAAAAGGAATCACAATTAATCATAACCTTCCAAAAAGGGATCACAATTAATCATAACCTTCCAAAAAGGAATCAATCACAATTAATCATAACCTTCCAAAAAGGAATCAATCATAATTAATCATCACCTTCCAAAAAGGAATCAATCACAATTAATCATCACCTTCCAAAAAGGAATCAATCACAATTAATCATCACCTTCCAAAAAGGAATCAATCACAATTAATCATAACCTTCCAAAAAGGAATCAATCACAATTAATCATCACCTTCCAAAAAGGAATCAATCACAATTAATCATAACCTTCCAAAAAGGAATCAATCACAATTAATCATCACCTTCCAAAAAGGAATCAATCACAATTAATCATAACCTTCCAAAAAGGAGTCACAATTAATCATAACCTTCCAAAAAGGAATCACAATTAATCATAACCTTCCAAAAAGGAATCAATCACAATTAATCATAACCTTCCAAAAAGGAATCAATCACAATTAATCATAACCTTCCAAAAAGGAATCAATCACAATTAATCATAACCTTCCAAAAAGGAATCGCAATTAATCATAACCTTCCAAAAAGGAGTCACAATTAATCATAACCTTCCAAAAAGGAATCAATCACAATTAATCATCACCTTCCAAAAAGGAATCAATCACAATTAATCATAACCTTCCAAAAAGGAGTCACAATTAATCATAACCTTCCAAAAAGGAATCACAATTAATCATCACCTTCCAAAAAGGAGTCACAATTAATCATAACCTTCCAAAAAGGGATCACAATTAATCATAACCTTCCAAAAAGGAATCAATCACAATTAATCATAACCTTCCAAAAAGGGATCACAATTAATCATAACCTTCCAAAAAGGAATCAATCACAATTAATCATCACCTTCCAAAAAGGAATCACAATTAATCATAACCTTCCAAAAAGGGATCACAATTAATCATAACCTTCCAAAAAGGAATCAATCACAATTAATCATCACCTTCCAAAAAGGAATCACAATTAATCATAACCTTCCAAAAAGGAATCACAATTAATCATAACCTTCCAAAAAGGGATCACAATTAATCATAACCTTCCAAAAAGGAATCAATCACAATTAATCATCACCTTCCAAAAAGGAATCAATCACAATTAATCATAACCTTCCAAAAAGGAATCACAATTAATCATAACCTTCCAAAAAGGGATCACAATTAATCATAACCTTCCAAAAAGGAATCAATCACAATTAATCATCACCTTCCAAAAAGGAATCGATCACAATTAATCATCACCTTCCAAAAAGGAATCAATCACAATTAATCATAACCTTCCAAAAAGGAATCAATCACAATTAATCATAACCTTCCAAAAAGGAATCAATCACAATTAATCATCACCTTCCAAAAAGGAATCAATCACAATTAATCATAACCTTCCAAAAAGGAATCACAATTAATCATAACCTTCCAAAAAGGAATCAATCACAATTAATCATCACCTTCCAAAAAGGAATCACAATTAATCATAACCTTCCAAAAAGGGATCACAATTAATCATAACCTTCCAAAAAGGAATCAATCACAATTAATCATCACCTTCCAAAAAGGAATCAATCACAATTAATCATCACCTTCCAAAAAGGAATCAATCACAATTAATCATAACCTTCCAAAAAGGAATCACAATTAATCATAACCTTCCAAAAAGGGATCACAATTAATCATAACCTTCCAAAAAGGAATCAATCACAATTAATCATCACCTTCCAAAAAGGAATCGATCACAATTAATCATCACCTTCCAAAAAGGAATCAATCACAATTAATCATAACCTTCCAAAAAGGAATCAATCACAATTAATCATAACCTTCCAAAAAGGAATCAATCACAATTAATCATCACCTTCCAAAAAGGAATCAATCACAATTAATCATAACCTTCCAAAAAGGAATCACAATTAATCATAACCTTCCAAAAAGGAATCAATCACAATTAATCATAACCTTCCAAAAAGGAGTCACAATTAATCATAACCTTCCAAAAAGGAATCACAATTAATCATAACCTTCCAAAAAGGAATCAATCACAATTAATCATAACCTTCCAAAAAGGAATCAATCACAATTAATCATAACCTTCCAAAAAGGAATCAATCACAATTAATCATCACCTTCCAAAAAGGAATCAATCACAATTAATCATAACCTTCCAAAAAGGAATCACAATTAATCATAACCTTCCAAAAAGGAATCAATCACAATTAATCATCACCTTCCAAAAAGGAATCAATCACAATTAATCATAACCTTCCAAAAAGGAGTCACAATTAATCATAACCTTCCAAAAAGGAATCACAATTAATCATAACCTTCCAAAAAGGAATCAATCACAATTAATCATAACCTTCCAAAAAGGAGTCACAATTAATCATAACCTTCCAAAAAGGAATCACAATTAATCATCACCTTCCAAAAAGGAGTCACAATTAATCATAACCTTCCAAAAAGGGATCACAATTAATCATAACCTTCCAAAAAGGAATCAATCACAATTAATCATCACCTTCCAAAAAGGAATCACAATTAATCATAACCTTCCAAAAAGGAATCAATCACAATTAATCATCACCTTCCAAAAAGGAATCACAATTAATCATAACCTTCCAAAAAGGAATCACAATTAATCATAACCTTCCAAAAAGGGATCACAATTAATCATAACCTTCCAAAAAGGAATCAATCACAATTAATCATCACCTTCCAAAAAGGAATCAATCACAATTAATCATAACCTTCCAAAAAGGAATCACAATTAATCATAACCTTCCAAAAAGGGATCACAATTAATCATAACCTTCCAAAAAGGAATCAATCACAATTAATCATCACCTTCCAAAAAGGAATCAATCACAATTAATCATCACCTTCCAAAAAGGAATCAATCACAATTAATCATAACCTTCCAAAAAGGAATCAATCACAATTAATCATAACCTTCCAAAAAGGAATCAATCACAATTAATCATCACCTTCCAAAAAGGAATCAATCACAATTAATCATAACCTTCCAAAAAGGAATCACAATTAATCATAACCTTCCAAAAAGGAATCAATCACAATTAATCATCACCTTCCAAAAAGGAATCAATCACAATTAATCATAACCTTCCAAAAAGGAGTCACAATTAATCATAACCTTCCAAAAAGGAATCACAATTAATCATAACCTTCCAAAAAGGAATCAATCACAATTAATCATAACCTTCCAAAAAGGAATCAATCACAATTAATCATAACCTTCCAAAAAGGAATCAATCACAATTAATCATAACCTTCCAAAAAGGAATCACAATTAATCATAACCTTCCAAAAAGGGATCACAATTAATCATAACCTTCCAAAAAGGAATCAATCACAATTAATCATCACCTTCCAAAAAGGAATCAATCACAATTAATCATCACCTTCCAAAAAGGAATCACAATTAATCATCACCTTCCAAAAAGGAATCAATCACAATTAATCATCACCTTCCAAAAAGGAATCAATCACAATTAATCATAACCTTCCAAAAAGGAATCAATCACAATTAATCATCACCTTCCAAAAAGGAATCAATCACAATTAATCATCACCTTCCAAAAAGGAGTCACAATTAATCATCACCTTCCAAAAAGGAATCACAATTAATCATCACCTTCCAAAAAGGAATCAATCACAATTAATCATCACCTTCCAAAAAGGAATCAATCACAATTAATCATAACCTTCCAAAAAGGAATCAATCACAATTAATCATCACCTTCCAAAAAGGAATCAATCACAATTAATCATCACCTTCCAAAAAGGAATCAATCACAATTAATCATAACCTTCCAAAAAGGAATCACAATTAATCATAACCTTCCAAAAAGGAATCAATCACAATTAATCATCACCTTCCAAAAAGGAATCAATCACAATTAATCATAACCTTCCAAAAAGGAATCAATCACAATTAATCATAACCTTCCAAAAAGGAATCAATCACAATTACTCATCACCTTCCAAAAAAGAATCAATCACAATTAATCATAACCTTCCAAAAAGGAATCACAATTAATCATAACCTTCCAAAAAGGAATCAATCACAATTAATCATCACCTTCCAAAAAGGAATCAATCACAATTAATCATAACCTTCCAAAAAGGAGTCACAATTAATCATAACCTTCCAAAAAGGAATCACAATTAATCATAACCTTCCAAAAAGGAATCAATCACAATTAATCATAACCTTCCAAAAAGGAGTCACAATTAATCATAACCTTCCAAAAAGGAATCACAATTAATCATAACCTTCCAAAAAGGGATCACAATTAATCATAACCTTCCAAAAAGGGATCACAATTAATCATAACCTTCCAAAAAGGGATCACAATTAATCATAACCTTCCAAAAAGGAATCAATCACAATTAATCATAACCTTCCAAAAAGGAGTCACAATTAATCATAACCTTCCAAAAAGGAATCACAATTAATCATAACCTTCCAAAAAGGAATCACAATTAATCATAACCTTCCAAAAAGGAATCACAATTAATCATAACCTTCCAAAAAGGGATCACAATTAATCATAACCTTCCAAAAAGGAATCACAATTAATCATAACCTTCCAAAAAGGAGTCACAATTAATCATAACCTTCCAAAAAGGGATCACAATTAATCATAACCTTCCAAAAAGGAATCAATCACAATTAATCATCACCTTCCAAAAAGGAATCACAATTAATCATAACCTTCCAAAAAGGAATCAATCACAATTAATCATCACCTTCCAAAAAGGAATCACAATTAATCATAACCTTCCAAAAAGGAATCACAATTAATCATAACCTTCAAAAAAGGGATCACAATTAATCATAACCTTCCAAAAAGGAATCAATCACAATTAATCATCACCTTCCAAAAAGGAATCAATCACAATTAATCATAACCTTCCAAAAAGGAATCACAATTAATCATAACCTTCCAAAAAGGGATCACAATTAATCATAACCTTCCAAAAAGGAATCAATCACAATTAATCATCACCTTCCAAAAAGGAATCAATCACAATTAATCATCACCTTCCAAAAAGGAATCAATCACAATTAATCATAACCTTCCAAAAAGGAATCAATCACAATTAATCATAACCTTCCAAAAAGGAATCAATCACAATTAATCATCACCTTCCAAAAAGGAATCAATCACAATTAATCATAACCTTCCAAAAAGGAATCACAATTAATCATAACCTTCCAAAAAGGAATCAATCACAATTAATCATCACCTTCCAAAAAGGGATCACAATTAATCATAACCTTCCAAAAAGGGATCACAATTAATCATAACCTTCCAAAAAGGAATCAATCACAATTAATCATAACCTTCCAAAAAGGAATCAATCACAATTAATCATCACCTTCCAAAAAGGAATCAATCACAATTAATCATCACCTTCCAAAAAGGAGTCACAATTAATCATCACCTTCCAAAAAGGGATCACAATTAATCATAACCTTCCAAAAAGGGATCACAATTAATCATAACCTTCCAAAAAGGAATCAATCACAATTAATCATCACCTTCCAAAAAGGAATCAATCACAATTAATCATCACCTTCCAAAAAGGAGTCACAATTAATCATCACCTTCCAAAAAGGGATCACAATTAATCATAACCTTCCAAAAAGGAATCAATCACAATTAATCATAACCTTCCAAAAAGGAATCAATCACAATTAATCATAACCTTCCAAAAAGGGATCACAATTAATCATAACCTTCCAAAAAGGAATCACAATTAATCATAACCTTCCAAAAAGGAATCAATCACAATTAATCATAACCTTCCAAAAAGGAGTCACAATTAATCATAACCTTCCAAAAAGGGATCACAATTAATCATAACCTTCCAAAAAGGAATCAATCACAATTAATCATAACCTTCCAAAAAGGAGTCACAATTAATCATAACCTTCCAAAAAGGAATCACAATTAATCATAACCTTCCAAAAAGGAATTAATCACAATTAATCATAACCTTCCAAAAAGGAATCAATCACAATTAATCATAACCTTCCAAAAAGGAGTCACAATTAATCATAACCTTCCAAAAAGGGATCACAATTAATCATAACCTTCCAAAAAGGAATCAATCACAATTAATCATAACCTTCCAAAAAGGAGTCACAATTAATCATAACCTTCCAAAAAGGAATCACAATTAATCATAACCTTCCAAAAAGGAATCAATCACAATTAATCATCACCTTCCAAAAAGGGATCACAATAAATCATCACCTTCCAAAAAGGGATCACAATTAATCATAACCTTCCAAAAAGGGATCACAATTAATCATAACCTTCCAAAAAGGGATCACAATTAATCATAACCTTCCAAAAAGGGATCACAATTAATCATAACCTTCCAAAAAGGGATCAATCACAATTAATCATAACCTTCCAAAAAGGAATCACAATTAATCATCACCTTCCAAAAAGGAATCAATCACAATTAATCATCACCTTCCAAAAAGGAATCATAATTAATCATCACCTTCCAAAAAGGAATCACAATTAATCATAACCTTCCAAAAAGGAATCAATCACAATTAATCATCACCTTCCAAAAAGGGATCACAATAAATCATCACCTTCCAAAAAGGGATCACAATTAATCATAACCTTCCAAAAAGGGATCACAATTAATCATAACCTTCCAAAAAGGGATCACAATTAATCATAACCTTCCAAAAAGGGATCACAATTAATCATAACCTTCCAAAAAGGGATCAATCACAATTAATCATAACCTTCCAAAAAGGAATCACAATTAATCATCACCTTCCAAAAAGGAATCAATCACAATTAATCATAACCTTCCAAAAATGAATCAATCACAATTAATCATAACCTTCCAAAAAGGAATCAATCACAATTAATCATCACCTTCCAAAAAGGGATCACAATTAATCATAACCTTCCAAAAAGGAATCAATCACAATTAATCACCACCTTCCAAAAAGGGATCACAATTAATCATCACCTTCCAAAAAGGGATCACAATTAATCATAACCTTCCAAAAAGGAATCAATCACAATTAATCATCACCTTCCAAAAAGGAATCAATCACAATTAATCATCACCTTCCAAAAAGGGATCACAATTAATCATCACCTTCCAAAAAGGAATCACAATTAATCATCACCTTCCAAAAAGGGATCACAATTAATCATCACCTTCCAAAAAGGGATCACAATTAATCATCACCTTCCAAAAAGGGATCACAATTAATCATCACCTTCCAAAAAGGGATCACAATTAATCATAACCTTCCAAAAAGGAATCAATCACAATTAATCATCACCTTCCAAAAAGGAGTCACAATTAATCATCACCTTCCAAAAAGGGATCACAATTAATCATCACCTTCCAAAAAGGGATCACAATTAATCATAACCTTCCAAAAAGGAATCAATCACAATTAATCATCACCTTCCAAAAAGGAATCAATCACAATTAATCATCACCTTCCAAAAAGGGATCACAATTAATCATCACCTTCCAAAAAGGAATCACAATTAATCATCACCTTCCAAAAAGGGATCACAATTAATCATCACCTTCCAAAAAGGGATCACAATTAATCATAACCTTCCAAAAAGGAATCAATCACAATTAATCATAACCTTCCAAAAAGGAATCAATCACAATTAATCATCACCTTCCAAAAAGGAATCAATCACAATTAATCATCACCTTCCAAAAAGGAATCACAATTAATCATCACCTTCCAAAAAGGGATCACAATTAATCATAACCTTCCAAAAAGGAATCAATCACAATTAATCATAACCTTCCAAAAAGGAATCAATCACAATTAATCATCACCTTCCAAAAAGGAATCAATCACAATTAATCATCACCTTCCAAAAAGGAGTCACAATTAATCATCACCTTCCAAAAAGGAATCACAATTAATCATCACCTTCCAAAAAGGAGTCACAATTAATCATCACCTTCCAAAAAGGAGTCACAATTAATCATCACCTTCCAAAAAGGAATCAATCACAATTAATCATCACCTTCCAAAAAGGAATCACAATTAATCATCACCTTCCAAAAGGAATCAATCACAATTAATCATCACCTTCCAAAAAGGAATCACAATTAATCATCACCTTCCAAAAAGGAATCAATCACAATTAATCATCACCTTCCAAAAAGGAGTCACAATTAATCATCACCTTCCAAAAAGGAGTCACAATTAATCATCACCTTCCAAAAAGGAGTCACAATTAATCATCACCTTCCAAAAAGCAATCACAATTAATCATCACCTTCCAAAAAGGAATCACAATTGATCATCACCTTCCAAAAAGGAATCACAATTAATCATCACCTTCCAAAAAGGAATCACAATTGATCATCACCTTCCAAAAAGGAATCACAATTGATCATAACCTTCCAAAAAGGAATCACAATTAATCATCACCTTCCAAAAAGGAGTCACAATTAATCATCACCTTCCAAAAAGCAATCACAATTAATCATCACCTTCCAAAAAGGAATCACAATTGATCATCACCTTCCAAAAAGGAATCACAATTAATCATCACCTTCCAAAAAGGAATCAATCACAATTAATCATCACCTTCCAAAAAGCAATCACAATTAATCATCACCTTCCAAAGAGGAATCACAATTAATCATCACCTTCCAAAAAGGAGTCACAATTAATCATCACCTTCCAAAAAGGAGTCACAATTAATCATCACCTTCCAAAAAGGAATCACAATTAATCATCACCTTCCAAAAAGGAATCAATCACAATTAATCATCACCTTCCAAAAAGGAATCACAATTAATCATCACCTTCCAAAAAGGAGTCACAATTAATCATCACCTTCCAAAAAGCAATCACAATTAATCATCACCTTCCAAAAAGGAATCACAATTAATCATCACCTTCCAAAAAGGAATCACAATTAATCATCACCTTCCAAAAAGGAATCAATCACAATTAATCATCACCTTCCAAAAAGGAATCACAATTAATCATCACCTTCCAAAAAGGAATCACAATTAATCATCACCTTCCAAAAAGGAATCACAATTAATCATCACCTTCCAAAAAGGAATCAATCACAATTAATCATCACCTTCCTAAAAGGAATCACAATTAATCATCACCTTCCAAAAAGGAGTCACAATTAATCATCACCTTCCAAAAAGGAATCAATCACAATTAATCATCACCTTCCAAAAAGGAATCACAATTAATCATCACCTTCCAAAAAGGAGTCACAATTAATCATCACCTTCCAAAAAGGAATCACAATTGATCATCACCTTCCAAAAAGGAATCACAATTAATCATCACCTTCCAAAAAGGAATCAATCACAATTAATCATCACCTTCCAAAAAGCAATCACAATTAATCATCACCTTCCAAAAAGGAATCACAATTGATCATCACCTTCCAAAAAGGAATCAATCACAATTAATCACCACCTTCCAAAAAGGAATCACAATTAATCATCACCTTCCAAAAAGGAATCAATCACAATTAATCACCACATTCCAAAAAGTAATCACAATTGATCAACACCTTCCAAAAAGGAATCACAATTAATCATCACCTTCCAAAAAGGAATCAATCACAATTAATCATCACCTTCCAAAGAGGAATCACAATAATTCACCACCTTCCAAAGAGGAATCATAATGAATGATCACCTTCCAAAAAGGAATCATAATTATTAATCATCACCTTCCAAAGAGGAATCACAATAATTCACCACGTTCCAAAGAGGAATCATAATGAATGATCACCTTCCAAAAAGGAATCATAATTAATCATCACCTTCCAAAAAGGAATCCAAATTGATTATCACTTTTTTTTTTTTTTTTTTTTTTTTTTGTATACAAGATCGAGGCTCGTGAAAGAGCGAACATTAATCACACAGAAAGACAAACAGACACATAAAACAAATAACATCGGGAGCGGTAGACAAGATGGGGAGAGAGGGGGAAGGACACAAACACAACATTTGAGAGCAGGGACCGAGAGACATGGAGACATCGAGAGATCTGTGGGAGGGAGAGGGCTTTGGGGGGGAGGCATGTGAAGGGGGGGAGGCATGTGAAGGGGGGGAGGCATGTGAAGGGGGGGGGTGGGAGAGGTATAAACATATGGACACTGCCAGGATTTCCAGGAAATAAGTTGGAATTTCAAACAAGGTGGATCTGGGGTGAATTAGTGGGGGTAGAAAAGATCAAGGTTATGGATGGGGGAAGATAAGAGATGGTGGTGAACAGCTGTTTTAAAGACCTGGAGGGAGGAGAGGGATTGAAGGGAGTGTGGGAGTTTGTTCCACAGGCGGGAGAAAAGAGGAATGAAAGAGTGAAGGTGAGCAGAGAGCCGAGATTTCGGCAGTTTAACCATCAGAGGGTTGCTGGCAGATCTTGTGCGACCTGTAGGAATATTTGGGGGACAGAGCACAGAGAGAGCTGGGGGAGCAAGGCCGGAGAGGAGTCGGTAGAAAACAGAAAGACCACCTACCTGCCTGCGGTGAGTGAGTGAAAGGCCCTCAGAGATAGCTTCATCGCGGGAGATTCCAATGATTTTGAAAGCTTTGGATTCAACAGCGTGAAGCCGAGCCAGGTGTGAGGCAGGAGCACCAGCCCATAGGGGAGAACAGTATTCCATTGAGCTGCGGATGAAAGCCTTGTATGTGGTGAGGAGCTCAGGTGTGCCGAGGAAGGACTTCGCACGACGGAGGATGCCCAGTCGGCGACTGGCTTTGGAGGCCAGCTTGGAAATGTGGTTTTCCCAAGAAAGATCATGGCAAATAGTGAGACCTTCACAAAAGCAATCACTTCCAAAAAGGAATCACAATTAATCATCACCTTCCAAAGAGGAATCAATCACAATTAATCATCACCTTCCAAAAAGGAGTCAATCACAATTAATCATCACCTTCCAAAAAGGAATCAATCACAATTAATCATCACCTTCCAAAAAGGAATCAATCACAATTAATCATCACCTTCCAAAAAGGAATCAATCACAATTAATCATCACCTTCCAAAAAGCAATCACAATTGATCATCACCTTCCAAAAAGGAATCAATCACAATCAATCATCACCTTCCAAAAAGGAATCAATCACAATTAATCATCACCTTCCAAAAAGCAATCACAATTGATCATCACCTTCCAAAAAGCAATCACAATTAATCATCTCTCTGACCATCCTCAGGGAGCCTGCTCAGCGTCGACGAGTCTGGCATTTCACTCAGGCCAACTGGCACGGTCTTCAAGCAGCCATCAATCATCTGGACTGGTCTCCCATCTCTACCACCTCTGACATCAACTCATCCTGGGAATTCTTCCAAAGTAAATTGCTCTCTCTCATGCACAGATTTATCCCATCTCGTCTTCAGTTGTCATACCCTTCGTCCCGTCCATGGTACACGGAATCTTGTGGTGAGGCTGTTGCCCAGAAACAACTTGCCTTCGTCTCCTGGAAAGCAAATCCAACGGAAGGAAATCTCATTTCCTTTCACAAAGCCCGAAACAAGTGTGTGTCCACCCTCAGGAGAGCCAGGAAACAATATCTCTCCGTTCTCAAGACCGAACTCTCTTATCTGTCTCCCTCTTCCAAATCCTGGTGGCATCTGGTCAAATCCGTTTCTGGTGTTTGTTCCCCCTCCATCCCCTCCCTTACCTCAAACGGCTACACAGCTGACTCCGCACGTGAAAAAGCTGAATGCCTCAACTCTGTGTTTGCCTCTAAATCTTGTGTCCCAAACCCATCCCTCTCTGTACCCACCATACCCAGTCGTACCCTGCTGCTCCTGGACTCCGTGTCCTTTCCTCCTGACAAGGTGGAAAAGTTTCTGTCAACCCTCGACTCTGATTCTGCAACTGGACCCGACGGCATCAGCCCACGGGTCCTAAAATCCTGCTCTGCTGCTCTATCTCACCCTCTCTCTGTTCTCTTCACCCTCTCTTTTGCTCAAGGTCAACTGCCATCTGCTTGGAAATCAGCCAACATCACCGCTTTGCACAAAAAAGGTGCAAAAACAGATCCTAGCAACTACAGACCAATCAGCCTTCTCCCAATTATCAGCAAAGTCATGGAATCCATCATTGCTTCGGATATGAAATCTTTCCTCTTCTCCAATGGCTTGATCTCTGATCATCAATTTGGTTTCAGACCAGGTCACTCTACTCTGGACATGCTGCTTCTGCTGTCTCAACAATGGATGGAGGTCCTCAATGCCAAACAGGAAATTAGAGCTGTCTCCCTCGACATATCACGTGCCTTCGACACGGTCTGGCACCCCGCTCTGCTCACCAAACTCTCCTCCTTTGGTATCCATGGAAATCTCCACGCATGGCTGGCGGACTTCCTCTCTAGTCGTCGTCAACGTGTGGCCCTGAATGGGTTTCTCTCATCTCCTCTTCCTGTTCAGGCTGGAGTTCCCCAAGGCAGTGTTCTGGGCCCCGTGCTTTTTCTGGTCTTCATCAATGATCTCTCTGACTCTCTCGAAAATCCTTTCTATCTCTTTGCTGATGACTCCACTCTCTGCCGCTCCATTCCTCTTCCCTCAGATCGGCAGTCTGCTGCCTCCTCACTCTCTGAAGACCTGGACAAAATCACAGACTGGTCAAACAAGTGGAACATGTCTTTCAATCCTGACAAATCTCACACTCTTACTATGTCTCTCCGAAAAGATCGACTGGACAACCCTCCCATCTACTTTCTCAACAATCCTCTCCAAGAAGTTCTGTCGCTCAAGATTTTGGGTCTCACTATCTGCCATGACCTTTCTTGGGAAAACCACATTTCCAAGCTGGCCTCCAAAGCCAGTCGCCGACTGGGCATCCTCCGTCGTGCGAAGTCCTTCCTCGGCACACCTGAGCTCCTCACCACATACAAGGCTTTCATCCGCAGCTCAATGGAATACTGTTCTCCCCTATGGGCCGGTGCTCCTGCCTCACACCTAGCTCGGCTTCACGCTGTTGAAACCAAAGCTTTCAGAATTATTGGAATCTCCCGCGATGAAGCTATCTCTGAGGGCCTTTCACTCACTCACCGCAGGCAGGTAGGTGGTCTTTCTGTCTTCTACCGACTCCTCTCCGGCCTTGCACCCCCAGCTCTCTCTGTGCTCTGTCCCCCAAATATTCCTACAGGTCGCACAAGATCTGCCAGCAACCCTCTGATGGTTAAACTGCCGAAATCTCGGCTCGCTGCTCACCTTCACTCTTTCATTCCTCTTTTCTCCCGCCTCTGGAACAAACTCCCTCACTCCCTTCAATCCCACTCCTCCCTCCAGGTCTTTAAAACAGCTGTTCACCACCATCTCTTATCTTCCCCCATCCAAAACCTTGATCTTTTCTACCCCCGCTAATTCACCCCAGATCCACCTTGTTTGAAATTCCAACTTCTTTCCTGGAAGTCCTGGCAGTGTCCATATGTTTTATACCTCTCACACCGCCCCCTTCCCATGCCCCCCCCCCCCCCCAAAGCCCTCGCCCTCTCTCAGATCTCTCGATGTCTCCATGTCTCTCGGTCCCTGCTCTCAAATGTTGTGTTTGTGTCCTTCCCCCTCTCTCCCCATCTTGTCTACCGCTCCCGATGTTATATGTTTTATGTGTCGGTTTGTCTTTCTGTGTGATTAATGTTCGCTCTTTCACGAGCCTCGATCATGTATACAAAAAAAAAAAAAAAAAAAAAAAAAAAATCACAATTAATCATCACCTTCCAAAAAGGAATCAATCACAATCAATCATCACCTTCCAAAAAGGAATCAATCACAATTAATCATCACCTTCCAAAAAGCAATCACAATTGATCATCACCTCCCAAAAAGGAGTCACAATTAATCATCACCTTCCAAAAAGGAGTCACAATTAATCATCACCTTCCAAAAAGGAATCCTAATTGATCATCACCTTCCAAAAAGGAGTCACAATTAATCATCACCTTCCAAAAAGGAGTCACAATTAATCATCACCTTCCAAAAAGGAGTCACAATTAATCATCACCTTCCAAAAAGGAATCGCAATTAATCACCATCCAAAAAGGAGTCACAATTAATCATCACCTTCCAAAAAGGAATCCAAATTGATCATCACCTTCCAAAAAGGAGTCACAATTAATCATCACCTTCCAAAAAGGAATCCAAATTGATCATCACCTTCCAAAAAGGAGTAACAATTAATCATCACCTTCCAAAAAGGAATCCAAATTGATCATCACCTTCCAAAAAGGAGTCACAATTAATCATCACCTTCCAAAAAGGAATCACAATTGATCATCACCTTTCAAAAAGGAATCCAAATTGATCATCACCTTCCAAAAAGGCATCACAATTAATCACTACCTTCCAAAAAGGAATCACAATTGATCATCACCTTCCAAAAAGGAGTCACAATTAATCATCACCTTCCAAAAAGGAATCCAAATTGATCATCACCTTCCAAAAAGGCGTCACAATTAATCACTACCTTCCAAAAAGGAATCACAATTGATCATCACCTTCCAAAAAGGAGTCACAATTAATCATCACCTTCCAAAAAGGAATCCAAATTGATCATCACCTTCCAAAAAGGAGTCACAATTATTCACCACCTTCCAAAGAGGAATCATAATGAATGATCACCTTCCAAAAAGGAATCACAATTAATCACCACCTTCCAAAAAGGAATCACAATTAATCACCACCTTCCAAAAAGGAATCACAATTGATCATCACCTTCCAAAAAGGAATCACAATTGATAATCGCCTTCCAAAAAGAAATCACAATTGATCATCACCTTCCAAAAAGGAATCACAATGGATCATCACCTTCCAAAAAGAAATCACAATTGATCATCACCTTCCAAAAAGGAATCCAAATTGATCATCACCTTCCAAAAAGGAGTCACAATTATTCATCACCTTCCAAAAAGGAATCACAAATGATAATCGCCTTCCAAAAAGGAATCACAATTAATCACCACCTTCCAAAAAGGAATCACAATTAATCACCACCTTCCAAAAAGGAATCACAATTGATCACCTTCCAAAAAGGAATCACAATTGATAATCGCCTTCCAAAAAGAAATCACAATTGATCATCACCTTCCAAAAAGGAATCACAATGGATCATCACCTTCCAAAAAGGAATCACAATTAATCACCTTCCAAAAAGGAATCACAATTAATCATCACCTTCCAAAAAGGATTCACAATTGATCATCACCTTCCAAAAAGAAATCACAATTGATCATCACCTTCCAAAAAGGAATCACAATTAACACCTTCCAAAAAGGAATCACAATTGATCATCACCTTCCAAAAAGGAATCATAATTAATCATCACCTTCCAAAAAGGAGTCACAATTAATCGCCACCTTCCAAAAAGGAATCCAAATTGATCATCACCTTCCAAAAAGGATTCACAATTGATCATCACCTTCCAAAAAGAAATCACAATTGATCATCACCTTCCAAAAAGGAATCACAATTAACACCTTCCAAAAAGGAATCACAATTGATCATCACCTTCCAAAAAGGAATAACAATTAATCACCACCTTCCAAAAAGGAGTCACAATTAATCATCACCTTCCAAAAAGGAATCACAATTGATCATCACCTTCCAAAAAAAAATCACAATTGATCATCACCTTCCAAAAACGAATCACAATTGATCATCACCTTCCAAAAAGGAATCACAATTGATCATCACCTTCCAAAAACGAATCACAATTGATCATCACCTTCCAAAAAGGAATCACAATTGATCATCACCTTCCAAAAAGGAATCCAAATTAATCACCACCTTCCAAAAAGGAGTCACAATTAATCATCACCTTCCAAAAAGGAATCACAATTGATCATCACCTTCCAAAAAAAAATCTCAATTGATCATCACCTTCCAAAAACGAATCACAATTGATCATCACCTTCCAAAAAGGAATCACAATTGATCATCACCTTCCAAAAAGGAATCAAAATTGATCATCACCTTCCAAAAAGAAATCACAATTAATCATCACCTTCCAAAAAGGAATCACAATTGATCATCACCTTCCAAAAAGGAATCACAATTGATCATCACCTTCCAAAAAGGAATCACAATTGATCATCACCTTCCAAAAAGGAATCACAATTGATCATCACCTTCCAAAAAGGAATCACAATTGATCATCACCTTCCAAAAAGGAATCACAATTGATCATCGCCTTCCAAAAAGGAATCACAATTGATCATCACCTTCCAAAAAGGAATCACAATTGATCATCACCTTCCAAAAAGGAGTCACAATTAATCATCACCTTCCAAAAAGGAATCACAATTGATCATCACCTTCCAAAAAGGAATCACAATTGATCATCACATTCCGAAAAGGAGTCACAATTAATCATCACCTTCCAAAAAGGAATCACAATTGATCATCACCTTCCAAAAACGAATCAATCACAATTAATCATCACCTTCCAAAAAGGAATCAATCACAATTAATCATCACCATCCAAAAAGGAATCAATCACAATTAATCATCACCTTCCAAAAAGGAATCACAATTGACCATCACCTTCCAAAAAGGAATCAAAATTGATCATCATGTTCCAAAAAGGAATCAATCACAATTAATCATCACCTTCCAAAAAGGAATCATAATTAATCATCACCTTCCAAAAAGGAATCACAATTGATCATCACATTCCAAAAAGGAATCACAATTAATCATTACCTTCCAAAAAGCAATCACAATTAATCATAACCTTCCAAAAAGGAATCATAATTATTAATCATCACCTTCCAAAAAGGAATCACAATTGATCATCACATTCCAAAAAGGAATCACAATTAATCATCACCTTCCAAAAACGAATCAATCACAATTGATCATCACCTTCCAAAAAGGAATCACAATTGATCATCACCTTCCAAAAAGGAATCACAATTGATCATCACCTTCCAAAAAGGAATCAATCACAATTAATCATCACCTTCCAAAAAGGAATCACAATTAATCATCACCTTCCAAAAAGGAGTCACAATTAATCATCACCTTCCAAAAAGGAATCACAATTAATCATCACCTTCCAAAAAGGAATCAATCACAATTAATCATCACCTTCCAAAAAGGAATCACAATTAATCATCACCTTCCAAAAAGGAATCAATCACAATTAATCACCACCTTCCAAAGAGCAATCACAATCAATCATCACCTTCCAAAAAGGCATCACAATTAATCACCACCTTCCAAAAAGGCATCACAATTAATCACCACCTTCCAAAAAGGAATCACAATCAATCACCACCTTCCAAAAAGGCATCACAATTAATCACCACCTTCCAAAAAGGCATCACAATCAATCATAACCTTCCAAAAAGGAATCACAATTGATCATCACATTCCAAAAAGGAATCATAATTAATCATCACCTTCCAAAAAGGAATCACAATTGATCATCACATTCCAAAAAGGAATCACAATTAATCATCACCTTCCAAAAAGGAATCAATCACAATTAATCACCACCTTCCAAAAAGCAATCACAATCAATCATCACCTTCCAAAAAGGCATCACAATTAATCATCACCTTCCAAAAAGGAATCACAATCAATCATCACCTTCCAAAAAGGCATCACAATTAATCACCACCTTCCAAAAAGGAATCACAATCAATCATAACCTTCCAAAAAGGAATCATAATTAATCATCACCTTCCAAAAAGGAATCACAATTGATCATCACATTCCAAAAAGGAATCACATTTAATCATAACCTTCCAAAAAGGAATCATAATTAATCATCACCTTCCAAAAAGGAATCACAATTGATCATCACATTCCAAAAAGGAATCACAATTAATCATCACCTTCCAAAAAGGAATCAATCACAATTAATCATCACCTTCCAAAAAGGAATCAATCACAATTAATCATCACCTTCCAAAAAGGAATCACAATTAATCATCACCTTCCAAAAAGGAATCAATCACAATTAATCATCACCTTCCAAAAAGGAATCAATCACAATTAATCATCACCTTCCAAAAAGGAATCACAATTAATCATCACCTTCCAAAAAGGAGTCACAATTAATCATCACCTTCCAAAAAGGAATCAATCACAATTAATCATCACCTTCCAAAAAGGAATCAATCACAATTAATCATCACCTTCCAAAAAGGAATCAATCACAATTAATCATCACCTTCCAAAAAGGAATCAATCACAATTAATCATAACCTTCCAAAAAGGAATCACAATTAATCATAACCTTCCAAAAAGGAATCCAAATTGATCATCACCTTCCAAAAAGGAATCACAATTAATCATCACCTTCCAAAAAGGAGTCACAATTAATCATAACCTTCCAAAAAGGAATCCAAATTGATCATCACCTTCCAAAAAGGAGTCACAATTAATCATCACCTTCCAAAAAGGAATCCAAATTGATCATCACCTTCCAAAAAGGAGTCACAATTAATCATAACCTTCCAAAAAGGAGTCACAATTGATCATCACCTTCCAAAAAGGAATCACAATTAATCATCACCTTCCAAAAAGGAATCACAATTAATCATAACCTTCCAAAAAGGAATCCAAATTGATCATCACCTTCCAAAAAGGAATCACAATTAATCATCACCTTCCAAAAAGGAGTCACAATTAATCATAACCTTCCAAAAAGGAATCCAAATTGATCATCACCTTCCAAAAAGGAGTCACAATTAATCATCACCTTCCAAAAAGCAATCAGATTTAATCATAACCTTCCAAAAAGGAATCATAATTAATCATCACCTTCCAAAAAGGAATCACAATTGATCATCACATTCCAAAAAGGAATCACAATTAATCATCACCTTCCAAAAAGGAATCAATCACAATTAATCATCACCTTCCAAAAAGAATCAAAATTGATCATCACATTCCAAAAAGGAATCACAATTAATCATAACCTTCCAAAAAGGAATCAATCACAATTAATCATAACCTTCCAAAAAGGAATCAATCACAATTAATCATCACCTTCCAAAAAGGAATCAATCACAATTAATCATAACCTTCCAAAAAGGAATCATAATTAATCATCACCTTCCAAAAAGGAATCACAATTGATCATCACATTCCAAAAAGGAATCACAATTAATCATTACCTTCCAAAAAGCAATCAGATTTAATCATAACCTTCCAAAAAGGAATCATAATTAATCATCACCTTCCAAAAAGGAATCAATCACAATTAATCATAACCTTCCAAAAAGGAATCAATCACAATTAATCATAACCTTCCAAAAAGGAATCAATCACAATTAATCATAACCTTCCAAAAAGGAATCACAATTAATCATAACCTTCCAAAAAGGAATCAATCACAATTAATCATAACCTTCCAAAAAGGAATCAATCACAATTAATCATAACCTTCCAAAAAGGAATCAATCACAATTAATCATCACCTTCCAAAAAGGAATCACAATTGATCATCACCTTCCAAAAAGGAATCAAAATTGATCATCATGTTCCAAAAAGGCATCACAATTAATCATAACCTTCCAAAAAGGAATCAATCACAATTAATCATCACCTTCCAAAAAGGAATCAATCACAATTAATCATCACCTTCCAAAAAGGAATCACAATTGATCATCACCTTCCAAAGAGGAATCAATCACAATTAATCATCACCTTCCAAAAAGGAATCACAATCAATCATCACCTTCCAAAGAGGAATCAATCACAATTAATCATCACCTTCCAAAAAGGAATCAATCACAATTAATCACCACCTTCCAAAAAGCAATCACAATCAATCATCACCTTCCAAAAAGGAATCACAATTAATCATAACCTTCCAAAAAGGATTCCAAATTGATCATCACCTTCCAAAAAGGAATCACAATTAATCATAACCTTCCAAAAAGGATTCCAAATTGATCATCACCTTCCAAAAAGGAATCAAAATTGATCATCATGTTCCAAAAAGGCATCACAATTAATCACCACCTTCCAAAAAGCAATCACAATTAATCATAACCTTCCAAAAAGGAATCATAATTAATCATCACCTTCCAAAAAGGAGTCACAATTAATCATCACCTTCCAAAAAGGAATCACAATTAATCATCACCTTCCAAAAAGGAATCCAAATTGATCATCACCTTCCAAAAAGGAGTCACAATTAATCACCACCTTCCAAAAAGGAATCACAATTAATCATAACCTTCCAAAAAGGAATCATAATTAATCATCACCTTCCAAAAAGGAATCCAAATTGATCATCACCTTCCAAAAAGGAATCACAATTAATCATCACCTTCCAAAAAGGAATCACAATTAATCATCACCTTCCAAAAAGGAATCCAAATTGATCATCACCTTCCAAAAAGGAGTCACAATTGATCATCACCTTCCAAAAAGGAATCCAAATTGATCATCACCTTCCAAAAAGGAATCCAAATTGATCATCACCTTCCAAAAAGGAATCACAATTAATCATAACCTTCCAAAAAGGAGTCACAATTGATCATCACCTTCCAAAAAGGAATCACAATTAATCATCACCTTCCAAAAAGGAATCAATCACAATTAATCATAACCTTCCAAAAAGGAATCAATCACAATTAATCATCACCTTCCAAAAAGGAATCACAATTGATCATCACCTTCCAAAAAGGAATCAAAATTGATCATCATGTTCCAAAAAGGCATCACAATTAATCATAACCTTCCAAAAAGAAATCAATCACAATTAATCATCACCTTCCAAAAAGGAATCAATCACAATTAATCATAACCTTCCAAAAAGGAATCACAATCAATCATCACCTTCCAAAAAGGAATCAATCACAATTAATCATAACCTTCCAAAAAGGAATCACAATTGATCATCACCTTCCAAAGAGGAATCAATCACAATTAATCATCACCTTCCAAAAAGGAATCACAATCAATCATCACCTTCCAAAGAGGAATCAATCACAATTAATCATCACCTTCCAAAAAGGAATCAATCACAATTAATCACCACCTTCCAAAAAGCAATCACAATCAATCATCACCTTCCAAAAAGGCATCACAATTAATCACCACCTTCCAAAAAGGAATCACAATTAATCATCACCTTCCAAAAAGGAATCACAATTAATCATAACCTTCCAAAAAGGAATCAAAATTGATCATCATGTTCCAAAAAGGCATCACAATTAATCACCACCTTCCAAAAAGCAATCACAATTAATCATAACCTTCCAAAAAGGAATCATAATTAATCATCACCTTCCAAAAAGGAGTCACAATTAATCATCACCTTCCAAAAAGGAATCACAATTAATCATCACCTTCCAAAAAGGAATCACAATTAATCATCACCTTCCAAAAAGGAATCCAAATTGATCATCACCTTCAAAATGGAGTCACAATTAATCATAACCTTCCAAAAAGGAATCACAATTAATCATCACCTTCCAAAAAGGAATCCAAATTGATCATCACCTTCCAAAAAGGAGTCACAATTAATCACCACCTTCCAAAAAGGAATCACAATTAATCATAACCTTCCAAAAAGGAATCATAATTAATCACCACCTTCCAAAAAGGAGTCACAATTAATCATCACCTTCCAAAAAGGAATCACAATTGATCATCACCTTCCAAAAAAAAATCACAATTGATCATCACCTTCCAAAAACGAATCACAATTGATCATCACCTTCCAAAAAGGAATCACAATTGATCATCACCTTCCAAAAACGAATCACAATTGATCATCACCTTCCAAAAAGGAATCACAATTGATCATCACCTTCCAAAAAGGAATCCAAATTAATCACCACCTTCCAAAAAGGAATCACAATTGATCATCACCTTCCAAAAAGGAATCACAATTGATCATCACCTTCCAAAAAGGAATCACAATTGATCATCACCTTCCAAAAACGAATCACAATTGATCATCACCTTCCAAAAACGAATCACAATTGATCATCACCTTCCAAAAAGGAATCACAATTGATCATCACCTTCCAAAAAAAAATCACAATTGATCATCACCTTCCAAAAACGAATCACAATTGATCATCACCTTCCAAAAAGGAATCACAATTGATCATCACCTTCCAAAAACGAATCACAATTGATCATCACCTTCCAAAAAGGAATCACAATTAATCATCACCTTCCAAAAAGGAATCACAATTGATCATCACCTTCCAAAAAAAAATCACAATTGATCATCACCTTCCAAAAACGAATCACAATTGATCATCACCTTCCAAAAAGGAATCACAATTGATCATCACCTTCCAAAAAGGAATCAAAATTGATCATCACCTTCCAAAAAGAAATCACAATTAATCATCACCTTCCAAAAAGGAATCACAATTGATCATCACCTTCCAAAAAGGAATCACAATTGATCATCACCTTCCAAAAAGGAATCACAATTGATCATCACCTTCCAAAAAGGAATCACAATTGATCATCACCTTCCAAAAAGGAATCACAATTGATCATCACCTTCCAAAAAGGAATCACAATTGATCATCGCCTTCCAAAAAGGAATCACAATTGATCATCACCTTCCAAAAAGGAATCACAATTGATCATCACCTTCCAAAAAGGAGTCACAATTAATCATCACCTTCCAAAAACGAATCACAATTGATCATCACCTTCCAAAAAGGAATCACAATTGATCATCACATTCCGAAAAAGAGTCACAATTAATCATCACCTTCCAAAAAGGAATCACAATTGATCATCACCTTCCAAAAACGAATCAATCACAATTAATCATCACCTTCCAAAAAGGAATCAATCACAATTAATCATCACCATCCAAAAAGGAATCAATCACAATTAATCATCACCTTCCAAAAAGGAATCACAATTGACCATCACCTTCCAAAAAGGAATCAAAATTGATCATCATGTTCCAAAAAGGAATCAATCACAATTAATCATCACCTTCCAAAAAGGAATCATAATTAATCATCACCTTCCAAAAAGGAATCACAATTGATCATCACATTCCAAAAAGGAATCACAATTAATCATTACCTTCCAAAAAGCAATCACAATTAATCATAACCTTCCAAAAAGGAATCATAATTAATCATCACCTTCCAAAAAGGAATCACAATTGATCATCACATTCCAAAAAGGAATCACAATTAATCATCACCTTCCAAAAACGAATCAATCACAATTGATCATCACCTTCCAAAAAGGAATCACAATTGATCATCACCTTCCAAAAAGGAATCACAATTGATCATCACATTCCAAAAAGGAATCACAATTAATCATCACCTTCCAAAAAGGAATCAATCACAATTAATCATCACCTTCCAAAAGGAATCAATCACAATTAATCATCACCTTCCAAAAAGGAGTCACAATTAATCATCACCTTCCAAAAAGGAATCACAATTAATCATCACCTTCCAAAAAGGAATCAATCACAATTAATCATCACCTTCCAAAAAGGAATCACAATTAATCATCACCTTCCAAAAAGGAATCACAATTAATCATCACCTTCCAAAAAGGAATCAATCACAATCAATCATCACCTTCCAAAAAGGCATCACAATTAATCACCACCTTCCAAAAAGGCATCACAATTAATCACCACCTTCCAAAAAGGAATCACAATCAATCACCACCTTCCAAAAAGGCATCACAATTAATCACCACCTTCCAAAAAGGCATCACAATCAATCATAACCTTCCAAAAAGGAATCACAATTGAGCATCACATTCCAAAAAGGAATCATAATTAATCATCACCTTCCAAAAAGGAATCACAATTGATCATCACATTCCAAAAAGGAATCAATTAATCATCACCTTCCAAAAAGGAATCAATCACAATTAATCACCACCTTCCAAAGAGCAATCACAATCAATCATCACCTTCCAAAAAGGCATCACAATTAATCACCACCTTCCAAAAAGGCATCACAATTAATCACCACCTTCCAAAAAGGAATCACAATCAATCACCACCTTCCAAAAAGGCATCACAATTAATCACCACCTTCCAAAAAGGCATCACAATCAATCATAACCTTCCAAAAAGGAATCACAATTGATCATCACATTCCAAAAAGGAATCATAATTAATCATCACCTTCCAAAAAGGAATCACAATTGATCATCACATTCCAAAAAGGAATCACAATTAATCATCACCTTCCAAAAAGGAATCAATCACAATTAATCACCACCTTCCAAAAAGCAATCACAATCAATCATCACCTTCCAAAAAGGAATCACAATTAATCATCACCTTCCAAAAAGGAATCACAATCAATCATCACCTTCCAAAAAGGAATCACAATCAATCATAACCTTCCAAAAAGGAATCATAATTAATCATCACCTTCCAAAAAGGAATCACAATTGATCATCACATTCCAAAAAGGAATCACATTTAATCATAACCTTCCAAAAAGGAATCATAATTAATCATCACCTTCCAAAAAGGAATCACAATTGATCATCACATTCCAAAAAGGAATCACAATTAATCATCACCTTCCAAAAAGGAATCAATCACAATTAATCATCACCTTCCAAAAAGGAATCAATCACAATTAATCATCACCTTCCAAAAAGGAATCACAATTAATCATCACCTTCCAAAAAGGAATCAATCACAATTAATCATCACCTTCCAAAAAGGAATCAATCACAATTAATCATCACCTTCCAAAAAGGAATCACAATTAATCATCACCTTCCAAAAAGGAATCAATCACAATTAATCATCACCTTCCAAAAAGGAATCAATCACAATTAATCACCACCTTCCAAAAAGCAATCACAATTAATCATCACCTTCCAAAAAGGAATCACAATCAATCATCACCTTCCAAAAAGGAATCACAATCAATCATAACCTTCCAAAAAGGAATCATAATTAATCATCACCTTCCAAAAAGGAATCACAATTGATCATCACATTCCAAAAAGGAATCACAATCAATCATAACCTTCCAAAAAGGAATCATAATTAATCATCACCTTCCAAAAAGGAATCACAATTGATCATCACATTCCAAAAAGGAATCACATTTAATCATAACCTTCCAAAAAGGAATCATAATTAATCATCACCTTCCAAAAAGGAATCACAATTGATCATCACATTCCAAAAAGGAATCACAATTAATCATCACCTTCCAAAAAGGAATCAATCACAATTAATCATCACCTTCCAAAAAGGAATCAATCACAATTAATCATCACCTTCCAAAAAGGAATCACAATTAATCATCACCTTCCAAAAAGGAATCAATCACAATTAATCATCACCTTCCAAAAAGGAATCAATCACAATTAATCATCACCTTCCAAAAAGGAATCACAATTAATCATCACCTTCCAAAAAGGAGTCACAATTAATCATCACCTTCCAAAAAGGAATCAATCACAATTAATCATCACCTTCCAAAAAGGAATCAATCACAATTAATCATCACCTTCCAAAAAGGAATCAATCACAATTAATCATCACCTTCCAAAAAGGAATCAATCACAATTAATCATCACCTTCCAAAAAGGAATCAATCACAATTAATCATCACCTTCCAAAAAGGAATCAATCACAATTAATCATCACCTTCCAAAAAGGAATCACAATTAATCATAACCTTCCAAAAAGGAATCCAAATTGATCATCACCTTCCAAAAAGGAATCACAATTAATCATCACCTTCCAAAAAGGAGTCACAATTAATCATAACCTTCCAAAAAGGAATCCAAATTGATCATCACCTTCCAAAAAGGAGTCACAATTAATCATCACCTTCCAAAAAGGAATCCAAATTGATCATCACCTTCCAAAAAGGAGTCACAATTAATCATAACCTTCCAAAAAGGAATCCAAATTGATCATCACCTTCCAAAAAGGAGTCACAATTAATCATAACCTTCCAAAAAGGAGTCACAATTGATCATCACCTTCCAAAAAGGAATCACAATTAATCATCACCTTCCAAAAAGGAATCACAATTAATCATAACCTTCCAAAAAGGAATCCAAATTGATCATCACCTTCCAAAAAGGAGTCACAATTAATCATCACCTTCCAAAAAGGAATCCAAATTGATCATCACCTTCCAAAAAGGAGTCACAATTAATCATAACCTTCCAAAAAGGAATCCAAATTGATCATCACCTTCCAAAAAGCAATCACAATTAATCATAACCTTCCAAAAAGGAATCCAAATTGATCATCACCTTCCAAAAAGCAATCACAATTAATCATCACCTTCCAAAAAGGAATCCAAATTGATCATCACCTTCCAAAAAGGCATCACAATTAATCATAACCTTCGAAAAAGGAATCAATCACAATTAATCATCACCTTCCAAAAAGGAATCACAATTAATCATCACCTTCCAAAAAGGAATCACAATCAATCATAACCTTCCAAAAAGGCATCACAATTAATCATCACCTTCCAAAAAGGAATCCAAATTGATCATCACCTTCCAAAAAGGAATCACAATTAATCATCACCTTCCAAAAAGGAATCCAAATTGATCATCACCTTCCAAAAAGGAGTCACAATTGATCATCACCTTCCAAAAAGGAATCCAAATTGATCATCACCTTCCAAAAAGGAGTCACAATTAATCACCACCTTCCAAAAAGGAATCCAAATTGATCATCACCTTCCAAAAAGGAATCCAAATTGATCATCACCTTCCAAAAAGGAATCACAATTAATCATAACCTTCCAAAAAGGAGTCACAATTGATCATCACCTTCCAAAAAGGAATCCAAATTGATCATCACCTTCCAAAAAGGAGTCACAATTAATCATCACCTTCCAAAAAGCAATCAGATTTAATCATAACCTTCCAAAAAGGAATCATAATTAATCATCACCTTCCAAAAAGGAATCACAATTGATCATCACATTCCAAAAAGGAATCACAATTAATCATCACCTTCCAAAAAGGAATCAATCACAATTAATCATCACCTTCCAAAAAGGAGTCACAATTGATCATCACCTTCCAAAAAGGAATCAATCACAATTAATCATAACCTTCCAAAAAGGAGTCACAATTGATCATCACCTTCCAAAAAGGAATCCAAATTGATCATCACCTTCCAAAAAGGAGTCACAATTAATCATCACCTTCCAAAAAGCAATCAGATTTAATCATAACCTTCCAAAAAGGAATCATAATTAATCATCACCTTCCAAAAAGGAATCACAATTGATCATCACCTTCCAAAAAGAATCAAAATTGATCATCACATTCCAAAAAGGAATCACAATTAATCATAACCTTCCAAAAAGGAATCAATCACAATTAATCATAACCTTCCAAAAAGGAATCAATCACAATTAATCATCACCTTCCAAAAAGGAATCAATCACAATTAATCATCACCTTCCAAAAAGGAATCACAATTAATCATCACCTTCCAAAAAGGAATCACAATTGATCATCACATTCCAAAAAGGAATCACAATTAATCATTACCTTCCAAAAAGCAATCAGATTTAATCATAACCTTCCAAAAAGGAATCATAATTAATCATCACCTTCCAAAAAGGAATCAATCACAATTAATCATAACCTTCCAAAAAGGAATCAATCACAATTAATCATCACCTTCCAAAAAGGAATCATAATTAATCATCACCTTCCAAAAAGGAATCAATCACAATTAATCATCACCTTCCAAAAAGGAATCATAATTAATCATCACCTTCCAAAAAGGAATCACAATTGATCATCACATTCCAAAAAGGAATCACAATTAATCATTACCTTCCAAAAAGCAATCAGATTTAATCATAACCTTCCAAAAAGGAATCATAATTAATCATCACCTTCCAAAAAGGAATCAATCACAATTAATCATAACCTTCCAAAAAGGAATCAATCACAATTAATCATAACCTTCCAAAAAGGAATCAATCACAATTAATCATAACCTTCCAAAAAGGAATCAATCACAATTAATCATAACCTTCCAAAAAGGAATCACAATTGATCATCACATTCCAAAAAGGCATCACAATTAATCATAACCTTCCAAAAAGGAATCAATCACAATTAATCATAACCTTCCAAAAAGGAATCAATCACAATTAATCATCACCTTCCAAAAAGGAATCACAATTGATCATCACCTTCCAAAAAGGAATCAAAATTGATCATCATGTTCCAAAAAGGCATCACAATTAATCATAACCTTCCAAAAAGAAATCAATCACAATTAATCATCACCTTCCAAAAAGGAATCAATCACAATTAATCATAACCTTCCAAAAAGGAATCACAATCAATCATCACCTTCCAAAAAGGAATCAATCACAATTAATCATAACCTTCCAAAAAGGAATCACAATTGATCATCACCTTCCAAAGAGGAATCAATCACAATTAATCATCACCTTCCAAAAAGGAATCACAATCAATCATCACCTTCCAAAGAGGAATCAATCACAATTAATCATCACCTTCCAAAAAGGAATCAATCACAATTAATCACCACCTTCCAAAAAGCAATCACAATCAATCATCACCTTCCAAAAAGGCATCACAATTAATCACCACCTTCCAAAAAGGAATCACAATTAATCATAACCTTCCAAAAAGGAATCAAAATTGATCATCATGTTCCAAAAAGGCATCACAATTAATCACCACCTTCCAAAAAGCAATCACAATTAATCATAACCTTCCAAAAAGGAATCATAATTAATCATCACCTTCCAAAAAGGAGTCACAATTAATCATCACCTTCCAAAAAGGAATCACAATTAATCATCACCTTCCAAAAAGGAATCACAATTAATCATCACCTTCCAAAAAGGAATCCAAATTGATCATCACCTTCAAAATGGAGTCACAATTAATCATAACCTTCCAAAAAGGAATCACAATTAATCATCACCTTCCAAAAAGGAATCCAAATTGATCATCACCTTCCAAAAAGGAGTCACAATTAATCACCACCTTCCAAAAAGGAATCACAATTAATCATAACCTTCCAAAAAGGAATCATAATTAATCACCACCTTCCAAAAAGGAGTCACAATTAATCATCACCTTCCAAAAAGGAATCACAATTGATCATCACCTTCCAAAAAAAAATCACAATTGATCATCACCTTCCAAAAACGAATCACAATTGATCATCACCTTCCAAAAAGGAATCACAATTGATCATCACCTTCCAAAAACGAATCACAATTGATCATCACCTTCCAAAAAGGAATCACAATTGATCATCACCTTCCAAAAAGGAATCCAAATTAATCACCACCTTCCAAAAAGGAATCACAATTGATCATCACCTTCCAAAAAGGAATCACAATTGATCATCACCTTCCAAAAAGGAATCACAATTGATCATCACCTTCCAAAAACGAATCACAATTGATCATCACCTTCCAAAAACGAATCACAATTGATCATCACCTTCCAAAAAGGAATCACAATTGATCATCACCTTCCAAAAAAAAATCACAATTGATCATCACCTTCCAAAAACGAATCACAATTGATCATCACCTTCCAAAAAGGAATCACAATTGATCATCACCTTCCAAAAACGAATCACAATTGATCATCACCTTCCAAAAAGGAATCACAATTAATCATCACCTTCCAAAAAGGAATCACAATTGATCATCACCTTCCAAAAAAAATCACAATTGATCATCACCTTCCAAAAACGAATCACAATTGATCATCACCTTCCAAAAAGGAATCACAATTGATCATCACCTTCCAAAAAGGAATCAAAATTGATCATCACCTTCCAAAAAGAAATCACAATTAATCATCACCTTCCAAAAAGGAATCACAATTGATCATCACCTTCCAAAAAGGAATCACAATTGATCATCACCTTCCAAAAAGGAATCACAATTGATCATCACCTTCCAAAAAGGAATCACAATTGATCATCACCTTCCAAAAAGGAATCACAATTGATCATCACCTTCCAAAAAGGAATCACAATTGATCATCGCCTTCCAAAAAGGAATCACAATTGATCATCACCTTCCAAAAAGGAATCACAATTGATCATCACCTTCCAAAAAGGAGTCACAATTAATCATCACCTTCCAAAAACGAATCACAATTGATCATCACCTTCCAAAAAGGAATCACAATTGATCATCACATTCCGAAAAGGAGTCACAATTAATCATCACCTTCCAAAAAGGAATCACAATTGATCATCACCTTCCAAAAACGAATCAATCACAATTAATCATCACCTTCCAAAAAGGAATCAATCACAATTAATCATCACCATCCAAAAAGGAATCAATCACAATTAATCATCACCTTCCAAAAAGGAATCACAATTGACCATCACCTTCCAAAAAGGAATCAAAATTGATCATCATGTTCCAAAAAGGAATCAATCACAATTAATCATCACCTTCCAAAAAGGAATCATAATTAATCATCACCTTCCAAAAAGGAATCACAATTGATCATCACATTCCAAAAAGGAATCACAATTAATCATTACCTTCCAAAAAGCAATCACAATTAATCATAACCTTCCAAAAAGGAATCATAATTAATCATCACCTTCCAAAAAGGAATCACAATTGATCATCACATTCCAAAAAGGAATCACAATTAATCATCACCTTCCAAAAACGAATCAATCACAATTGATCATCACCTTCCAAAAAGGAATCACAATTGATCATCACCTTCCAAAAAGGAATCACAATTGATCATCACATTCCAAAAAGGAATCACAATTAATCATCACCTTCCAAAAAGGAATCAATCACAATTAATCATCACCTTCCAAAAGGAATCAATCACAATTAATCATCACCTTCCAAAAAGGAGTCACAATTAATCATCACCTTCCAAAAAGGAATCACAATTAATCATCACCTTCCAAAAAGGAATCAATCACAATTAATCATCACCTTCCAAAAAGGAATCACAATTAATCATCACCTTCCAAAAAGGAATCAATCACAATTAATCACCACCTTCCAAAGAGCAATCACAATCAATCATCACCTTCCAAAAAGGCATCACAATTAATCACCACCTTCCAAAAAGGCATCACAATTAATCACCACCTTCCAAAAAGGAATCACAATCAATCACCACCTTCCAAAAAGGCATCACAATTAATCACCACCTTCCAAAAAGGCATCACAATCAATCATAACCTTCCAAAAAGGAATCACAATTGATCATCACATTCCAAAAAGGAATCATAATTAATCATCACCTTCCAAAAAGGAATCACAATTGATCATCACATTCCAAAAAGGAATCACAATTAATCATCACCTTCCAAAAAGGAATCAATCACAATTAATCACCACCTTCCAAAGAGCAATCACAATCAATCATCACCTTCCAAAAAGGCATCACAATTAATCACCACCTTCCAAAAAGGCATCACAATTAATCACCACCTTCCAAAAAGGAATCACAATCAATCACCACCTTCCAAAAAGGCATCACAATTAATCACCACCTTCCAAAAAGGCATCACAATCAATCATAACCTTCCAAAAAGGAATCACAATTGATCATCACATTCCAAAAAGGAATCATAATTAATCATCACCTTCCAAAAAGGAATCACAATTGATCATCACATTCCAAAAAGGAATCACAATTAATCATCACCTTCCAAAAAGGAATCAATCACAATTAATCACCACCTTCCAAAAAGCAATCACAATCAATCATCACCTTCCAAAAAGGCATCACAATTAATCATCACCTTCCAAAAAGGAATCACAATCAATCATCACCTTCCAAAAAGGAATCACAATCAATCATAACCTTCCAAAAAGGAATCATAATTAATCATCACCTTCCAAAAAGGAATCACAATTGATCATCACATTCCAAAAAGGAATCACAATCAATCATAACCTTCCAAAAAGGAATCATAATTAATCATCACCTTCCAAAAAGGAATCACAATTGATCATCACATTCCAAAAAGGAATCACATTTAATCATAACCTTCCAAAAAGGAATCATAATTAATCATCACCTTCCAAAAAGGAATCACAATTGATCATCACATTCCAAAAAGGAATCACATTTAATCATAACCTTCCAAAAAGGAATCATAATTAATCATCACCTTCCAAAAAGGAATCACAATTGATCATCACATTCCAAAAAGGAATCACAATTAATCATCACCTTCCAAAAAGGAATCAATCACAATTAATCATCACCTTCCAAAAAGGAATCAATCACAATTAATCATCACCTTCCAAAAAGGAATCACAATTAATCATCACCTTCCAAAAAGGAATCAATCACAATTAATCATCACCTTCCAAAAAGGAATCAATCACAATTAATCATCACCTTCCAAAAAGGAATCACAATTAATCATCACCTTCCAAAAAGGAGTCACAATTAATCATCACCTTCCAAAAAGGAATCAATCACAATTAATCATCACCTTCCAAAAAGGAATCAATCACAATTAATCATCACCTTCCAAAAAGGAATCAATCACAATTAATCATCACCTTCCAAAAAGGAATCAATCACAATTAATCATCACCTTCCAAAAAGGAATCAATCACAATTAATCATCACCTTCCAAAAAGGAATCAATCACAATTAATCATCACCTTCCAAAAAGGAATCACAATTAATCATAACCTTCCAAAAAGGAATCCAAATTGATCATCACCTTCCAAAAAGGAATCACAATTAATCATCACCTTCCAAAAAGGAGTCACAATTAATCATAACCTTCCAAAAAGGAATCCAAATTGATCATCACCTTCCAAAAAGGAGTCACAATTAATCATCACCTTCCAAAAAGGAATCCAAATTGATCATCACCTTCCAAAAAGGAGTCACAATTAATCATAACCTTCCAAAAAGGAATCCAAATTGATCATCACCTTCCAAAAAGGAGTCACAATTAATCATAACCTTCCAAAAAGGAGTCACAATTGATCATCACCTTCCAAAAAGGAATCACAATTAATCATCACCTTCCAAAAAGGAATCACAATTAATCATAACCTTCCAAAAAGGAATCCAAATTGATCATCACCTTCCAAAAAGGAGTCACAATTAATCATCACCTTCCAAAAAGGAATCCAAATTGATCATCACCTTCCAAAAAGGAGTCACAATTAATCATAACCTTCCAAAAAGGAATCCAAATTGATCATCACCTTCCAAAAAGCAATCACAATTAATCATAACCTTCCAAAAAGGAATCCAAATTGATCATCACCTTCCAAAAAGCAATCACAATTAATCATCACCTTCCAAAAAGGAATCCAAATTGATCATCACCTTCCAAAAAGGCATCACAATTAATCATAACCTTCGAAAAAGGAATCAATCACAATTAATCATCACCTTCCAAAAAGGAATCACAATTAATCATCACCTTCCAAAAAGGAGTCACAATTGATCATCACCTTCCAAAAAGGAATCCAAATTGATCATCACCTTCCAAAAAGGAGTCACAATTAATCACCACCTTCCAAAAAGGAATCCAAATTGATCATCACCTTCCAAAAAGGAATCCAAATTGATCATCACCTTCCAAAAAGGAATCACAATTAATCATAACCTTCCAAAAAGGAGTCACAATTGATCATCACCTTCCAAAAAGGAATCCAAATTGATCATCACCTTCCAAAAAGGAGTCACAATTAATCATCACCTTCCAAAAAGCAATCAGATTTAATCATAACCTTCCAAAAAGGAATCATAATTAATCATCACCTTCCAAAAAGGAATCACAATTGATCATCACATTCCAAAAAGGAATCACAATTAATCATCACCTTCCAAAAAGGAATCAATCACAATTAATCATCACCTTCCAAAAAGAATCAAAATTGATCATCACATTCCAAAAAGGAATCACAATTAATCATAACCTTCCAAAAAGGAATCAATCACAATTAATCATAACCTTCCAAAAAGGAATCAATCACAATTAATCATCACCTTCCAAAAAGGAATCAATCACAATTAATCATAACCTTCCAAAAAGGAATCATAATTAATCATCACCTTCCAAAAAGGAATCACAATTGATCATCACATTCCAAAAAGGAATCACAATTAATCATTACCTTCCAAAAAGCAATCAGATTTAATCATAACCTTCCAAAAAGGAATCATAATTAATCATCACCTTCCAAAAAGGAATCAATCACAATTAATCATAACCTTCCAAAAAGGAATCAATCACAATTAATCATAACCTTCCAAAAAGGAATCAATCACAATTAATCATAACCTTCCAAAAAGGAATCACAATTGATCATCACATTCCAAAAAGGCATCACAATTAATCATAACCTTCCAAAAAGGAATCAATCACAATTAATCATAACCTTCCAAAAAGGAATCAATCACAATTAATCATAACCTTCCAAAAAGGAATCAATCACAATTAATCATCACCTTCCAAAAAGGAATCACAATTGATCATCACCTTCCAAAAAGGAATCAAAATTGATCATCATGTTCCAAAAAGGCATCACAATTAATCATAACCTTCCAAAAAGGAATCAATCACAATTAATCATCACCTTCCAAAAAGGAATCAATCACAATTAATCATCACCTTCCAAAAAGGAATCACAATTGATCATCACCTTCCAAAGAGGAATCAATCACAATTAATCATCACCTTCCAAAAAGGAATCACAATCAATCATCACCTTCCAAAGAGGAATCAATCACAATTAATCATCACCTTCCAAAAAGGAATCAATCACAATTAATCACCACCTTCCAAAAAGCAATCACAATCAATCATCACCTTCCAAAAAGGAATCACAATTAATCATAACCTTCCAAAAAGGATTCCAAATTGATCATCACCTTCCAAAAAGGCATCACAATTAATCACCACCTTCCAAAAAGCAATCACAATTAATCATAACCTTCCAAAAAGGAGTCACAATTAATCATCACCTTCCAAAAAGGAATCACAATTAATCATCACCTTCCAAAAAGGAATCCAAATTGATCATCACCTTCCAAAAAGGAGTCACAATTAATCACCACCTTCCAAAAAGGAATCACAATTAATCATCACCTTCCAAAAAGGAATCCAAATTGATCATCACCTTCCAAAAAGGAGTCACAATTAATCACCACCTTCCAAAAAGGAATCATAATTAATCATCACCTTCCAAAAAGGAATCCAAATTGATCATCACCTTCCAAAAAGGAGTCACAATTAATCATCACCTTCCAAAAAGGAATCATAATTAATCATCACCTTCCAAAAAGGAATCCAAATTGATCATCACCTTCCAAAAAGGAATCACAATTAATCATCACCTTCCAAAAAGGAATCACAATTAATCATCACCTTCCAAAAAGGAATCCAAATTGATCATCACCTTCCAAAAAGGAGTCACAATTGATCATCACCTTCCAAAAAGGAATCCAAATTGATCATCACCTTCCAAAAAGGAGTCACAATTAATCACCACCTTCCAAAAAGGAATTCAAATTGATCATCACCTTCCAAAAAGGAATCCAAATTGATCATCACCTTCCAAAAAGGAATCACAATTAATCATAACCTTCCAAAAAGGAGTCACAATTGATCATCACCTTCCAAAAAGGAATCACAATTAATCATCACCTTCCAAAAAGGAATCAATCACAATTAATCATAACCTTCCAAAAAGGAATCAATCACAATTAATCATCACCTTCCAAAAAGGAATCACAATTGATCATCACCTTCCAAAAAGGAATCAAAATTGATCATCATGTTCCAAAAAGGCATCACAATTAATCATAACCTTCCAAAAAGGAATCAATCACAATTAATCATCACCTTCCAAAAAGGAATCAATCACAATTAATCATAACCTTCCAAAAAGGAATCACAATTAATCATCACCTTCCAAAAAGGAATCACAATCAATCATCACCTTCCAAAAAGGAATCAATCACAATTAATCATAACCTTCCAAAAAGGAATCACAATTGATCATCACCTTCCAAAGAGGAATCAATCACAATTAATCATCACCTTCCAAAAAGGAATCACAATCAATCATCACCTTCCAAAGAGGAATCAATCACAATTAATCATCACCTTCCAAAAAGGAATCAATCACAATTAATCACCACCTTCCAAAAAGCAATCACAATCAATCATCACCTTCCAAAAAGGCATCACAATTAATCACCACCTTCCAAAAAGGAATCACAATTAATCATAACCTTCCAAAAAGGAATCAAAATTGATCATCATGTTCCAAAAAGGCATCACAATTAATCACCACCTTCCAAAAAGCAATCACAATTAATCATAACCTTCCAAAAAGGAATCATAATTAATCATCACCTTCCAAAAAGGAGTCACAATTAATCATCACCTTCCAAAAAGGAATCACAATTAATCATCACCTTCCAAAAAGGAATCACAATTAATCATCACCTTCCAAAAAGGAATCCAAATTGATCATCACCTTCCAAAAAGGAGTCACAATTAATCATCACCTTCCAAAAAGGAATCACAATTAATCATCACCTTCCAAAAAGGAATCCAAATTGATCATCACCTTCCAAAAAGGAGTCACAATTAATCACCACCTTCCAAAAAGGAATCACAATTAATCATAACCTTCCAAAAAGGAATCATAATTAATCACCACCTTCCAAAAAGGAGTCACAATTAATCATCACCTTCCAAAAAGGAATCACAATTGATCATCACCTTCCAAAAAAAAATCACAATTGATCATCACCTTCCAAAAACGAATCACAATTGATCATCACCTTCCAAAAAGGAATCACAATTGATCATCACCTTCCAAAAACGAATCACAATTGATCATCACCTTCCAAAAAGGAATCACAATTGATCATCACCTTCCAAAAAGGAATCCAAATTAATCACCACCTTCCAAAAAGGAGTCACAATTAATCATCACCTTCCAAAAAGGAATCACAATTGATCATCACCTTCCAAAAAAAAATCACAATTGATCATCACCTTCCAAAAACGAATCACAATTGATCATCACCTTCCAAAAAGGAATCACAATTGATCATCACCTTCCAAAAAGGAATCAAAATTGATCATCACCTTCCAAAAAGAAATCACAATTAATCATCACCTTCCAAAAAGGAATCACAATTGATCATCACCTTCCAAAAAGGAATCACAATTGATCATCACCTTCCAAAAAGGAATCACAATTGATCATCACCTTCCAAAAAGGAATCACAATTGATCATCACCTTCCAAAAAGGAATCACAATTGATCATCACCTTCCAAAAAGGAATCACAATTGATCATCGCCTTCCAAAAAGGAATCACAATTGATCATCACCTTCCAAAAAGGAATCACAATTGATCATCACCTTCCAAAAAGGAGTCACAATTAATCATCACCTTCCAAAAACGAATCACAATTGATCATCACCTTCCAAAAAGGAATCACAATTGATCATCACATTCCGAAAAGGAGTCACAATTAATCATCACCTTCCAAAAAGGAATCACAATTGATCATCACCTTCCAAAAACGAATCAATCACAATTAATCATCACCTTCCAAAAAGGAATCAATCACAATTAATCATCACCATCCAAAAAGGAATCAATCACAATTAATCATCACCTTCCAAAAAGGAATCACAATTGACCATCACCTTCCAAAAAGGAATCAAAATTGATCATCATGTTCCAAAAAGGAATCAATCACAATTAATCATCACCTTCCAAAAAGGAATCATAATTAATCATCACCTTCCAAAAAGGAATCACAATTGATCATCACATTCCAAAAAGGAATCACAATTAATCATTACCTTCCAAAAAGCAATCACAATTAATCATAACCTTCCAAAAAGGAATCATAATTAATCATCACCTTCCAAAAAGGAATCACAATTGATCATCACATTCCAAAAAGGAATCACAATTAATCATCACCTTCCAAAAACGAATCAATCACAATTGATCATCACCTTCCAAAAAGGAATCACAATTGATCATCACCTTCCAAAAAGGAATCACAATTGATCATCACATTCCAAAAAGGAATCACAATTAATCATCACCTTCCAAAAAGGAATCAATCACAATTAATCATCACCTTCCAAAAAGGAATCAATCACAATTAATCATCACCTTCCAAAAAGGAGTCACAATTAATCATCACCTTCCAAAAAGGAATCACAATTAATCATCACCTTCCAAAAAGGAATCAATCACAATTAATCATCACCTTCCAAAAAGGAATCACAATTAATCATCACCTTCCAAAAAGGAATCAATCACAATTAATCACCACCTTCCAAAGAGCAATCACAATCAATCATCACCTTCCAAAAAGGCATCACAATTAATCACCACCTTCCAAAAAGGCATCACAATTAATCACCACCTTCCAAAAAGGAATCACAATCAATCACCACCTTCCAAAAAGGCATCACAATTAATCACCACCTTCCAAAAAGGCATCACAATCAATCATAACCTTCCAAAAAGGAATCACAATTGATCATCACATTCCAAAAAGGAATCATAATTAATCATCACCTTCCAAAAAGGAATCACAATTGATCATCACATTCCAAAAAGGAATCACAATTAATCATCACCTTCCAAAAAGGAATCAATCACAATTAATCACCACCTTCCAAAGAGCAATCACAATCAATCATCACCTTCCAAAAAGGCATCACAATTAATCACCACCTTCCAAAAAGGCATCACAATTAATCACCACCTTCCAAAAAGGAATCACAATCAATCACCACCTTCCAAAAAGGCATCACAATTAATCACCACCTTCCAAAAAGGCATCACAATCAATCATAACCTTCCAAAAAGGAATCACAATTAATCATCACCTTCCAAAAAGGAATCAATCACAATTAATCACCACCTTCCAAAAAGCAATCACAATCAATCATCACCTTCCAAAAAGGCATCACAATTAATCATCACCTTCCAAAAAGGAATCACAATCAATCATCACCTTCCAAAAAGGCATCACAATTAATCACCACCTTCCAAAAAGGAATCACAATCAATCATAACCTTCCAAAAAGGAATCATAATTAATCATCACCTTCCAAAAAGGAATCACAATTGATCATCACATTCCAAAAAGGAATCACATTTAATCATAACCTTCCAAAAAGGAATCATAATTAATCATCACCTTCCAAAAAGGAATCACAATTGATCATCACATTCCAAAAAGGAATCACAATTAATCATCACCTTCCAAAAAGGAATCAATCACAATTAATCATCACCTTCCAAAAAGGAATCAATCACAATTAATCATCACCTTCCAAAAAGGAATCACAATTAATCATCACCTTCCAAAAAGGAATCAATCACAATTAATCATCACCTTCCAAAAAGGAATCAATCACAATTAATCATCACCTTCCAAAAAGGAATCACAATTAATCATCACCTTCCAAAAAGGAGTCACAATTAATCATCACCTTCCAAAAAGGAATCAATCACAATTAATCATCACCTTCCAAAAAGGAATCAATCACAATTAATCATCACCTTCCAAAAAGGAATCAATCACAATTAATCATCACCTTCCAAAAAGGAATCAATCACAATTAATCATCACCTTCCAAAAAGGAATCAATCACAATTAATCATCACCTTCCAAAAAGGAATCAATCACAATTAATCATCACCTTCCAAAAAGGAATCACAATTAATCATAACCTTCCAAAAAGGAATCCAAATTGATCATCACCTTCCAAAAAGGAATCACAATTAATCATCACCTTCCAAAAAGGAGTCACAATTAATCATAACCTTCCAAAAAGGAATCCAAATTGATCATCACCTTCCAAAAAGGAGTCACAATTAATCATCACCTTCCAAAAAGGAATCCAAATTGATCATCACCTTCCAAAAAGGAGTCACAATTAATCATAACCTTCCAAAAAGGAATCCAAATTGATCATCACCTTCCAAAAAGGAGTCACAATTAATCATAACCTTCCAAAAAGGAGTCACAATTGATCATCACCTTCCAAAAAGGAATCACAATTAATCATCACCTTCCAAAAAGGAATCACAATTAATCATAACCTTCCAAAAAGGAATCCAAATTGATCATCACCTTCCAAAAAGGAGTCACAATTAATCATCACCTTCCAAAAAGGAATCCAAATTGATCATCACCTTCCAAAAAGGAGTCACAATTAATCATAACCTTCCAAAAAGGAATCCAAATTGATCATCACCTTCCAAAAAGCAATCACAATTAATCATAACCTTCCAAAAAGGAATCCAAATTGATCATCACCTTCCAAAAAGCAATCACAATTAATCATCACCTTCCAAAAAGGAATCCAAATTGATCATCACCTTCCAAAAAGGCATCACAATTAATCATAACCTTCCAAAAAGGAATCAATCACAATTAATCATCACCTTCCAAAAAGGAATCACAATTAATCATCACCTTCCAAAAAGGAATCCAAATTGATCATCACCTTCCAAAAAGGAGTCACAATTGATCATCACCTTCCAAAAAGGAATCCAAATTGATCATCACCTTCCAAAAAGGAGTCACAATTAATCACCACCTTCCAAAAAGGAATCCAAATTGATCATCACCTTCCAAAAAGGAATCACAATTAATCATAACCTTCCAAAAAGGAGTCACAATTGATCATCACCTTCCAAAAAGGAATCCAAATTGATCATCACCTTCCAAAAAGGAGTCACAATTAATCATCACCTTCCAAAAAGCAATCAGATTTAATCATAACCTTCCAAAAAGGAATCATAATTAATCATCACCTTCCAAAAAGGAATCACAATTGATCATCACATTCCAAAAAGGAATCACAATTAATCATCACCTTCCAAAAAGGAATCAATCACAATTAATCATCACCTTCCAAAAAGAATCAAAATTGATCATCACATTCCAAAAAGGAATCACAATTAATCATAACCTTCCAAAAAGGAATCAATCACAATTAATCATAACCTTCCAAAAAGGAATCAATCACAATTAATCATCACCTTCCAAAAAGGAATCAATCACAATTAATCATAACCTTCCAAAAAGGAATCATAATTAATCATCACCTTCCAAAAAGGAATCACAATTGATCATCACATTCCAAAAAGGAATCACAATTAATCATTACCTTCCAAAAAGCAATCAGATTTAATCATAACCTTCCAAAAAGGAATCATAATTAATCATCACCTTCCAAAAAGGAATCAATCACAATTAATCATAACCTTCCAAAAAGGAATCAATCACAATTAATCATAACCTTCCAAAAAGGAATCAATCACAATTAATCATAACCTTCCAAAAAGGAATCACAATTGATCATCACATTCCAAAAAGGCATCACAATTAATCATAACCTTCCAAAAAGGAATCAATCACAATTAATCATAACCTTCCAAAAAGGAATCAATCACAATTAATCATAACCTTCCAAAAAGGAATCAATCACAATTAATCATCACCTTCCAAAAAGGAATCACAATTGATCATCACCTTCCAAAAAGGAATCAAAATTGATCATCATGTTCCAAAAAGGCATCACAATTAATCATAACCTTCCAAAAAGGAATCAATCACAATTAATCATCACCTTCCAAAAAGGAATCAATCACAATTAATCATCACCTTCCAAAAAGGAATCACAATTGATCATCACCTTCCAAAGAGGAATCAATCACAATTAATCATCACCTTCCAAAAAGGAATCACAATCAATCATCACCTTCCAAAGAGGAATCAATCACAATTAATCATCACCTTCCAAAAAGGAATCAATCACAATTAATCACCACCTTCCAAAAAGCAATCACAATCAATCATCACCTTCCAAAAAGGAATCACAATTAATCATAACCTTCCAAAAAGGATTCCAAATTGATCATCACCTTCCAAAAAGGAATCACAATTAATCATAACCTTCCAAAAAGGATTCCAAATTGATCATCACCTTCCAAAAAGGAATCAAAATTGATCATCATGTTCCAAAAAGGCATCACAATTAATCACCACCTTCCAAAAAGCAATCACAATTAATCATAACCTTCCAAAAAGGAATCATAATTAATCATCACCTTCCAAAAAGGAGTCACAATTAATCATCACCTTCCAAAAAGGAATCACAATTAATCATCACCTTCCAAAAAGGAATCCAAATTGATCATCACCTTCCAAAAAGGAGTCACAATTAATCACCACCTTCCAAAAAGGAATCACAATTAATCATAACCTTCCAAAAAGGAATCATAATTAATCATCACCTTCCAAAAAGGAATCCAAATTGATCATCACCTTCCAAAAAGGAATCACAATTAATCATCACCTTCCAAAAAGGAATCACAATTAATCATCACCTTCCAAAAAGGAATCCAAATTGATCATCACCTTCCAAAAAGGAGTCACAATTGATCATCACCTTCCAAAAAGGAATCCAAATTGATCATCACCTTCCAAAAAGGAGTCACAATTAATCACCACCTTCCAAAAAGGAATCCAAATTGATCATCACCTTCCAAAAAGGAATCCAAATTGATCATCACCTTCCAAAAAGGAATCACAATTAATCATAACCTTCCAAAAAGGAATCCAAATTGATCATCACCTTCCAAAAAGGAATCCAAATTGATCATCACCTTCCAAAAAGGAGTCACAATTGATCATCACCTTCCAAAAAGGAATCCAAATTGATCATCACCTTCCAAAAAGGAGTCACAATTAATCACCACCTTCCAAAAAGGAATCCAAATTGATCATCACCTTCCAAAAAGGAATCCAAATTGATCATCACCTTCCAAAAAGGAATCACAATTAATCATCACCTTCCAAAAAGGAATAAATCACAATTAATCATAACCTTCCAAAAAGGAATCAATCACAATTAATCATCACCTTCCAAAAAGGAATCACAATTGATCATCACCTTCCAAAAAGGAATCAAAATTGATCATCATGTTCCAAAAAGGCATCACAATTAATCATAACCTTCCAAAAAGGAATCAATCACAATTAATCATCACCTTCCAAAAAGGAATCAATCACAATTAATCATAACCTTCCAAAAAGGAATCACAATCAATCATCACCTTCCAAAAAGGAATCAATCACAATTAATCATAACCTTCCAAAAAGGAATCACAATTGATCATCACCTTCCAAAGAGGAATCAATCACAATTAATCATCACCTTCCAAAAAGGAATCACAATCAATCATCACCTTCCAAAGAGGAATCAATCACAATTAATCATCACCTTCCAAAAAGGAATCAATCACAATTAATCACCACCTTCCAAAAAGCAATCACAATCAATCATCACCTTCCAAAAAGGCATCACAATTAATCACCACCTTCCAAAAAGGAATCACAATTAATCATCACCTTCCAAAAAGGAATCACAATTAATCATAACCTTCCAAAAAGGAATCAAAATTGATCATCATGTTCCAAAAAGGCATCACAATTAATCACCACCTTCCAAAAAGGCATCACAATTAATCACCACCTTCCAAAAAGGCATCACAATTAATCACCACCTTCCAAAAAGGAATCACAATTAATCATAACCTTCCAAAAAGGAATCAAAATTGATCATCATGTTCCAAAAAGGCATCACAATTAATCACCACCTTCCAAAAAGGAGTCACAATTAATCATCACCTTCCAAAAAGGAATCATAATTAATCATCACCTTCCAAAAAGGAGTCACAATTAATCATCACCTTCCAAAAAGGAATCACAATTAATCATCACCTTCCAAAAAGGAATCACAATTAATCATCACCTTCCAAAAAGGAATCCAAATTGATCATCACCTTCCAAAAAGGAGTCACAATTAATCATCACCTTCCAAAAAGGAATCACAATTAATCATCACCTTCCAAAAAGGAATCAATCACAATTAATCATAACCTTCCAAAAAGGAATCACAATTGATCATCACCTTCCAAAGAGGAATCAATCACAATTAATCATAACCTTCCAAAAAGGAATCACAATCAATCATCACCTTCCAAAAAGGAATCAATCACAATTAATCATAACCTTCCAAAAAGGAATCACAATTGATCATCACCTTCCAAAGAGGAATCAATCACAATTAATCATCACCTTCCAAAAAGGAATCACAATCAATCATCACCTTCCAAAGAGGAATCAATCACAATTAATCATCACCTTCCAAAAAGGAATCAATCACAATTAATCACCACCTTCCAAAAAGCAATCACAATCAATCATCACCTTCCAAAAAGGCATCACAATTAATCACCACCTTCCAAAAAGGAATCACAATTAATCATCACCTTCCAAAAAGGAATCACAATTAATCATAACCTTCCAAAAAGGAATCAAAATTGATCATCATGTTCCAAAAAGGCATCACAATTAATCACCACCTTCCAAAAAGGCATCACAATTAATCACCACCTTCCAAAAAGGCATCACAATTAATCACCACTTTCCAAAAAGGAATCACAATTAATCATAACCTTCCAAAAAGGAATCAAAATTGATCATCATGTTCCAAAAAGGCATCACAATTAATCACCACCTTCCAAAAAGGAGTCACAATTAATCATCACCTTCCAAAAAGGAATCATAATTAATCATCACCTTCCAAAAAGGAGTCACAATTAATCATCACCTTCCAAAAAGGAATCACAATTAATCATCACCTTCCAAAAAGGAATCACAATTAATCATCACCTTCCAAAAAGGAATCCAAATTGATCATCACCTTCCAAAAAGGAGTCACAATTAATCATCACCTTCCAAAAAGGAATCACAATTAATCATCACCTTCCAAAAAGGAATCCAAATTGATCATCACCTTCCAAAAAGGAGTCACAATTAATCACCACCTTCCAAAAAGGAATCACAATTAATCATAACCTTCCAAAAAGGAATCATAATTAATCACCACCTTCCAAAAAGGAGTCACAATTAATCATCACCTTCCAAAAAGGAATCACAATTGATCATCACCTTCCAAAAAAAAATCACAATTGATCATCACCTTCCAAAAACGAATCACAATTGATCATCACCTTCCAAAAAGGAATCACAATTGATCATCACCTTCCAAAAACGAATCACAATTGATCATCACCTTCCAAAAAGGAATCACAATTGATCATCACCTTCCAAAAAGGAATCCAAATTAATCACCACCTTCCAAAAAGGAGTCACAATTAATCATCACCTTCCAAAAAGGAATCACAATTGATCATCACCTTCCAAAAAAAAATCACAATTGATCATCACCTTCCAAAAACGAATCACAATTGATCATCACCTTCCAAAAAGGAATCACAATTGATCATCACCTTCCAAAAAGGAATCAAAATTGATCATCACCTTCCAAAAAGAAATCACAATTAATCATCACCTTCCAAAAAGGAATCACAATTGATCATCACCTTCCAAAAAGGAATCACAATTGATCATCACCTTCCAAAAAGGAATCACAATTGATCATCACCTTCCAAAAAGGAATCACAATTGATCATCACCTTCCAAAAAGGAATCACAATTGATCATCACCTTCCAAAAAGGAATCACAATTGATCATCGCCTTCCAAAAAGGAATCACAATTGATCATCACCTTCCAAAAAGGAATCACAATTGATCATCACCTTCCAAAAAGGAGTCACAATTAATCATCACCTTCCAAAAACGAATCACAATTGATCATCACCTTCCAAAAAGGAATCACAATTGATCATCACATTCCGAAAAGGAGTCACAATTAATCATCACCTTCCAAAAAGGAATCACAATTGATCATCACCTTCCAAAAACGAATCAATCACAATTAATCATCACCTTCCAAAAAGGAATCAATCACAATTAATCATCACCATCCAAAAAGGAATCAATCACAATTAATCATCACCTTCCAAAAAGGAATCACAATTGACCATCACCTTCCAAAAAGGAATCAAAATTGATCATCATGTTCCAAAAAGGAATCAATCACAATTAATCATCACCTTCCAAAAAGGAATCATAATTAATCATCACCTTCCAAAAAGGAATCACAATTGATCATCACATTCCAAAAAGGAATCACAATTAATCATTACCTTCCAAAAAGCAATCACAATTAATCATAACCTTCCAAAAAGGAATCATAATTAATCATCACCTTCCAAAAAGGAATCACAATTGATCATCACATTCCAAAAAGGAATCACAATTAATCATCACCTTCCAAAAACGAATCAATCACAATTGATCATCACCTTCCAAAAAGGAATCACAATTGATCATCACCTTCCAAAAAGGAATCACAATTGATCATCACATTCCAAAAAGGAATCACAATTAATCATCACCTTCCAAAAAGGAATCAATCACAATTAATCATCACCTTCCAAAAAGGAATCAATCACAATTAATCATCACCTTCCAAAAAGGAGTCACAATTAATCATCACCTTCCAAAAAGGAATCACAATTAATCATCACCTTCCAAAAAGGAATCAATCACAATTAATCATCACCTTCCAAAAAGGAATCACAATTAATCATCACCTTCCAAAAAGGAATCAATCACAATTAATCACCACCTTCCAAAGAGCAATCACAATCAATCATCACCTTCCAAAAAGGCATCACAATTAATCACCACCTTCCAAAAAGGCATCACAATTAATCACCACCTTCCAAAAAGGAATCACAATCAATCACCACCTTCCAAAAAGGCATCACAATTAATCACCACCTTCCAAAAAGGCATCACAATCAATCATAACCTTCCAAAAAGGAATCACAATTGATCATCACATTCCAAAAAGGAATCATAATTAATCATCACCTTCCAAAAAGGAATCACAATTGATCATCACATTCCAAAAAGGAATCACAATTAATCATCACCTTCCAAAAAGGAATCAATCACAATTAATCACCACCTTCCAAAGAGCAATCACAATCAATCATCACCTTCCAAAAAGGCATCACAATTAATCACCACCTTCCAAAAAGGCATCACAATTAATCACCACCTTCCAAAAAGGAATCACAATCAATCACCACCTTCCAAAAAGGCATCACAATTAATCACCACCTTCCAAAAAGGCATCACAATCAATCATAACCTTCCAAAAAGGAATCACAATTGATCATCACATTCCAAAAAGGAATCATAATTAATCATCACCTTCCAAAAAGGAATCACAATTGATCATCACATTCCAAAAAGGAATCACAATTAATCATCACCTTCCAAAAAGGAATCAATCACAATTAATCACCACCTTCCAAAAAGCAATCACAATCAATCATCACCTTCCAAAAAGGAATCACAATCAATCATCACCTTCCAAAAAGGCATCACAATTAATCACCACCTTCCAAAAAGGAATCACAATCAATCATAACCTTCCAAAAAGGAATCATAATTAATCATCACCTTCCAAAAATGAATCACAATTGATCATCACATTCCAAAAAGGAATCACATTTAATCATAACCTTCCAAAAAGGAATCATAATTAATCATCACCTTCCAAAAAGGAATCACAATTGATCATCACATTCCAAAAAGGAATCACAATTAATCATCACCTTCCAAAAAGGAATCAATCACAATTAATCATCACCTTCCAAAAAGGAATCAATCACAATTAATCATCACCTTCCAAAAAGGAATCACAATTAATCATCACCTTCCAAAAAGGAATCAATCACAATTAATCATCACCTTCCAAAAAGGAATCAATCACAATTAATCATCACCTTCCAAAAAGGAATCACAATTAATCATCACCTTCCAAAAAGGAGTCACAATTAATCATCACCTTCCAAAAAGGAATCAATCACAATTAATCATCACCTTCCAAAAAGGAATCAATCACAATTAATCATCACCTTCCAAAAAGGAATCAATCACAATTAATCATCACCTTCCAAAAAGGAATCAATCACAATTAATCATCACCTTCCAAAAAGGAATCAATCACAATTAATCATCACCTTCCAAAAAGGAATCAATCACAATTAATCATCACCTTCCAAAAAGGAATCACAATTAATCATAACCTTCCAAAAAGGAGTCACAATTAATCATAACCTTCCAAAAAGGAGTCACAATTGATCATCACCTTCCAAAAAGGAGTCACAATTAATCATCACCTTCCAAAAAGGAATCCAAATTGATCATCACCTTCCAAAAAGGAGTCACAATTAATCATAACCTTCCAAAAAGGAGTCACAATTGATCATCACCTTCCAAAAAGGAGTCACAATTAATCATAACCTTCCAAAAAGGAATCACAATTGATCATCACCTTCCAAAAAGGAGTCACAATTAATCATAACCTTCCAAAAAGGAATCCAAATTGATCATCACCTTCCAAAAAGCAATCACAATTAATCATAACCTTCCAAAAAGGAATCCAAATTGATCATCACCTTCCAAAAAGCAATCACAATTAATCATCACCTTCCAAAAAGGAATCCAAATTGATCATCACCTTCCAAAAAGGAATCAATCACAATTGATCATCACCTTCCAAAAAGGAATCACAATTAATCATCACCTTCCAAAAAGGAATCAATCACAATTAATCATCACCTTCCAAAAAGGAATCAATCACAATTGATCATCACCTTCCAAAAAGGAATCACAATTGATCATCACCTTCCAAAAAGGAATCACAATTAATCATCACCTTCCAAAAAGGAATCAATCACAATTGATCATCACCTTCCAAAAAGGAATCACAATTAATCATCACCTTCCAAAAAGGAATCAATCACAATTAATCATCACCTTCCAAAAAGGAATCAATCACAATTGATCATCACCTTCCAAAAAGGAATCACAATTGATCATCACCTTCCAAAAAGGAATCACAATTAATCATCACCTTCCAAAAAGGAATCAATCACAATTAATCATAACCTTCCAAAAAGGAATCAATCACAATTAATCATCACCTTCCAAAAAGGAATCAATCACAATTAATCATCACCTTCCAAAAAGGAATCATAATTAATCATCACCTTCCAAAAAGAATCAAAATTGATCATCACATTCCAAAAAGGAATCACAATTAATCATAACCTTCCAAAAAGGAATCAATCACAATTAATCATAACCTTCCAAAAAGGAATCAATCACAATTAATCATAACCTTCCAAAAAGGAATCAATCACAATTGATCATCACCTTCCAAAAAGGAATCATAATTAATCATCACCTTCCAAAAAGGAATCACAATTAATCATCACCTTCCAAAAAGGAATCACAATTAATCATCACCTTCCAAAAAGGGATCACAATTAATCATCACCTTCCAAAAAGGAATCACAATTGATCATCGCCTTCCAAAAAGGAATCATAATTAATCATAACCTTCCAAAGACTTCCGGGTTCGGTTGCGAGAGGACGCTGGCGTTGCATATTCGCCGCTTCTCCGACTGGATGGATGTACAGGGTCTGCTTCTACCTTTCTGACCTGACATCTCACACCTGTCCTGCCTTTTCACACCCGCACGTGCCGCGTGTTCTCCGGCTGGATAACGGAATCTGCTTTTGATGGTACGGAATACGGAATTCGAAAGGCCCGCTCCCGTTGATTGTGGCCGTGGCCTTGTTTGCCGGTGGCCTTGTGGCCTTGTTTGCCGCTGTGGTCTTGATTAGCGGCTGCAGTCGTTTGCCGCTGCGTTTGCCGCTTTGCCTCCTCGACCTTGGCCTCGTACTCGTCCCTTCGCTCCTGCCTGGCATGGCTCTGAAGTACTCCGCCGCAAGGCTTCTTCTGCTCAATACCCGCTCCACCCCATCATGCATCTCTGCCATCAAATCAAATGGACTCCTCCGACGACCCAGGTACATTCACCGTGGCTCCGGTCGCAAGTTTGTTTATTTGCAATCAGGTCACTCCATCCCCGTCCTCTGGTCGGCTCAGCGCACTCTCACTCTTCGTCCCAGCGCACCTGGTCACAGCAACCCACACGATCGCACCTCTTGCCTACGAACCCTGGCTAAATCACCTGAATTCATCCCTGCTGTTCAAAACAACATCAAGCTCACCCTGTTCAACACCCGGTCCCTCAACAATAAATGCCTCATCCTGAACGAATACATCCTGGATAACAAACTGGACTTTCTCTGTCTCACCGAAACCTGGCAACAACCTCTGGACTACTACACACTCAACCTCACCACACCCAATGGATATTCCTACGTCAATAAACCACGCTCGGAGGGCCGAGGTGGTGGAATTGCCGTTATCCACCGTCAAGACATCAAGACCAACCTCATCTCCATCTCATCTGCTCCATCATTTGAACACCTGGCTTTAAAACTCTCTGGTCACACGCAGTCAGTCATGGCTGTCGTCTACCGCCCTCCCAAACCACACCCATCATTCCTGTCTGACTTCTCCTACTTTCTGACCCAGCTATGTTCCCTCTCCCCCTCAATCCTCCTCCTTGGTGATTTCAATATCCACATGGACTCCACTGACTCCACAATAACCACTGACTTCACTGATTTACTCACCTGCTTTAACCTCACTCAACATGTCGACTTTCCTACCCATATCCGTGGTCACATTTTGAACCTTGTCTGCTCCACTGGATTAAATTTGCACCATCTCTATGGCTCCGACCTCACCCTCTCTGACCACTTAGCCATCACTCTGACCATCAACATCCCCGCCCCAACACCAAGGCATTATTGCACAATCAACTTCCGTAAGCTAAACGCTCTTTCACCTACCTCATTCTCATCCACCCTCTCTGAAAAAATGTCCACTTCTCCCTTCATTGACCTCCACACCCCTTCCGACCTCACTGACTACTACAACCACACTCTCTCCTCCTGCCTTGACCAGCTTGCGCCTGTAAAAACCAAAACAGTTTCTTTCACCCATTCTGCTCCCTGGTTTACCCCTGAACTCCACCTGATGAAAACTCGTGCTCGCCAACTTGAAAGACTCCGCAATAAAACGGGTCTCACAGTTCACTCCCAAGCCTACAAGGACCACATACAACACTACAAAGATGCCCTCTCCCGCGCCCGCTCTGCCTACTACTCTCAAATTATCCACTCTGGCTCCGGAAACCCAAAAGCACTCTTCTCGACAATAAACAAACTCCTCCGCCCCCTGAACACCACCACCCAGTCATTCACAGTAGACAACTGCATCTCCTTCCTCTCTTTCTTCCAACGCAAAATTGACAACATCTACAACAGCTTGACCACCGCCGCACCCGCTCCCCCTCCAACCACCTGCCCCCCCTTGTCCTGCCATCCCCTGTCTCGGTTCTCCCCAATCTCTCCTACTGACCTCTCTGAACTCCTCATAGGAATGAAAACTGCCACCTGCACTCTTGACCCCATCCCCTCCAGCTTTGTCAAAGCCTCCCTCCCTGCTCTCTCTCCACTTATCATTGCAACAATAAACTCCTCCCTGTCTACAGGCATCGTCCCACCTTCCCTCAAAATTGCTGCTGTTACCCCCATTCTAAAAAAACCTGGTCTAAACCCTGACACCCTAAACAACTTCAGACCCATCTCCAACCTACCCTTTCTGTCAAAAGTTTTGGAACGCGCTGTAGCCACTCAACTCAAACATCATCTCTCTGCCAATAACTTGTATGAAACATTCCAATCCGGATTCCGCTCCAACCACAGTACTGAAACTGCTCTCCTCAAAATCACCAACGACCTTCTCCTCTCCTCTGACGCTGGCAACCTCAACATTCTCGTCCTCCTCGACCTCAGCGCTGCCTTTGACACCATCGATCACACTATCCTCCTCACCCGACTTGAATCCACCTTTAACGTCACCGGCACTGCCCTCTCTTGGATTAAATCATACCTCTCTGACAGATGCCAGTTCATCTCCATCAATAACTGCAAATCCCCCACTGCTCCCCTCCCCCAAGGTGTCCCCCAAGGTTCAGTTCTTGGCCCCCTCCTCTTCATCCTTTACCTGTCCCCGCTCGGTCACTTAATCCGCCGTCATGGTCTCCAATTCCACTGCTTCGCCGATGACATCCAGCTTTTCATCTCCACCAAGTCCGTCTCCGCCGACACCCACTCTATCCTGACAAACTGCATCACTGAAATAAAATCCTGGCTTCAAATCAACTTCCTCAAGCTTAACTGTGATAAATCTGAAATAATCATCATTGGCCCAAAAACGCTCACAAAATCCACCCATAACTTTGCCCTCAACATCGACGGTATCCCAGTATCCACCTCCCCTCACATCCGGAATCTTGGCGTCATCTTTGACCAAACCCTTTCCTTCGACAAATACACTAAACAGATCACAAAGTCAGCCTTCTTTCACCTGAAAAACATTGCCCGTCTCCGCTCATCCCTCTCCTCCACGGCTGCAGAAACCCTCATCCACGCCTTCATCACCTCCCGTCTGGACTACTGCAATAGCCTCCTCTATGGTTCACCCTCAAAAATCACCAATAAACTCCAATACATTCAGAACTCCGCTGCCCGTCTACTCACTCATTCCCGGACCCGTGACCACATCACCCCCGTCCTTTACAAGCTTCACTGGCTCCCCATCCCCCAGAGAATCCAGTACAAAATCCTCCTCTTGACATACAAAGCCCTCCATAACCTGGCCCCATCCTACCTGGCTGACCTCCTCTCCAGACACACTCCCACCCGCAACCTCCGCTCTGCTGGTACCAACCTCCTGACCCCCTCCATCCGGACCAAATTCAGATCCTGGGGGGACAGGGCCTTCTCCATCGCTGCTCCCACCCTCTGGAACTCACTACCTCACACCATCAGAGACTCCTCCTCACTCACCACATTCAAAACATCACTAAAGACCCACCTGTTCAACGCTGCATTCAACATTCAACCCACAGCATTTAACCCCTGACTATCTCTTCTCCTTCTCCCTCCTTTTGCTTTAAATATTTCCCTATTGATTCTTGTCTTGTCTTTTTGATTCTTGTCTTATATATATGCCGTATATCGCTGCTGTTTGTTTTCTTGATTCTTGTCTTTTTGCAATTGTTGTTTTCATGTATTGTTATGCATTATGTTTTCCACTCTGTCAAAGCGCCTTTGGGCTTCTGGAAAAGCGCTATACAAAATAAATGAATTATTATTATTATTATTATAACCTTCCAAAAAGGAATCAATCACAATTAATCATAACCTTCCAAAAAGGAATCAATCACAATTAATCATAACCTTCCAAAAAGGAATCAATCACAATTAATCATCACCTTCCAAAAAGGAATCACAATTGATCATCACCTTCCAAAAAGGAATCAAAATTGATCATCATGTTCCAAAAAGGCATCACAATTAATCATAACCTTCCAAAAAGGAATCAATCACAATTAATCATCACCTTCCAAAAAGGAATCAATCACAATTAATCATCACCTTCCAAAAAGGAATCACAATTGATCATCACCTTCCAAAGAGGAATCAATCACAATTAATCATCACCTTCCAAAAAGGAATCACAATCAATCATCACCTTCCAAAGAGGAATCAATCACAATTAATCATCACCTTCCAAAAAGGAATCAATCACAATTAATCACCACCTTCCAAAAAGCAATCACAATCAATCATCACCTTCCAAAAAGGCATCACAATTAATCATCACCTTCCAAAAAGGAATCACAATTAATCATAACCTTCCAAAAAGGATTCCAAATTGATCATCACCTTCCAAAAAGGAATCACAATTAATCATAACCTTCCAAAAAGGATTCCAAATTGATCATCACCTTCCAAAAAGGAATCAAAATTGATCATCATGTTCCAAAAAGGCATCACAATTAATCACCACCTTCCAAAAAGCAATCACAATTAATCATAACCTTCCAAAAAGGAATCATAATTAATCATCACCTTCCAAAAAGGAGTCACAATTAATCATCACCTTCCAAAAAGCAATCACAATTAATCATCACCTTCCAAAAAGGAATCACAATTAATCATCACCTTCCAAAAAGGAATCACAATCAATCATCACCTTCCAAAAAGGCATCACAATTAATCACCACCTTCCAAAAAGGAGTCACAATTAATCATCACCTTCCAAAAAGGAATCCAAATTGATCATCACCTTCCAAAAAGGAATCCAAATTGATCATCACCTTCCAAAAAGGAATCCAAATTGATCATCACCTTCCAAAAAGGAATCCAAATTGATCATCACCTTCCAAAAAGGAGTCACAATTAATCATCACCTTCCAAAAAGGAATCACAATTAATCATCACCTTCCAAAAAGGAATCCAAATTGATCATCACCTTCCAAAAAGGAGTCACAATTAATCACCACCTTCCAAAAAGGAATCACAATTAATCATAACCTTCCAAAAAGGAATCATAATTAATCATCACCTTCCAAAAAGGAATCCAAATTGATCATCACCTTCCAAAAAGGAATCACAATTAATCATCACCTTCCAAAAAGGAATCACAATTAATCATCACCTTCCAAAAAGGAATCCAAATTGATCATCACCTTCCAAAAAGGAGTCACAATTGATCATCACCTTCCAAAAAGGAATCCAAATTGATCATCACCTTCCAAAAAGGAGTCACAATTAATCACCACCTTCCAAAAAGGAATCCAAATTGATCATCACCTTCCAAAAAGGAATCCAAATTGATCATCACCTTCCAAAAAGGAATCACAATTAATCATAACCTTCCAAAAAGGAGTCACAATTGATCATCACCTTCCAAAAAGGAATCACAATTAATCATCACCTTCCAAAAAGGAATCAATCACAATTAATCATCACCTTCCAAAAAGGAATCAATCACAATTAATCATAACCTTCCAAAAAGGAATCAATCACAATTGATCATCACCTTCCAAAAAGGAATCAAAATTGATCATCATGTTCCAAAAAGGAATCACAATTAATCATAACCTTCCAAAAAGGAATCAATCACAATTAATCATCACCTTCCAAAAAGGAATCAATCACAATTAATCATCACCTTCCAAAAAGGAATCACAATTGATCATCACCTTCCAAAGAGGAATCAATCACAATTGATCATCACCTTCCAAAAAGGAATCACAATTAATCACCACCTTCCAAAAAGGAATCACAATTAATCACCACCTTCCAAAAAGGAGTCACAATTGATCATCACCTTCCAAAAAGGAGTCACAATTAATCATCACCTTCCAAAAAGGAGTCACAATTGATCATCACCTTCCAAAAAGGAATCACAATTAATCACCACCTTCCAAAAAGGAGTTACAATTAATCATAACCTTCCAAAAAGGAATCCAAATTGATCATCACCTTCCAAAAAGGAGTCACAATTAATCACCACCTTCCAAAAAGGAGTCACAATTGATCATCACCTTCCAAAAAGGAATCACAATTAATCACCACCTTCCAAAAAGGAGTCACAATTAATCATAACCTTCCAAAAAGGAATCCAAATTGATCATCACCTTCCAAAAGGAGTCACAATGAATCATAACCTTCCAAAAAGGAGTCACAATTAATCATAACCTTCCAAAAAGGAATCACAATTAATCATAACCTTCCAAAAAGGGATCACAATTAATCATAACCTTCCAAAAAGGAATCACAATTAATCATAACCTTCCAAAAAGGGATCACAATTAACCATAACCTTCCAAAAAGGAATCAATCACAATTAATCATCACCTTCCAAAAAGGAATCAATCACAATTAATCATAACCTTCCAAAAAGGAATCAATCACAATTAATCATAACCTTCCAAAAAGGAATCACAATTAATCATAACCTTCCAAAAAGGAGTCACAATTAATCATAACCTTCCAAAAAGGAATCACAATTAACCATAACCTTCCAAAAAGGAATCAATCACAATTAATCATAACCTTCCAAAAAGGAATCAATCACAATTAATCATAACCTTCCAAAAAGGAATCACAATTAATCATAACCTTCCAAAAAGGAATCAATCACAATTAATCATCACCTTCCAAAAAGGAATCAATCACAATTAATCATAACCTTCCAAAAAGGAATCAATCACAATTAATCATAACCTTCCAAAAAGGAATCAATCACAATTAATCATAACCTTCCAAAAAGGAATCAATCACAATTAATCATCACCTTCCAAAAAGGAATCAATCACAATTAATCATAACCTTCCAAAAAGGAATCACAATTAATCATAACCTTCCAAAAAGGGATCACAATTAACCATAACCTTCCAAAAAGGAATCAATCACAATTAATCATAACCTTCCAAAAAGGAATCCAAATTGATCATCACCTTCCAAAAGGAGTCACAATGAATCATAACCTTCCAAAAAGGAATCACAATTAATCATAACCTTCCAAAAAGGGATCACAATTAATCATAACCTTCCAAAAAGGAATCACAATTAATCATAACCTTCCAAAAAGGAATCACAATTAATCATAACCTTCCAAAAAGGAATCACAATTAATCATAACCTTCCAAAAAGGGATCACAATTAATCATAACCTTCCAAAAAGGAATCACAATTAATCATAACCTTCCAAAAAGGAGTCACAATTAATCATAACCTTCCAAAAAGGAATCACAATTAATCATAACCTTCCAAAAAGGGATCACAATTAATCATAACCTTCCAAAAAGGAATCACAATTAATCATAACCTTCCAAAAAGGAATCACAATTAATCATAACCTTCCAAAAAGGAATCAATCACAATTAATCATAACCTTCCAAAAAGGAATCACAATTAATCATAACCTTCCAAAAAGGAATCACAATTAATCATCACCTTCCAAAGAGGAATCACAATTGATCATCACCTTCCAAAAAGGAGTCACAATTGATCATCACCTTCCAAAAAGGAATCCAAATTGATCATCACCTTCCAAAAAGGAGTCACAATTAATCACCACCTTCCAAAAAGGAATCACAATTAATCATAACCTTCCAAAAAGGAATCATAATTAATCATCACCTTCCAAAAAGGAGTCACAATTAATCATCACCTTCCAAAAAGGAATCCAAATTGATCATCACCTTCCAAAAAGGAGTCACAATTGATCATCACCTTCCAAAAAGGAATCCAAATTGATCATCACCTTCCAAAAAGGAATCCAAATTGATCATCACCTTCCAAAAAGGAATCACAATTAATCATCACCTTCCAAAAAGGAATCACAATTAATCATAACCTTCCAAAAAGGAATCACAATTAATCATCACCTTCCAAAGAGGAATCACAATTGATCATCACCTTCCAAAAAGGAGTCACAATTGATCATCACCTTCCAAAAAGGAATCCAAATTGATCATCACCTTCCAAAAAGGAATCACAATTAATCATCACCTTCCAAAAAGGAGTCACAATTAATCATCACCTTCCAAAAAGGAATCACAATTGATCATCACCTTCTAAAAATGAATCACAATTGATCAACACCTTCCATAAAGGAATCACTATTAATCATCACCTTCCAAAAAGGAATCACAATTGATCATCACCTTCTAAAAATGAATCACAATTAATCATCACCTTCCAAAAAGCAATCACAATTGATCATCACCTTCCAAAAAGGAATCAATCACAATCAATCATCACCTTCCAAAAAGGAATCAATCACAATTAATCATCACCTTCCAAAAAGCAATCACAATTGATCATCACCTTCCAAAAAGCAATCACAATTAATCATCTCTCTGACCATCCTCAGGGAGCCTGCTCAGCGTCGACGAGTCTGGCATTTCACTCAGGCCAACTGGCACGGTCTTCAAGCAGCCATCAATCATCTGGACTGGTCTCCCATCTCTACCACCTCTGACATCAACTCATCCTGGGAATTCTTCCAAAGTAAATTGCTCTCTCTCATGCACAGATTTATCCCATCTCGTCTTCAGTTGTCATACCCTTCCTCCCGTCCATGGTACACGGAATCTTGTGGTGAGGCTGTTGCCCAGAAACAACTTGCCTTCGTCTCCTGGAAAGCAAATCCAACGGAAGGAAATCTCATTTCCTTTCACAAAGCCCGAAACAAGTGTGTGTCCACCCTCAGGAGAGCCAGGAAACAATATCTCTCCGTTCTCAAGACCGAACTCTCTTATCTGTCTCCCTCTTCCAAATCCTGGTGGCATCTGGTCAAATCCGTTTCTGGTGTTTGTTCCCCCTCCATCCCCTCCCTTACCTCAAACGGCTACACAGCTGACTCCGCACGTGAAAAAGCTGAATGCCTCAACTCTGTGTTTGCCTCTAAATCTTGTGTCCCAAACCCATCCCTCTCTGTACCCACCATACCCAGTCGTACCCTGCTGCTCCTGGACTCCGTGTCCTTTCCTCCTGACAAGGTGGAAAAGTTTCTGTCAACCCTCGACTCTGATTCTGCAACTGGACCCGACGGCATCAGCCCACGGGTCCTAAAATCCTGCTCTGCTGCTCTATCTCACCCTCTCTCTGTTCTCTTCACCCTCTCTTTTGCTCAAGGTCAACTGCCATCTGCTTGGAAATCAGCCAACATCACCGCTTTGCACAAAAAAGGTGCAAAAACAGATCCTAGCAACTACAGACCAATCAGCCTTCTCCCAATTATCAGCAAAGTCATGGAATCCATCATTGCTTCGGATATGAAATCTTTCCTCTTCTCCAATGGCTTGATCTCTGATCATCAATTTGGTTTCAGACCAGGTCACTCTACTCTGGACATGCTGCTTCTGCTGTCTCAACAATGGATGGAGGTCCTCAATGCCAAACAGGAAATTAGAGCTGTCTCCCTCGACATATCACGTGCCTTCGACACGGTCTGGCACCCCGCTCTGCTCACCAAACTCTCCTCCTTTGGTATCCATGGAAATCTCCACGCATGGCTGGCGGACTTCCTCTCTAGTCGTCGTCAACGTGTGGCCCTGAATGGGTTTCTCTCATCTCCTCTTCCTGTTCAGGCTGGAGTTCCCCAAGGCAGTGTTCTGGGCCCCGTGCTTTTTCTGGTCTTCATCAATGATCTCTCTGACTCTCTCGAAAATCCTTTCTATCTCTTTGCTGATGACTCCACTCTCTGCCGCTCCATTCCTCTTCCCTCAGATCGGCAGTCTGCTGCCTCCTCACTCTCTGAAGACCTGGACAAAATCACAGACTGGTCAAACAAGTGGAACATGTCTTTCAATCCTGACAAATCTCACACTCTTACTATGTCTCTCCGAAAAGATCGACTGGACAACCCTCCCATCTACTTTCTCAACAATCCTCTCCAAGAAGTTCTGTCGCTCAAGATTTTGGGTCTCACTATCTGCCATGATCTTTCTTGGGAAAACCACATTTCCAAGCTGGCCTCCAAAGCCAGTCGCCGACTGGGCATCCTCCGTCGTGCGAAGTCCTTCCTCGGCACACCTGAGCTCCTCACCACATACAAGGCTTTCATCCGCAGCTCAATGGAATACTGTTCTCCCCTATGGGCCGGTGCTCCTGCCTCACACCTAGCTCGGCTTCACGCTGTTGAAACCAAAGCTTTCAGAATTATTGGAATCTCCCGCGATGAAGCTATCTCTGAGGGCCTTTCACTCACTCACCGCAGGCAGGTAGGTGGTCTTTCTGTCTTCTACCGACTCCTCTCCGGCCTTGCACCCCCAGCTCTCTCTGTGCTCTGTCCCCCAAATATTCCTACAGGTCGCACAAGATCTGCCAGCAACCCTCTGATGGTTAAACTGCCGAAATCTCGGCTCTCTGCTCACCTTCACTCTTTCATTCCTCTTTTCTCCCGCCTCTGGAACAAACTCCCTCACTCCCTTCAATCCCACTCCTCCCTCCAGGTCTTTAAAACAGCTGTTCACCACCATCTCTTATCTTCCCCCATCCAAAACCTTGATCTTTTCTACCCCCGCTAATTCACCCCAGATCCACCTTGTTTGAAATTCCAACTTCTTTCCTGGAAGTCCTGGCAGTGTCCATATGTTTTATACCTCTCACACCGCCCCCTTCCCATGCCCCCCCCCCCCCAAAGCCCTCGCCCTCTCTCAGATCTCTCGATGTCTCCATGTCTCTCGGTCCCTGCTCTCAAATGTTGTGTTTGTGTCCTTCCCCCTCTCTCCCCATCTTGTCTACCGCTCCCGATGTTATATGTTTTATGTGTCGGTTTGTCTTTCTGTGTGATTAATGTTCGCTCTTTCACGAGCCTCGATCATGTATACAAAAAAAAAAAAAAAAAAAAAAAAAAAATCACAATTAATCATCACCTTCCAAAAAGGAATCAATCACAATCAATCATCACCTTCCAAAAAGGAATCAATCACAATTAATCATCACCTTCCAAAAAGCAATCACAATTGATCATCACCTCCCAAAAAGGAGTCACAATTAATCATCACCTTCCAAAAAGGAGTCACAATTAATCATCACCTTCCAAAAAGGAATCCTAATTGATCATCACCTTCCAAAAAGGAGTCACAATTAATCATCACCTTCCAAAAAGGAGTCACAATTAATCATCACCTTCCAAAAAGGAGTCACAATTAATCATCACCTTCCAAAAAGGAATCGCAATTAATCACCATCCAAAAAGGAGTCACAATTAATCATCACCTTCCAAAAAGGAATCCAAATTGATCATCACCTTCCAAAAAGGAGTCACAATTAATCATCACCTTCCAAAAAGGAATCCAAATTGATCATCACCTTCCAAAAAGGAGTAACAATTAATCATCACCTTCCAAAAAGGAATCCAAATTGATCATCACCTTCCAAAAAGGAGTCACAATTAATCATCACCTTCCAAAAAGGAATCACAATTGATCATCACCTTTCAAAAAGGAATCCAAATTGATCATCACCTTCCAAAAAGGCATCACAATTAATCACTACCTTCCAAAAAGGAATCACAATTGATCATCACCTTCCAAAAAGGAGTCACAATTAATCATCACCTTCCAAAAAGGAATCCAAATTGATCATCACCTTCCAAAAAGGCGTCACAATTAATCACTACCTTCCAAAAAGGAATCACAATTGATCATCACCTTCCAAAAAGGAGTCACAATTAATCATCACCTTCCAAAAAGGAATCCAAATTGATCATCACCTTCCAAAAAGGAGTCACAATTATTCACCACCTTCCAAAGAGGAATCATAATGAATGATCACCTTCCAAAAAGGAATCACAATTAATCACCACCTTCCAAAAAGGAATCACAATTGATCATCACCTTCCAAAAAGGAATCACAATTGATAATCGCCTTCCAAAAAGAAATCACAATTGATCATCACCTTCCAAAAAGGAATCACAATGGATCATCACCTTCCAAAAAGGAATCACAATTAATCACCTTCCAAAAAGGAATCACAATTAATCATCACCTTCCAAAAAGGATTCACAATTGATCATCACCTTCCAAAAAGAAATCACAATTGATCATCACCTTCCAAAAAGGAATCACAATTAACACCTTCCAAAAAGGAATCACAATTGATCATCACCTTCCAAAAAGGAGTCACAATTAATCATCACCTTCCAAAAAGGAATCACAATTGATAATCGCCTTCCAAAAAGAATCACAATTCCTCATCACCTTCCAAAAATGAATCACAATTAATCGCCACCTTCCAAAAAGGAATCACAATTAATCATCACCTTCCAAAAAGGAGTCACAATTAATCATCACCTTCCAAAAAGGAGTCACAATTAATCATCACCTTCCAAAAAGGAGTCACAATTAATCATCACCTTCCAAAAAGGAATCCTAATTGATCATCACCTTCCAAAAAGGAGTCACAATTAATCACCACCTTCCAAAAAGGAATCCAAATTGATCATCACCTTCCAAAAAGGAGTCACAATTAATCATCACCTTCCAAAAAGGAATCACAATTAATCACCTTCCAAAAAGGAATCACAATTAATCATCACCTTCCAAAAAGGAATCACAATTAATCATCACCTTCCAAAAAGGAATCACAATTGATCATCACCTTCCAAAAAGGAGTCACAATTAATCATCACCTTCCAAAAAGGAATCACAATTAATCACCTTCCAAAAAGGAGTCACAATTAATCATCACCTTCCAAAAAGGAATCACAATTAATCACCTTCCAAAAAGGAATCACAATTAATCATCACCTTCCAAAAAGGAGTCACAATTAATCATCACCTTCCAAAAAGGAGTCACAATTAATCATCACCTTCCCAAAAGGAATCACAATTGATCATCACCTTCCAAAAAGGAGTCACAATTAATCACCACCTTCCAAAAAGGAATCACAATTGATCACCTTCCAAAAAGGAATCACAATTAATCATCACCTTCCAAAAAGGAATCACAATTGATAATCGCCTTCCAAAAAGAAATCACAATTGATCATCACCTTCCAAAAAGGAATCCAAATTGATCATCACCTTCCAAAAAGGAGTCACAATTATTCATCACCTTCCAAAAAGGAATCACAAATGATAATCGCCTTCCAAAAGGAATCACAATTGATAATCGCCTTCCAAAAAGAAATCACAATTGATCATCACCTTCCAAAAAGGAATCCAAATTGATCATCACCTTCCAAAAAGGAGTCACAATTATTCATCACCTTCCAAAAAGGAATCACAAATGATAATCGCCTTCCAAAAAGGAATCACAATTAATCACCACCTTCCAAAAAGGAATCACAATTAATCACCACCTTCCAAAAAGGAATCACAATTGATCACCTTCCAAAAAGGAATCACAATTGATAATCGCCTTCCAAAAAGAAATCACAATTGATCATCACCTTCCAAAAAGGAATCACAATGGATCATCACCTTCCAAAAAGGAATCACAATTAATCACCTTCCAAAAAGGAATCACAATTAATCATCACCTTCCAAAAAGGATTCACAATTGATCATCACCTTCCAAAAAGAAATCACAATTGATCATCACCTTCCAAAAAGGAATCACAATTAACACCTTCCAAAAAGGAATCACAATTGATCATCACCTTCCAAAAAGGAATCATAATTAATCATCACCTTCCAAAAAGGAGTCACAATTAATCGCCACCTTCCAAAAAGGAATCCAAATTGATCATCACCTTCCAAAAAGGATTCACAATTGATCATCACCTTCCAAAAAGAAATCACAATTGATCATCACCTTCCAAAAAGGAATCACAATTAACACCTTCCAAAAAGGAATCACAATTGATCATCACCTTCCAAAAAGGAATCACAATTAATCACCACCTTCCAAAAAGGAGTCACAATTAATCATCACCTTCCAAAAAGGAATCACAATTGATCATCACCTTCCAAAAAAAAATCACAATTGATCATCACCTTCCAAAAACGAATCACAATTGATCATCACCTTCCAAAAAGGAATCACAATTGATCATCACCTTCCAAAAACGAATCACAATTGATCATCACCTTCCAAAAAGGAATCACAATTGATCATCACCTTCCAAAAAGGAATCCAAATTAATCACCACCTTCCAAAAAGGAGTCACAATTAATCATCACCTTCCAAAAAGGAATCACAATTGATCATCACCTTCCAAAAAAAAATCACAATTGATCATCACCTTCCAAAAACGAATCACAATTGATCATCACCTTCCAAAAAGGAATCACAATTGATCATCACCTTCCAAAAAGGAATCAAAATTGATCATCACCTTCCAAAAAGAAATCACAATTAATCATCACCTTCCAAAAAGGAATCACAATTGATCATCACCTTCCAAAAAGGAATCACAATTGATCATCACCTTCCAAAAAGGAATCACAATTGATCATCACCTTCCAAAAAGGAATCACAATTGATCATCACCTTCCAAAAAGGAATCACAATTGATCATCACCTTCCAAAAAGGAATCACAATTGATCATCGCCTTCCAAAAAGGAATCACAATTGATCATCACCTTCCAAAAAGGAATCACAATTGATCATCACCTTCCAAAAAGGAGTCACAATTAATCATCACCTTCCAAAAAGGAATCACAATTGATCATCACCTTCCAAAAAGGAATCACAATTGATCATCACATTCCGAAAAGGAGTCACAATTAATCATCACCTTCCAAAAAGGAATCACAATTGATCATCACCTTCCAAAAACGAATCAATCACAATTAATCATCACCTTCCAAAAAGGAATCAATCACAATTAATCATCACCATCCAAAAAGGAATCAATCACAATTAATCATCACCTTCCAAAAAGGAATCACAATTGACCATCACCTTCCAAAAAGGAATCAAAATTGATCATCATGTTCCAAAAAGGAATCAATCACAATTAATCATCACCTTCCAAAAAGGAATCATAATTAATCATCACCTTCCAAAAAGGAATCACAATTGATCATCACATTCCAAAAAGGAATCACAATTAATCATTACCTTCCAAAAAGCAATCACAATTAATCATAACCTTCCAAAAAGGAATCATAATTAATCATCACCTTCCAAAAAGGAATCACAATTGATCATCACATTCCAAAAAGGAATCACAATTAATCATCACCTTCCAAAAACGAATCAATCACAATTGATCATCACCTTCCAAAAAGGAATCACAATTGATCATCACCTTCCAAAAAGGAATCACAATTGATCATCACATTCCAAAAAGGAATCACAATTAATCATCACCTTCCAAAAAGGAATCAATCACAATTAATCATCACCTTCCAAAAAGGAATCAATCACAATTAATCATCACCTTCCAAAAAGGAGTCACAATTAATCATCACCTTCCAAAAAGGAATCACAATTAATCATCACCTTCCAAAAAGGAATCAATCACAATTAATCATCACCTTCCAAAAAGGAATCACAATTAATCATCACCTTCCAAAAAGGAATCAATCACAATTAATCACCACCTTCCAAAGAGCAATCACAATCAATCATCACCTTCCAAAAAGGCATCACAATTAATCACCACCTTCCAAAAAGGCATCACAATTAATCACCACCTTCCAAAAAGGAATCACAATCAATCACCACCTTCCAAAAAGGCATCACAATTAATCACCACCTTCCAAAAAGGCATCACAATCAATCATAACCTTCCAAAAAGGAATCACAATTGATCATCACATTCCAAAAAGGAATCATAATTAATCATCACCTTCCAAAAAGGAATCACAATTGATCATCACATTCCAAAAAGGAATCACAATTAATCATCACCTTCCAAAAAGGAATCAATCACAATTAATCACCACCTTCCAAAAAGCAATCACAATCAATCATCACCTTCCAAAAAGGCATCACAATTAATCATCACCTTCCAAAAAGGAATCACAATCAATCATCACCTTCCAAAAAGGCATCACAATTAATCACCACCTTCCAAAAAGGAATCACAATCAATCATAACCTTCCAAAAAGGAATCATAATTAATCATCACCTTCCAAAAAGGAATCACAATTGATCATCACATTCCAAAAAGGAATCACATTTAATCATAACCTTCCAAAAAGGAATCATAATTAATCATCACCTTCCAAAAAGGAATCACAATTGATCATCACATTCCAAAAAGGAATCACAATTAATCATCACCTTCCAAAAAGGAATCAATCACAATTAATCATCACCTTCCAAAAAGGAATCAATCACAATTAATCATCACCTTCCAAAAAGGAATCACAATTAATCATCACCTTCCAAAAAGGAATCAATCACAATTAATCATCACCTTCCAAAAAGGAATCAATCACAATTAATCATCACCTTCCAAAAAGGAATCACAATTAATCATCACCTTCCAAAAAGGAGTCACAATTAATCATCACCTTCCAAAAAGGAATCAATCACAATTAATCATCACCTTCCAAAAAGGAATCAATCACAATTAATCATCACCTTCCAAAAAGGAATCAATCACAATTAATCATCACCTTCCAAAAAGGAATCAATCACAATTAATCATCACCTTCCAAAAAGGAATCACAATTAATCATCACCTTCCAAAAAGGAGTCACAATTAATCATAACCTTCCAAAAAGGAATCCAAATTGATCATCACCTTCCAAAAAGGAGTCACAATTAATCATCACCTTCCAAAAAGGAATCCAAATTGATCATCACCTTCCAAAAAGGAATCCAAATTGATCATCACCTTCCAAAAAGGAGTCACAATTAATCATAACCTTCCAAAAAGGAATCCAAATTGATCATCACCTTCCAAAAAGGAGTCACAATTAATCATAACCTTCCAAAAAGGAGTCACAATTGATCATCACCTTCCAAAAAGGAATCACAATTAATCATCACCTTCCAAAAAGGAATCACAATTAATCATAACCTTCCAAAAAGGAATCCAAATTGATCATCACCTTCCAAAAAGGAATCACAATTAATCATCACCTTCCAAAAAGGAGTCACAATTAATCATAACCTTCCAAAAAGGAATCCAAATTGATCATCACCTTCCAAAAAGGAGTCACAATTAATCATCACCTTCCAAAAAGGAATCCAAATTGATCATCACCTTCCAAAAAGGAGTCACAATTAATCATAACCTTCCAAAAAGGAATCCAAATTGATCATCACCTTCCAAAAAGCAATCACAATTAATCATAACCTTCCAAAAAGGAATCCAAATTGATCATCACCTTCCAAAAAGCAATCACAATTAATCATCACCTTCCAAAAAGGAATCCAAATTGATCATCACCTTCCAAAAAGGCATCACAATTAATCATAACCTTCCAAAAAGGAATCAATCACAATTAATCATCACCTTCCAAAAAGGCATCACAATTAATCACCACCTTCCAAAAAGGAATCACAATCAATCATAACCTTCCAAAAAGGAATCATAATTAATCATCACCTTCCAAAAAGGAATCACAATTGATCATCACATTCCAAAAAGGAATCACAATTAATCATCACCTTCCAAAAAGGAATCAATCACAATTAATCATAACCTTCCAAAAAGGAATCAATCACAATTAATCATCACCTTCCAAAAAGGAATCAATCACAATTAATCATTACCTTCCAAAAAGCAATCAGATTTAATCATAACCTTCCAAAAAGGAATCATAATTAATCATCACCTTCCAAAAAGGAATCACAATTGATCATCACATTCCAAAAAGGAATCACAATTAATCATAACCTTCCAAAAAGGAATCAATCACAATTAATCATCACCTTCCAAAAAGGAATCAATCACAATTAATCATCACCTTCCAAAAAGAATCAAAATTGATCATCACCTTCCAAAAAGGAATCACAATTAATCATAACCTTCCAAAAAGGAATCAATCACAATTAATCATAACCTTCCAAAAAGGAATCAATCACAATTAATCATCACCTTCCAAAAAGGAATCAATCACAATTAATCATAACCTTCCAAAAAGGAATCATAATTAATCATCACCTTCCAAAAAGGAATCACAATTGATCATCACATTCCAAAAAGGAATCACAATTAATCATCACCTTCCAAAAAGGAATCAATCACAATTAATCATAACCTTCCAAAAAGGAATCAATCACAATTAATCATAACCTTCCAAAAAGGAATCAATCACAATTAATCATCACCTTCCAAAAAGGAATCACAATTGATCATCACCTTCCAAAAAGGAATCAAAATTGATCATCATGTTCCAAAAAGGCATCACAATTAATCATAACCTTCCAAAAAGGAATCAATCACAATTAATCATCACCTTCCAAAAAGGAATCAATCACAATTAATCATCACCTTCCAAAAAGGAATCACAATTGATCATCACCTTCCAAAGAGGAATCAATCACAATTAATCATCACCTTCCAAAAAGGAATCACAATCAATCATCACCTTCCAAAGAGGAATCAATCACAATTAATCATCACCTTCCAAAAAGGAATCAATCACAATTAATCACCACCTTCCAAAAAGCAATCACAATCAATCATCACCTTCCAAAAAGGGATCACAATTAATCATAACCTTCCAAAAAGGAGTCACAATTAATCATAACCTTCCAAAAAGGGATCACAATTAATCATAACCTTCCAAAAAGGAGTCACAATTAATCATAACCTTCCAAAAAGGGATCACAATTAACCATAACCTTCCAAAAAGGAATCAATCACAATTAATCATCACCTTCCAAAAAGGAATCACAATTAATCATAACCTTCCAAAAAGGAATCACAATTGATCATCACATTCCAAAAAGGAATCACAATTAATCATTACCTTCCAAAAAGCAATCACAATTAATCATAACCTTCCAAAAAGGAATCATAATTAATCATCACCTTCCAAAAAGGAATCACAATTGATCATCACATTCCAAAAAGGAATCACAATTAATCATCACCTTCCAAAAACGAATCAATCACAATTGATCATCACCTTCCAAAAAGGAATCACAATTGATCATCACCTTCCAAAAAGGAATCACAATTGATCATCACATTCCAAAAAGGAATCACAATTAATCATCACCTTCCAAAAAGGAATCAATCACAATTAATCATCACCTTCCAAAAAGGAATCAATCACAATTAATCATCACCTTCCAAAAAGGAGTCACAATTAATCATCACCTTCCAAAAAGGAATCACAATTAATCATCACCTTCCAAAAAGGAATCAATCACAATTAATCATCACCTTCCAAAAAGGAATCACAATTAATCATCACCTTCCAAAAAGGAATCAATCACAATTAATCACCACCTTCCAAAGAGCAATCACAATCAATCATCACCTTCCAAAAAGGCATCACAATTAATCACCACCTTCCAAAAAGGCATCACAATTAATCACCACCTTCCAAAAAGGAATCACAATCAATCACCACCTTCCAAAAAGGCATCACAATTAATCACCACCTTCCAAAAAGGCATCACAATCAATCATAACCTTCCAAAAAGGAATCACAATTGATCATCACATTCCAAAAAGGAATCATAATTAATCATCACCTTCCAAAAAGGAATCAACAATTGATCATCACATTCCAAAAAGGAATCACAATTAATCATCACCTTCCAAAAAGGAATCAATCACAATTAATCACCACCTTCCAAAAAGCAATCACAATCAATCATCACCTTCCAAAAAGGCATCACAATTAATCATCACCTTCCAAAAAGGAATCACAATCAATCATCACCTTCCAAAAAGGCATCACAATTAATCACCACCTTCCAAAAAGGAATCACAATCAATCATAACCTTCCAAAAAGGAATCATAATTAATCATCACCTTCCAAAAAGGAATCACAATTGATCATCACATTCCAAAAAGGAATCACATTTAATCATAACCTTCCAAAAAGGAATCATAATTAATCATCACCTTCCAAAAAGGAATCACAATTGATCATCACATTCCAAAAAGGAATCACAATTAATCATCACCTTCCAAAAAGGAATCAATCACAATTAATCATCACCTTCCAAAAAGGAATCAATCACAATTAATCATCACCTTCCAAAAAGGAATCACAATTAATCATCACCTTCCAAAAAGGAATCAATCACAATTAATCATCACCTTCCAAAAAGGAATCAATCACAATTAATCATCACCTTCCAAAAAGGAATCACAATTAATCATCACCTTCCAAAAAGGAGTCACAATTAATCATCACCTTCCAAAAAGGAATCAATCACAATTAATCATCACCTTCCAAAAAGGAATCAATCACAATTAATCATCACCTTCCAAAAAGGAATCAATCACAATTAATCATCACCTTCCAAAAAGGAATCAATCACAATTAATCATCACCTTCCAAAAAGGAATCACAATTAATCATCACCTTCCAAAAAGGAGTCACAATTAATCATAACCTTCCAAAAAGGAATCCAAATTGATCATCACCTTCCAAAAAGGAGTCACAATTAATCATCACCTTCCAAAAAGGAATCCAAATTGATCATCACCTTCCAAAAAGGAATCCAAATTGATCATCACCTTCCAAAAAGGAGTCACAATTAATCATAACCTTCCAAAAAGGAATCCAAATTGATCATCACCTTCCAAAAAGGAGTCACAATTAATCATAACCTTCCAAAAAGGAGTCACAATTGATCATCACCTTCCAAAAAGGAATCACAATTAATCATCACCTTCCAAAAAGGAATCACAATTAATCATAACCTTCCAAAAAGGAATCCAAATTGATCATCACCTTCCAAAAAGGAATCACAATTAATCATCACCTTCCAAAAAGGTGTCACAATTAATCATAACCTTCCAAAAAGGAATCCAAATTGATCATCACCTTCCAAAAAGGAGTCACAATTAATCATCACCTTCCAAAAAGGAATCCAAATTGATCATCACCTTCCAAAAAGGAGTCACAATTAATCATAACCTTCCAAAAAGGAATCCAAATTGATCATCACCTTCCAAAAAGCAATCACAATTAATCATAACCTTCCAAAAAGGAATCCAAATTGATCATCACCTTCCAAAAAGCAATCACAATTAATCATCACCTTCCAAAAAGGAATCCAAATTGATCATCACCTTCCAAAAAGGCATCACAATTAATCATAACCTTCCAAAAAGGAATCAATCACAATTAATCATCACCTTCCAAAAAGGCATCACAATTAATCACCACCTTCCAAAAAGGAATCACAATCAATCATAACCTTCCAAAAAGGAATCATAATTAATCATCACCTTCCAAAAAGGAATCACAATTGATCATCACATTCCAAAAAGGAATCACAATTAATCATCACCTTCCAAAAAGGAATCAATCACAATTAATCATAACCTTCCAAAAAGGAATCAATCACAATTAATCATCACCTTCCAAAAAGGAATCAATCACAATTAATCATCACCTTCCAAAAAGGAATCAATCACAATTAATCATCACCTTCCAAAAAGGAATCAATCACAATTAATCATAACCTTCCAAAAAGGAATCATAATTAATCATCACCTTCCAAAAAGGAATCACAATTGATCATCACATTCCAAAAAGGAATCACAATTAATCATAACCTTCCAAAAAGGAATCACAATTGATCATCACATTCCAAAAAGGAATCACAATTAATCATCACCTTCCAAAAAGGAATCAATCACAATTAATCATCACCTTCCAAAAAGGAATCAATCACAATTAATCATCACCTTCCAAAAAGAATCAAAATTGATCATCACATTCCAAAAAGGAATCACAATTAATCATAACCTTCCAAAAAGGAATCAATCACAATTAATCATAACCTTCCAAAAAGGAATCAATCACAATTAATCATCACCTTCCAAAAAGGAGGCAATCACAATTAATCATAACCTTCCAAAAAGGAATCATAATTAATCATCACCTTCCAAAAAGGAATCACAATTGATCATCACATTCCAAAAAGGAATCACAATTAATCATCACCTTCCAAAAAGGAATCAATCACAATTAATCATAACCTTCCAAAAAGGAATCAATCACAATTAATCATAACCTTCCAAAAAGGAATCAATCACAATTAATCATCACCTTCCAAAAAGGAATCACAATTGATCATCACCTTCCAAAAAGGAATCAAAATTGATCATCATGTTCCAAAAAGGCATCACAATTAATCATAACCTTCCAAAAAGGAATCAATCACAATTAATCATCACCTTCCAAAAAGGAATCAATCACAATTAATCATCACCTTCCAAAAAGGAATCACAATTGATCATCACCTTCCAAAGAGGAATCAATCACAATTAATCATCACCTTCCAAAAAGGAATCACAATCAATCATCACCTTCCAAAGAGGAATCAATCACAATTAATCATCACCTTCCAAAAAGGAATCAATCACAATTAATCACCACCTTCCAAAAAGCAATCACAATCAATCATCACCTTCCAAAAAGGGATCACAATTAATCATAACCTTCCAAAAAGGAGTCACAATTAATCATAACCTTCCAAAAAGGGATCACAATTAATCATAACCTTCCAAAAAGGAGTCACAATTAATCATAACCTTCCAAAAAGGGATCACAATTAACCATAACCTTCCAAAAAGGAATCAATCACAATTAATCATCACCTTCCAAAAAGGAATCACAATTAATCATAACCTTCCAAAAAGGGATCACAATTAATCATAACCTTCCAAAAAGGAGTCACAATTAATCATCACCTTCCAAAAAGGAATCACAATTAATCATAACCTTCCAAAAAGGAATCCAAATTGATCATCACCTTCCAAAAAGGAGTCACAATTAATCATCACCTTCCAAAAAGGAATCCAAATTGATCATCACCTTCCAAAAAGGAGTCACAATTAATCATAACCTTCCAAAAAGGAATCCAAATTGATCATCACCTTCCAAAAAGCAATCACAATTAATCATAACCTTCCAAAAAGGAATCCAAATTGATCATCACCTTCCAAAAAGCAATCACAATTAATCATCACCTTCCAAAAAGGAATCCAAATTGATCATCACCTTCCAAAAAGGCATCACAATTAATCATAACCTTCCAAAAAGGAATCAATCACAATTAATCATCACCTTCCAAAAAGGCATCACAATTAATCACCACCTTCCAAAAAGGAATCACAATCAATCATAACCTTCCAAAAAGGAATCATAATTAATCATCACCTTCCAAAAAGGAATCACAATTGATCATCACATTCCAAAAAGGAATCACAATTAATCATCACCTTCCAAAAAGGAGTCACAATTAATCATCACCTTCCAAAAAGGAATCAATCACAATTAATCATCACCTTCCAAAAAGGAGTCACAATTAATCATTACCTTCCAAAAAGGAATCACAATTGATCATCACCTTCCAAAAAGGAATCAATCACAATTAATCATAACCTTCCAAAAAGGAATCAATCACAATTAATCATCACCTTCCAAAAAGGAATCACAATTAATCATCACCTTCCAAAAAGGAATCACAATTGATCATCACCTTCCAAAAAGGAATCACAATTGATCATCACCTTCCAAAAAGGAATCACAATTGATCATCACCTTCCAAAAAGGAATCACAATTGATCATCACCTTCCAAAAAGGAATCACAATTGATCATCACCTTCCAAAAAGGAATCACAATTGATCATCGCCTTCCAAAAAGGAATCACAATTGATCATCACCTTCCAAAAAGGAATCACAATTGATCATCACCTTCCAAAAAGGAGTCACAATTAATCATCACCTTCCAAAAAGGAATCACAATTGATCATCACCTTCCAAAAAGGAATCACAATTGATCATCACCTTCCAAAAAGGAATCACAATTGATCATCACCTTCCAAAAAGGAATCACAATTGATCATCACATTCCGAAAAGGAGTCACAATTAATCATCACCTTCCAAAAAGGAATCACAATTGATCATCACCTTCCAAAAACGAATCAATCACAATTAATCATCACCTTCCAAAAAGGAATCAATCACAATTAATCATCACCATCCAAAAAGGAATCAATCACAATTAATCATCACCTTCCAAAAAGGAATCACAATTGACCATCACCTTCCAAAAAGGAATCAAAATTGATCATCATGTTCCAAAAAGGAATCAATCACAATTAATCATCACCTTCCAAAAAGGAATCATAATTAATCATCACCTTCCAAAAAGGAATCACAATTGATCATCACATTCCAAAAAGGAATCACAATTAATCATTACCTTCCAAAAAGCAATCACAATTAATCATAACCTTCCAAAAAGGAATCATAATTAATCATCACCTTCCAAAAAGGAATCACAATTGATCATCACATTCCAAAAAGGAATCACAATTAATCATCACCTTCCAAAAACGAATCAATCACAATTGATCATCACCTTCCAAAAAGGAATCACAATTGATCATCACCTTCCAAAAAGGAATCACAATTGATCATCACATTCCAAAAAGGAATCACAATTAATCATCACCTTCCAAAAAGGAATCAATCACAATTAATCATCACCTTCCAAAAAGGAATCAATCACAATTAATCATCACCTTCCAAAAAGGAGTCACAATTAATCATCACCTTCCAAAAAGGAATCACAATTAATCATCACCTTCCAAAAAGGAATCAATCACAATTAATCATCACCTTCCAAAAAGGAATCACAATTAATCATCACCTTCCAAAAAGGAATCAATCACAATTAATCACCACCTTCCAAAGAGCAATCACAATCAATCATCACCTTCCAAAAAGGCATCACAATTAATCACCACCTTCCAAAAAGGCATCACAATTAATCACCACCTTCCAAAAAGGAATCACAATCAATCACCACCTTCCAAAAAGGCATCACAATTAATCACCACCTTCCAAAAAGGCATCACAATCAATCATAACCTTCCAAAAAGGAATCACAATTGATCATCACATTCCAAAAAGGAATCATAATTAATCATCACCTTCCAAAAAGGAATCACAATTGATCATCACATTCCAAAAAGGAATCACAATTAATCATCACCTTCCAAAAAGGAATCAATCACAATTAATCACCACCTTCCAAAAAGCAATCACAATCAATCATCACCTTCCAAAAAGGCATCACAATTAATCATCACCTTCCAAAAAGGAATCACAATCAATCATCACCTTCCAAAAAGGCATCACAATTAATCACCACCTTCCAAAAAGGAATCACAATCAATCATAACCTTCCAAAAAGGAATCATAATTAATCATCACCTTCCAAAAAGGAATCACAATTGATCATCACATTCCAAAAAGGAATCACATTTAATCATAACCTTCCAAAAAGGAATCATAATTAATCATCACCTTCCAAAAAGGAATCACAATTGATCATCACATTCCAAAAAGGAATCACAATTAATCATCACCTTCCAAAAAGGAATCAATCACAATTAATCATCACCTTCCAAAAAGGAATCAATCACAATTAATCATCACCTTCCAAAAAGGAATCACAATTAATCATCACCTTCCAAAAAGGAATCAATCACAATTAATCATCACCTTCCAAAAAGGAATCAATCACAATTAATCATCACCTTCCAAAAAGGAATCACAATTAATCATCACCTTCCAAAAAGGAGTCACAATTAATCATCACCTTCCAAAAAGGAATCAATCACAATTAATCATCACCTTCCAAAAAGGAATCAATCACAATTAATCATCACCTTCCAAAAAGGAATCAATCACAATTAATCATCACCTTCCAAAAAGGAATCAATCACAATTAATCATCACCTTCCAAAAAGGAATCACAATTAATCATAACCTTCCAAAAAGGAATCCAAATTGATCATCACCTTCCAAAAAGGAATCACAATTAATCATCACCTTCCAAAAAGGAGTCACAATTAATCATAACCTTCCAAAAAGGAATCCAAATTGATCATCACCTTCCAAAAAGGAGTCACAATTAATCATCACCTTCCAAAAAGGAATCCAAATTGATCATCACCTTCCAAAAAGGAGTCACAATTAATCATAACCTTCCAAAAAGGAATCCAAATTGATCATCACCTTCCAAAAAGGAGTCACAATTAATCATAACCTTCCAAAAAGGAGTCACAATTGATCATCACCTTCCAAAAAGGAATCACAATTAATCATCACCTTCCAAAAAGGAATCACAATTAATCATAACCTTCCAAAAAGGAATCCAAATTGATCATCACCTTCCAAAAAGGAATCACAATTAATCATCACCTTCCAAAAAGGAGTCACAATTAATCATAACCTTCCAAAAAGGAATCCAAATTGATCATCACCTTCCAAAAAGGAGTCACAATTAATCATCACCTTCCAAAAAGGAATCCAAATTGATCATCACCTTCCAAAAAGGAGTCACAATTAATCATAACCTTCCAAAAAGGAATCCAAATTGATCATCACCTTCCAAAAAGCAATCACAATTAATCATAACCTTCCAAAAAGGAATCCAAATTGATCATCACCTTCCAAAAAGGCATCACAATTAATCATAACCTTCCAAAAAGGAATCAATCACAATTAATCATCACCTTCCAAAAAGGCATCACAATTAATCACCACCTTCCAAAAAGGAATCACAATCAATCATAACCTTCCAAAAAGGAATCATAATTAATCATCACCTTCCAAAAAGGAATCACAATTGATCATCACATTCCAAAAAGGAATCACAATTAATCATCACCTTCCAAAAAGGAATCAATCACAATTAATCATAACCTTCCAAAAAGGAATCAATCACAATTAATCATCACCTTCCAAAAAGGAATCAATCACAATTAATCATTACCTTCCAAAAAGCAATCAGATTTAATCATAACCTTCCAAAAAGGAATCATAATTAATCATCACCTTCCAAAAAGGAATCACAATTGATCATCACATTCCAAAAAGGAATCACAATTAATCATAACCTTCCAAAAAGGAATCAATCACAATTAATCATCACCTTCCAAAAAGGAATCAATCACAATTAATCATCACCTTCCAAAAAGAATCAAAATTGATCATCACATTCCAAAAAGGAATCACAATTAATCATAACCTTCCAAAAAGGAATCAATCACAATTAATCATAACCTTCCAAAAAGGAATCAATCACAATTAATCATCACCTTCCAAAAAGGAATCAATCACAATTAATCATAACCTTCCAAAAAGGAATCATAATTAATCATCACCTTCCAAAAAGGAATCACAATTGATCATCACATTCCAAAAAGGAATCACAATTAATCATCACCTTCCAAAAAGGAATCAATCACAATTAATCATAACCTTCCAAAAAGGAATCAATCACAATTAATCATCACCTTCCAAAAAGGAATCACAATTGATCATCACCTTCCAAAAAGGAATCAAAATTGATCATCATGTTCCAAAAAGGCATCACAATTAATCATAACCTTCCAAAAAGGAATCAATCACAATTAATCATCACCTTCCAAAAAGGAATCAATCACAATTAATCATCACCTTCCAAAAAGGAATCACAATTGATCATCACCTTCCAAAGAGGAATCAATCACAATTAATCATCACCTTCCAAAAAGGAATCACAATCAATCATCACCTTCCAAAGAGGAATCAATCACAATTAATCATCACCTTCCAAAAAGGAATCAATCACAATTAATCACCACCTTCCAAAAAGCAATCACAATCAATCATCACCTTCCAAAAAGGCATCACAATTAATCATCACCTTCCAAAAAGGAATCACAATTAATCATAACCTTCCAAAAAGGATTCCAAATTGATCATCACCTTCCAAAAAGGAATCACAATTAATCATAACCTTCCAAAAAGGATTCCAAATTGATCATCACCTTCCAAAAAGGAATCAAAATTGATCATCATGTTCCAAAAAGGCATCACAATTAATCACCACCTTCCAAAAAGCAATCACAATTAATCATAACCTTCCAAAAAGGAATCATAATTAATCATCACCTTCCAAAAAGGAGTCACAATTAATCATCACCTTCCAAAAAGGAATCACAATTAATCATCACCTTCCAAAAAGGAATCACAATTAATCATCACCTTCCAAAAAGGATTCCAAATTGATCATCACCTTCCAAAAAGGAATCACAATTAATCATAACCTTCCAAAAAGGATTCCAAATTGATCATCACCTTCCAAAAAGGAATCAAAATTGATCACCACCTTCCAAAAAGCAATCACAATTAATCATCACCTTCCAAAAAGGATTCCAAATTGATCACCACCTTCCAAAAAGCAATCACAATTAATCATAACCTTCCAAAAAGGAATCATAATTAATCATCACCTTCCAAAAAGGAGTCACAATTAATCATCACCTTCCAAAAAGGAATCACAATTAATCATCACCTTCCAAAAAGGAATCACAATTAATCATCACCTTCCAAAAAGGAATCCAAATTGATCATCACCTTCCAAAAAGGAGTCACAATTAATCATCACCTTCCAAAAAGGAATCACAATTAATCATCACCTTCCAAAAAGGAATCCAAATTGATCATCACCTTCCAAAAAGGAGTCACAATTAATCACCACCTTCCAAAAAGGAATCACAATTAATCATAACCTTCCAAAAAGGAATCATAATTAATCATCACCTTCCAAAAAGGAATCCAAATTGATCATCACCTTCCAAAAAGGAATCACAATTAATCATCACCTTCCAAAAAGGAATCACAATTAATCATCACCTTCCAAAAAGGAATCCAAATTGATCATCACCTTCCAAAAAGGAGTCACAATTGATCATCACCTTCCAAAAAGGAATCCAAATTGATCATCACCTTCCAAAAAGGAGTCACAATTAATCACCACCTTCCAAAAAGGAATCCAAATTGATCATCACCTTCCAAAAAGGAATCCAAATTGATCATCACCTTCCAAAAAGGAATCACAATTAATCATAACCTTCCAAAAAGGAGTCACAATTGATCATCACCTTCCAAAAAGGAATCACAATTAATCATCACCTTCCAAAAAGGAATCAATCACAATTAATCATAACCTTCCAAAAAGGAATCAATCACAATTAATCATCACCTTCCAAAAAGGAATCACAATTGATCATCACCTTCCAAAAAGGAATCAAAATTGATCATCATGTTCCAAAAAGGCATCACAATTAATCATAACCTTCCAAAAAGGAATCAATCACAATTAATCATCACCTTCCAAAAAGGAATCAATCACAATTAATCATCACCTTCCAAAAAGGAATCACAATCAATCATCACCTTCCAAAGAGGAATCAATCACAATTAATCATCACCTTCCAAAAAGGAATCAATCACAATTAATCACCACCTTCCAAAAAGCAATCACAATCAATCATCACCTTCCAAAAAGGCATCACAATTAATCACCACCTTCCAAAAAGGAATCACAATTAATCATAACCTTCCAAAAAGGAATCAAAATTGATCATCATGTTCCAAAAAGGCATCACAATTAATCACCACCTTCCAAAAAGCAATCACAATTAATCATCACCTTCCAAAGAGGAATCAATCACAATTAATCATCACCTTCCAAAAAGGAATCACAATCAATCATCACCTTCCAAAGAGGAATCAATCACAATTAATCATCACCTTCCAAAAAGGAATCAATCACAATTAATCACCACCTTCCAAAAAGCAATCACAATCAATCATCACCTTCCAAAAAGGGATCACAATTAATCATAACCTTCCAAAAAGGAGTCACAATTAATCATAACCTTCCAAAAAGGGATCACAATTAATCATAACCTTCCAAAAAGGAGTCACAATTAATCATAACCTTCCAAAAAGGGATCACAATTAACCATAACCTTCCAAAAAGGAATCAATCACAATTAATCATCACCTTCCAAAAAGGAATCACAATTAATCATAACCTTCCAAAAAGGAATCACAATTGATCATCACATTCCAAAAAGGAATCACAATTAATCATTACCTTCCAAAAAGCAATCACAATTAATCATAACCTTCCAAAAAGGAATCATAATTAATCATCACCTTCCAAAAAGGAATCACAATTGATCATCACATTCCAAAAAGGAATCACAATTAATCATCACCTTCCAAAAACGAATCAATCACAATTGATCATCACCTTCCAAAAAGGAATCACAATTGATCATCACCTTCCAAAAAGGAATCACAATTGATCATCACATTCCAAAAAGGAATCACAATTAATCATCACCTTCCAAAAAGGAATCAATCACAATTAATCATCACCTTCCAAAAAGGAATCAATCACAATTAATCATCACCTTCCAAAAAGGAGTCACAATTAATCATCACCTTCCAAAAAGGAATCACAATTAATCATCACCTTCCAAAAAGGAATCAATCACAATTAATCATCACCTTCCAAAAAGGAATCACAATTAATCATCACCTTCCAAAAAGGAATCAATCACAATTAATCACCACCTTCCAAAGAGCAATCACAATCAATCATCACCTTCCAAAAAGGCATCACAATTAATCACCACCTTCCAAAAAGGCATCACAATTAATCACCACCTTCCAAAAAGGAATCACAATCAATCACCACCTTCCAAAAAGGCATCACAATTAATCACCACCTTCCAAAAAGGCATCACAATCAATCATAACCTTCCAAAAAGGAATCACAATTGATCATCACATTCCAAAAAGGAATCATAATTAATCATCACCTTCCAAAAAGGAATCACAATTGATCATCACATTCCAAAAAGGAATCACAATTAATCATCACCTTCCAAAAAGGAATCAATCACAATTAATCACCACCTTCCAAAAAGCAATCACAATCAATCATCACCTTCCAAAAAGGCATCACAATTAATCATCACCTTCCAAAAAGGAATCACAATCAATCATCACCTTCCAAAAAGGCATCACAATTAATCACCACCTTCCAAAAAGGAATCACAATCAATCATAACCTTCCAAAAAGGAATCATAATTAATCATCACCTTCCAAAAAGGAATCACAATTGATCATCACATTCCAAAAAGGAATCACATTTAATCATAACCTTCCAAAAAGGAATCATAATTAATCATCACCTTCCAAAAAGGAATCACAATTGATCATCACCTTCCAAAAAGGCATCACAATTAATCATCACCTTCCAAAAAGGAATCACAATTAATCATCACCTTCCAAAAAGGAATCAATCACAATTAATCATCACCTTCCAAAAAGGAATCAATCACAATTAATCATCACCTTCCAAAAAGGAATCACAATTAATCATCACCTTCCAAAAAGGAATCAATCACAATTAATCATCACCTTCCAAAAAGGAATCAATCACAATTAATCATCACCTTCCAAAAAGGAGTCACAATTAATCATAACCTTCCAAAAAGGAATCCAAATTGATCATCACCTTCCAAAAAGGAGTCACAATTAATCATCACCTTCCAAAAAGGAATCCAAATTGATCATCACCTTCCAAAAAGGAATCCAAATTGATCATCACCTTCCAAAAAGGAGTCACAATTAATCATAACCTTCCAAAAAGGAATCCAAATTGATCATCACCTTCCAAAAAGGAGTCACAATTAATCATAACCTTCCAAAAAGGAGTCACAATTGATCATCACCTTCCAAAAAGGAATCACAATTAATCATCACCTTCCAAAAAGGAATCACAATTAATCATAACCTTCCAAAAAGGAATCCAAATTGATCATCACCTTCCAAAAAGGAATCACAATTAATCATCACCTTCCAAAAAGGTGTCACAATTAATCATAACCTTCCAAAAAGGAATCCAAATTGATCATCACCTTCCAAAAAGGAATCACAATTAATCATCACCTTCCAAAAAGGAATCCAAATTGATCATCACCTTCCAAAAAGGAATCACAATTAATCATAACCTTCCAAAAAGGAATCCAAATTGATCATCACCTTCCAAAAAGGAGTCACAATTAATCATCACCTTCCAAAAAGGAATCCAAATTGATCATCACCTTCCAAAAAGGAGTCACAATTAATCATAACCTTCCAAAAAGGAATCCAAATTGATCATCACCTTCCAAAAAGCAATCACAATTAATCATAACCTTCCAAAAAGGAATCCAAATTGATCATCACCTTCCAAAAAGCAATCACAATTAATCATCACCTTCCAAAAAGGAATCCAAATTGATCATCACCTTCCAAAAAGGCATCACAATTTATCATAACCTTCCAAAAAGGAATCAATCACAATTAATCATCACCTTCCAAAAAGGCATCACAATTAATCACCACCTTCCAAAAAGGAATCACAATCAATCATAACCTTCCAAAAAGGAATCATAATTAATCATCACCTTCCAAAAAGGAATCACAATTGATCATCACATTCCAAAAAGGAATCACAATTAATCATCACCTTCCAAAAAGGAATCAATCACAATTAATCATAACCTTCCAAAAAGGAATCAATCACAATTAATCATCACCTTCCAAAAAGGAATCAATCACAATTAATCATAACCTTCCAAAAAGCAATCAGATTTAATCATAACCTTCCAAAAAGGAATCATAATTAATCATCACCTTCCAAAAAGGAATCACAATTGATCATCACATTCCAAAAAGGAATCACAATTAATCATAACCTTCCAAAAAGGAATCAATCACAATTAATCATCACCTTCCAAAAAGGAATCAATCACAATTAATCATCACCTTCCAAAAAGAATCAAAATTGATCATCACATTCCAAAAAGGAATCACAATTAATCATAACCTTCCAAAAAGGAATCAATCACAATTAATCATCACCTTCCAAAAAGGAATCAATCACAATTAATCATAACCTTCCAAAAAGGAATCATAATTAATCATCACCTTCCAAAAAGGAATCACAATTGATCATCACATTCCAAAAAGGAATCACAATTAATCATCACCTTCCAAAAAGGAATCAATCACAATTAATCATAACCTTCCAAAAAGGAATCAATCACAATTAATCATCACCTTCCAAAAAGGAATCACAATTGATCATCACCTTCCAAAAAGGAATCAAAATTGATCATCATGTTCCAAAAAGGCATCACAATTAATCATAACCTTCCAAAAAGGAATCAATCACAATTAATCATCACCTTCCAAAAAGGAATCAATCACAATTAATCATCACCTTCCAAAAAGGAATCACAATTGATCATCACCTTCCAAAGAGGAATCAATCACAATTAATCATCACCTTCCAAAAAGGAATCACAATCAATCATCACCTTCCAAAGAGGAATCAATCACAATTAATCATCACCTTCCAAAAAGGAATCAATCACAATTAATCACCACCTTCCAAAAAGCAATCACAATCAATCATCACCTTCCAAAAAGGGATCACAATTAATCATAACCTTCCAAAAAGGAGTCACAATTAATCATAACCTTCCAAAAAGGGATCACAATTAATCATAACCTTCCAAAAAGGAGTCACAATTAATCATAACCTTCCAAAAAGGGATCACAATTAATCATAACCTTCCAAAAAGGAATCAATCACAATTAACCATAACCTTCCAAAAAGGGATCACAATTAATCATAACCTTCCAAAAAGGGATCACAATTAATCATAACCTTCCAAAAAGGAGTCACAATTAATCATAACCTTCCAAAAAGGAATCACAATCAATCATCACCTTCCAAAGAGGAATCAATCACAATTAACCATAACCTTCCAAAAAGGAATCAATCACAATTAATCATCACCTTCCAAAAAGGAATCACAATTAATCATAACCTTCCAAAAAGGGATCACAATTAATCATAACCTTCCAAAAAGGAGTCACAATTAATCATCACCTTCCAAAAAGGAATCACAATTAATCATAACCTTCCAAAAAGGAATCCAAATTGATCATCACCTTCCAAAAAGGAGTCACAATTAATCATCACCTTCCAAAAAGGAATCCAAATTGATCATCACCTTCCAAAAAGGAGTCACAATTAATCATAACCTTCCAAAAAGGAATCCAAATTGATCATCACCTTCCAAAAAGCAATCACAATTAATCATAACCTTCCAAAAAGGAATCCAAATTGATCATCACCTTCCAAAAAGCAATCACAATTAATCATAACCTTCCAAAAAGGAATCAATCACAATTAATCATCACCTTCCAAAAAGGCATCACAATTAATCACCACCTTCCAAAAAGGAATCACAATCAATCATAACCTTCCAAAAAGGAATCATAATTAATCATCACCTTCCAAAAAGGGATCACAATTAATCATAACCTTCCAAAAAGGAATCACAATTAATCATCACCTTCCAAAAAGGAATCCAAATTGATCATCACCTTCCAAAAAGGCATCACAATTAATCATAACCTTCCAAAAAGGAATCAATCACAATTAATCATCACCTTCCAAAAAGGCATCACAATTAATCACCACCTTCCAAAAAGGAATCACAATCAATCATAACCTTCCAAAAAGGAATCATAATTAATCATCACCTTCCAAAAAGGAATCACAATTGATCATCACATTCCAAAAAGGAATCACAATTAATCATCACCTTCCAAAAAGGAGTCACAATTAATCATCACCTTCCAAAAAGGAATCAATCACAATTAATCATCACCTTCCAAAAAGGAGTCACAATTAATCATTACCTTCCAAAAAGGAATCACAATTGATCATCACCTTCCAAAAAGGAATCAATCACAATTAATCATAACCTTCCAAAAAGGAATCAATCACAATTAATCATCACCTTCCAAAAAGGAATCACAATTAATCATCACCTTCCAAAAAGGAATCACAATTGATCATCACCTTCCAAAAAGGAATCACAATTGATCATCACCTTCCAAAAAGGAATCACAATTGATCATCACCTTCCAAAAAGGAATCACAATTGATCATCACCTTCCAAAAAGGAATCACAATTGATCATCACCTTGCAAAAAGGAATCACAATTGATCATCGCCTTCCAAAAAGGAATCACAATTGATCATCACCTTCCAAAAAGGAATCACAATTGATCATCACTTTCCAAAAAGGAGTCACAATTAATCATCACCTTCCAAAAAGGAATCACAATTGATCATCACCTTCCAAAAAGGAATCACAATTGATCATCACATTCCGAAAAGGAGTCACAATTAATCATCACCTTCCAAAAAGGAATCACAATTGATCATCACCTTCCAAAAACGAATCAATCACAATTAATCATCACCTTCCAAAAAGGAATCAATCACAATTAATCATCACCATCCAAAAAGGAATCAATCACAATTAATCATCACCTTCCAAAAAGGAATCACAATTGACCATCACCTTCCAAAAAGGAATCAAAATTGATCATCATGTTCCAAAAAGGAATCAATCACAATTAATCATCACCTTCCAAAAAGGAATCATAATTAATCATCACCTTCCAAAAAGGAATCACAATTGATCATCACATTCCAAAAAGGAATCACAATTAATCATTACCTTCCAAAAAGCAATCACAATTAATCATAACCTTCCAAAAAGGAATCATAATTAATCATCACCTTCCAAAAAGGAATCACAATTGATCATCACATTCCAAAAAGGAATCACAATTAATCATCACCTTCCAAAAACGAATCAATCACAATTGATCATCACCTTCCAAAAAGGAATCACAATTGATCATCACCTTCCAAAAAGGAATCACAATTGATCATCACCTTCCAAAAAGGAATCAATCACAATTAATCATCACCTTCCAAAAAGGAATCAATCACAATTAATCATCACCTTCCAAAAAGGAGTCACAATTAATCATCACCTTCCAAAAAGGAATCACAATTAATCATCACCTTCCAAAAAGGAATCAATCACAATTAATCATCACCTTCCAAAAAGGAATCACAATTAATCATCACCTTCCAAAAAGGAATCAATCACAATTAATCACCACCTTCCAAAGAGCAATCACAATCAATCATCACCTTCCAAAAAGGCATCACAATTAATCACCACCTTCCAAAAAGGCATCACAATTAATCACCACCTTCCAAAAAGGAATCACAATCAATCACCACCTTCCAAAAAGGCATCACAATTAATCACCACCTTCCAAAAAGGCATCACAATCAATCATAACCTTCCAAAAAGGAATCACAATTGATCATCACATTCCAAAAAGGAATCATAATTAATCATCACCTTCCAAAAAGGAATCACAATTGATCATCACATTCCAAAAAGGAATCACAATTAATCATCACCTTCCAAAAAGGAATCAATCACAATTAATCACCACCTTCCAAAAAGCAATCACAATCAATCATCACCTTCCAAAAAGGCATCACAATTAATCATCACCTTCCAAAAAGGAATCACAATCAATCATCACCTTCCAAAAAGGCATCACAATTAATCACCACCTTCCAAAAAGGAATCACAATCAATCATAACCTTCCAAAAAGGAATCATAATTAATCATCACCTTCCAAAAAGGAATCACAATTGATCATCACATTCCAAAAAGGAATCACATTTAATCATAACCTTCCAAAAAGGAATCATAATTAATCATCACCTTCCAAAAAGGAATCACAATTGATCATCACATTCCAAAAAGGAATCACAATTTATCATCACCTTCCAAAAAGGAATCAATCACAATTAATCATCACCTTCCAAAAAGGAATCAATCACAATTAATCATCACCTTCCAAAAAGGAATCACAATTAATCATCACCTTCCAAAAAGGAATCAATCACAATTAATCATCACCTTCCAAAAAGGAATCAATCACAATTAATCATCACCTTCCAAAAAGGAATCACAATTAATCATCACCTTCCAAAAAGGAGTCACAATTAATCATCACCTTCCAAAAAGGAATCAATCACAATTAATCATCACCTTCCAAAAAGGAATCAATCACAATTAATCATCACCTTCCAAAAAGGAATCAATCACAATTAATCATCACCTTCCAAAAAGGAATCAATCACAATTAATCATCACCTTCCAAAAAGGAATCACAATTAATCATAACCTTCCAAAAAGGAATCCAAATTGATCATCACCTTCCAAAAAGGAGTCACAATTAATCATCACCTTCCAAAAAGGAATCACAATTAATCATCACCTTCCAAAAAGGAGTCACAATTAATCATAACCTTCCAAAAAGGAATCCAAATTGATCATCACCTTCCAAAAAGGAGTCACAATTAATCATCACCTTCCAAAAAGGAATCCAAATTGATCATCACCTTCCAAAAAGGAGTCACAATTAATCATAACCTTCCAAAAAGGAATCCAAATTGATCATCACCTTCCAAAAAGGAGTCACAATTAATCATAACCTTCCAAAAAGGAGTCACAATTGATCATCACCTTCCAAAAAGGAATCACAATTAATCATCACCTTCCAAAAAGGAATCACAATTAATCATAACCTTCCAAAAAGGAATCCAAATTGATCATCACCTTCCAAAAAGGAATCACAATTAATCATCACCTTCCAAAAAGGAGTCACAATTAATCATAACCTTCCAAAAAGGAATCCAAATTGATCATCACCTTCCAAAAAGGAGTCACAATTAATCATCACCTTCCAAAAAGGAATCCAAATTGATCATCACCTTCCAAAAAGGAGTCACAATTAATCATAACCTTCCAAAAAGGAATCCAAATTGATCATCACCTTCCAAAAAGGCATCACAATTAATCATAACCTTCCAAAAAGGAATCCAAATTGATCATCACCTTCCAAAAAGCAATCACAATTAATCATAACCTTCCAAAAAGGAATCCAAATTGATCATCACCTTCCAAAAAGCAATCACAATTAATCATCACCTTCCAAAAAGGAATCCAAATTGATCATCACCTTCCAAAAAGGCATCACAATTAATCATAACCTTCCAAAAAGGAATCAATCACAATTAATCATCACCTTCCAAAAAGGCATCACAATTAATCACCACCTTCCAAAAAGGAATCACAATCAATCATAACCTTCCAAAAAGGAATCATAATTAATCATCACCTTCCAAAAAGGAATCACAATTGATCATCACATTCCAAAAAGGAATCACAATTAATCATCACCTTCCAAAAAGGAATCAATCACAATTAATCATAACCTTCCAAAAAGGAATCAATCACAATTAATCATCACCTTCCAAAAAGGAATCAATCACAATTAATCATTACCTTCCAAAAAACAATCAGATTTAATCATAACCTTCCAAAAAGGAATCATAATTAATCATCACCTTCCAAAAAGGAATCACAATTGATCATCACATTCCAAAAAGGAATCACAATTAATCATAACCTTCCAAAAAGGAATCAATCACAATTAATCATCACCTTCCAAAAAGGAATCAATCACAATTAATCATCACCTTCCAAAAAGAATCAAAATTGATCATCACATTCCAAAAAGGAATCACAATTAATCATAACCTTCCAAAAAGGAATCAATCACAATTAATCATAACCTTCCAAAAAGGAATCAATCACAATTAATCATCACCTTCCAAAAAGGAATCAATCACAATTAATCATAACCTTCCAAAAAGGAATCATAATTAATCATCACCTTCCAAAAAGGAATCACAATTGATCATCACATTCCAAAAAGGAATCACAATTAATCATCACCTTCCAAAAAGGAATCAATCACAATTAATCATAACCTTCCAAAAAGGAATCAATCACAATTAATCATAACCTTCCAAAAAGGAATCAATCACAATTAATCATCACCTTCCAAAAAGGAATCACAATTGATCATCACCTTCCAAAAAGGAATCAAAATTGATCATCATGTTCCAAAAAGGCATCACAATTAATCATAACCTTCCAAAAAGGAATCAATCACAATTAATCATCACCTTCCAAAAAGGAATCAATCACAATTAATCATCACCTTCCAAAAAGGAATCACAATTGATCATCACCTTCCAAAGAGGAATCAATCACAATTAATCATCACCTTCCAAAAAGGAATCACAATCAATCATCACCTTCCAAAGAGGAATCAATCACAATTAATCATCACCTTCCAAAAAGGAATCAATCACAATTAATCACCACCTTCCAAAAAGCAATCACAATCAATCATCACCTTCCAAAAAGGCATCACAATTAATCATCACCTTCCAAAAAGGCATCACAATTAATCATAACCTTCCAAAAAGGAATCACAATTAATCATAACCTTCCAAAAAGGATTCCAAATTGATCATCACCTTCCAAAAAGGAATCAAAATTGATCATCATGTTCCAAAAAGGCATCACAATTAATCACCACCTTCCAAAAAGCAATCACAATTAATCATAACCTTCCAAAAAGGAATCATAATTAATCATCACCTTCCAAAAAGGAGTCACAATTAATCATCACCTTCCAAAAAGGAATCACAATTAATCATCACCTTCCAAAAAGGAATCACAATTAATCATCACCTTCCAAAAAGGAATCCAAATTGATCATCACCTTCCAAAAAGGAGTCACAATTAATCATCACCTTCCAAAAAGGAATCACAATTAATCATCACCTTCCAAAAAGGAATCCAAATTGATCATCACCTTCCAAAAAGGAGTCACAATTAATCACCACCTTCCAAAAAGGAATCACAATTAATCATAACCTTCCAAAAAGGAATCATAATTAATCATCACCTTCCAAAAAGGAATCCAAATTGATCATCACCTTCCAAAAAGGAATCACAATTAATCATCACCTTCCAAAAAGGAATCACAATTAATCATCACCTTCCAAAAAGGAATCCAAATTGATCATCACCTTCCAAAAAGGAGTCACAATTGATCATCACCTTCCAAAAAGGAATCCAAATTGATCATCACCTTCCAAAAAGGAGTCACAATTAATCACCACCTTCCAAAAAGGAATCCAAATTGATCATCACCTTCCAAAAAGGAATCCAAATTGATCATCACCTTCCAAAAAGGAATCACAATTAATCATAACCTTCCAAAAAGGAGTCACAATTGATCATCACCTTCCAAAAAGGAATCACAATTAATCATCACCTTCCAAAAAGGAATCAATCACAATTAATCATAACCTTCCAAAAAGGAATCAATCACAATTAATCATCACCTTCCAAAAAGGAATCACAATTGATCATCACCTTCCAAAAAGGAATCAAAATTGATCATCATGTTCCAAAAAGGCATCACAATTAATCATAACCTTCCAAAAAGGAATCAATCACAATTAATCATCACCTTCCAAAAAGGAATCAATCACAATTAATCATCACCTTCCAAAAAGGAATCACAATCAATCATCACCTTCCAAAGAGGAATCAATCACAATTAATCATCACCTTCCAAAAAGGAATCAATCACAATTAATCACCACCTTCCAAAAAGCAATCACAATCAATCATCACCTTCCAAAAAGGCATCACAATTAATCACCACCTTCCAAAAAGGAATCACAATTAATCATAACCTTCCAAAAAGGAATCAAAATTGATCATCATGTTCCAAAAAGGCATCACAATTAATCACCACCTTCCAAAAAGCAATCACAATTAATCATCACCTTCCAAAGAGGAATCAATCACAATTAATCATCACCTTCCAAAAAGGAATCACAATCAATCATCACCTTCCAAAGAGGAATCAATCACAATTAATCATCACCTTCCAAAAAGGAATCAATCACAATTAATCACCACCTTCCAAAAAGCAATCACAATCAATCATCACCTTCCAAAAAGGCATCACAATTAATCATAACCTTCCAAAAAGGAATCAATCACAATTAATCATCACCTTCCAAAAAGGAATCACAATCAATCATCACCTTCCAAAGAGGAATCAATCACAATTAATCATCACCTTCCAAAAAGGAATCAATCACAATTAATCACCACCTTCCAAAAAGGAATCACAATCAATCATCACCTTCCAAAGAGGAATCAATCACAATTAATCATCACCTTCCAAAAAGGAATCACAATCAATCATCACCTTCCAAAGAGGAATCAATCACAATTAATCATCACCTTCCAAAAAGGAATCAATCACAATTAATCACCACCTTCCAAAAAGCAATCACAATCAATCATCACCTTCCAAAAAGGCATCACAATTAATCACCACCTTCCAAAAAGGAATCACAATTAATCATAACCTTCCAAAAAGGAATCAAAATTGATCATCATGTTCCAAAAAGGCATCACAATTAATCACCACCTTCCAAAAAGCAATCACAATTAATCATAACCTTCCAAAAAGGAATCATAATTAATCATCACCTTCCAAAAAGGAATCACAATTGATCATCACATTCCAAAAAGGAATCACATTTAATCATAACCTTCCAAAAAGGAATCATAATTAATCATCACCTTCCAAAAAGGAATCACAATTGATCATCACATTCCAAAAAGGAATCACAATTAATCATCACCTTCCAAAAAGGAATCCAAATTGATCATCACCTTCCAAAAAGGAATCCAAATTAATCATCACCTTCCAAAAAGGAATCAATCACAATTAATCATCACCTTCCAAAAAGGAATCAATCACAATTAATCATCACCTTCCAAAAAGGAATCAATCACAATTAATCATCACCTTCCAAAAAGGAATCAATCACAATTAATCATCACCTTCCAAAAAGGAATCACAATTAATCATCACCTTCCAAAAAGGAGTCACAATTAATCATAACCTTCCAAAAAGGAATCCAAATTGATCATCACCTTCCAAAAAGGAATCCAAATTGATCATCACCTTCCAAAAAGGAGTCACAATTAATCATAACCTTCCAAAAAGGAATCACAATTAATCATAACCTTCCAAAAAGGAATCACAATTAATCATAACCTTCCAAAAAGGAATCATAATTAATCATCACCTTCCAAAAAGGAATCCAAATTGATCATCACCTTCCAAAAAGGAATCCAAATTGATCATCACCTTCCAAAAAGGAGTCACAATTAATCATAACCTTCCAAAAAGGAATCCAAATTGATCATCACCTTCCAAAAAGGAGTCACAATTAATCATAACCTTCCAAAAAGGAGTCACAATTGATCATCACCTTCCAAAAAGGAATCACAATTAATCATCACCTTCCAAAAAGGAATCACAATTAATCATAACCTTCCAAAAAGGAATCCAAATTGATCATCACCTTCCAAAAAGGAATCACAATTAATCATCACCTTCCAAAAAGGTGTCACAATTAATCATAACCTTCCAAAAAGGAATCCAAATTGATCATCACCTTCCAAAAAGGAGTCACAATTAATCATCACCTTCCAAAAAGGAATCCAAATTGATCATCACCTTCCAAAAAGGAGTCACAATTAATCATAACCTTCCAAAAAGGAATCCAAATTGATCATCACCTTCCAAAAAGCAATCACAATTAATCATAACCTTCCAAAAAGGAATCCAAATTGATCATCACCTTCCAAAAAGCAATCACAATTAATCATCACCTTCCAAAAAGGAATCCAAATTGATCATCACCTTCCAAAAAGGCATCACAATTAATCATAACCTTCCAAAAAGGAATCAATCACAATTAATCATCACCTTCCAAAAAGGCATCACAATTAATCACCACCTTCCAAAAAGGAATCACAATCAATCATAACCTTCCAAAAAGGAATCATAATTAATCATCACCTTCCAAAAAGGAATCACAATTGATCATCACATTCCAAAAAGGAATCACAATTAATCATCACCTTCCAAAAAGGAATCAATCACAATTAATCATAACCTTCCAAAAAGGAATCAATCACAATTAATCATCACCTTCCAAAAAGGAATCAATCACAATTAATCATCACCTTCCAAAAAGAATCAAAATTGATCATCACATTCCAAAAAGGAATCACAATTAATCATAACCTTCCAAAAAGGAATCAATCACAATTAATCATAACCTTCCAAAAAGGAATCAATCACAATTAATCATCACCTTCCAAAAAGGAATCAATCACAATTAATCATAACCTTCCAAAAAGGAATCATAATTAATCATCACCTTCCAAAAAGGAATCACAATTGATCATCACATTCCAAAAAGGAATCACAATTAATCATCACCTTCCAAAAAGGAATCAATCACAATTAATCATAACCTTCCAAAAAGGAATCAATCACAATTAATCATAACCTTCCAAAAAGGAATCAATCACAATTAATCATCACCTTCCAAAAAGGAATCACAATTGATCATCACCTTCCAAAAAGGAATCAAAATTGATCATCATGTTCCAAAAAGGCATCACAATTAATCATAACCTTCCAAAAAGGAATCAATCACAATTAATCATCACCTTCCAAAAAGGAATCAATCACAATTAATCATCACCTTCCAAAAAGGAATCACAATTGATCATCACCTTCCAAAGAGGAATCAATCACAATTAATCATCACCTTCCAAAAAGGAATCACAATCAATCATCACCTTCCAAAGAGGAATCAATCACAATTAATCATCACCTTCCAAAAAGGAATCAATCACAATTAATCACCACCTTCCAAAAAGCAATCACAATCAATCATCACCTTCCAAAAAGGGATCACAATTAATCATAACCTTCCAAAAAGGAGTCACAATTAATCATAACCTTCCAAAAAGGGATCACAATTAATCATAACCTTCCAAAAAGGAGTCACAATTAATCATAACCTTCCAAAAAGGGATCACAATTAACCATAACCTTCCAAAAAGGAATCAATCACAATTAATCATCACCTTCCAAAAAGGAATCACAATTAATCATAACCTTCCAAAAAGGGATCACAATTAATCATAACCTTCCAAAAAGGAGTCACAATTAATCATCACCTTCCAAAAAGGAATCACAATTAATCATAACCTTCCAAAAAGGAATCCAAATTGATCATCACCTTCCAAAAAGGAGTCACAATTAATCATCACCTTCCAAAAAGGAATCCAAATTGATCATCACCTTCCAAAAAGGAGTCACAATTAATCATAACCTTCCAAAAAGGAATCCAAATTGATCATCACCTTCCAAAAAGCAATCACAATTAATCATAACCTTCCAAAAAGGAATCCAAATTGATCATCACCTTCCAAAAAGCAATCACAATTAATCATCACCTTCCAAAAAGGAATCCAAATTGATCATCACCTTCCAAAAAGGCATCACAATTAATCATAACCTTCCAAAAAGGAATCAATCACAATTAATCATCACCTTCCAAAAAGGCATCACAATTAATCACCACCTTCCAAAAAGGAATCACAATCAATCATAACCTTCCAAAAAGGAATCATAATTAATCATCACCTTCCAAAAAGGAATCACAATTGATCATCACATTCCAAAAAGGAATCACAATTAATCATCACCTTCCAAAAAGGAGTCACAATTAATCATCACCTTCCAAAAAGGAATCAATCACAATTAATCATCACCTTCCAAAAAGGAGTCACAATTAATCATTACCTTCCAAAAAGGAATCACAATTGATCATCACCTTCCAAAAAGGAATCAATCACAATTAATCATAACCTTCCAAAAAGGAATCAATCACAATTAATCATCACCTTCCAAAAAGGAATCACAATTAATCATCACCTTCCAAAAAGGAATCACAATTGATCATCACCTTCCAAAAAGGAATCACAATTGATCATCACCTTCCAAAAAGGAATCACAATTGATCATCACCTTCCAAAAAGGAATCACAATTGATCATCACCTTCCAAAAAGGAATCACAATTGATCATCACCTTCCAAAAAGGAATCACAATTGATCATCGCCTTCCAAAAAGGAATCACAATTGATCATCACCTTCCAAAAAGGAATCACAATTGATCATCACCTTCCAAAAAGGAGTCACAATTAATCATCACCTTCCAAAAAGGAATCACAATTGATCATCACCTTCCAAAAAGGAATCACAATTGATCATCACATTCCGAAAAGGAGTCACAATTAATCATCACCTTCCAAAAAGGAATCACAATTGATCATCACCTTCCAAAAACGAATCAATCACAATTAATCATCACCTTCCAAAAAGGAATCAATCACAATTAATCATCACCATCCAAAAAGGAATCAATCACAATTAATCATCACCTTCCAAAAAGGAATCACAATTGACCATCACCTTCCAAAAAGGAATCAAAATTGATCATCATGTTCCAAAAAGGAATCAATCACAATTAATCATCACCTTCCAAAAAGGAATCATAATTAATCATCACCTTCCAAAAAGGAATCACAATTGATCATCACATTCCAAAAAGGAATCACAATTAATCATTACCTTCCAAAAAGCAATCACAATTAATCATAACCTTCCAAAAAGGAATCATAATTAATCATCACCTTCCAAAAAGGAATCACAATTGATCATCACATTCCAAAAAGGAATCACAATTAATCATCACCTTCCAAAAACGAATCAATCACAATTGATCATCACCTTCCAAAAAGGAATCACAATTGATCATCACCTTCCAAAAAGGAATCACAATTGATCATCACATTCCAAAAAGGAATCACAATTAATCATCACCTTCCAAAAAGGAATCAATCACAATTAATCATCACCTTCCAAAAAGGAATCAATCACAATTAATCATCACCTTCCAAAAAGGAGTCACAATTAATCATCACCTTCCAAAAAGGAATCACAATTAATCATCACCTTCCAAAAAGGAACCAATCACAATTAATCATCACCTTCCAAAAAGGAATCACAATTAATCATCACCTTCCAAAAAGGAATCAATCACAATTAATCACCACCTTCCAAAGAGCAATCACAATCAATCATCACCTTCCAAAAAGGCATCACAATTAATCACCACCTTCCAAAAAGGCATCACAATTAATCACCACCTTCCAAAAAGGAATCACAATCAATCACCACCTTCCAAAAAGGCATCACAATTAATCACCACCTTCCAAAAAGGCATCACAATCAATCATAACCTTCCAAAAAGGAATCACAATTGATCATCACATTCCAAAAAGGAATCATAATTAATCATCACCTTCCAAAAAGGAATCACAATTGATCATCACATTCCAAAAAGGAATCACAATTAATCATCACCTTCCAAAAAGGAATCAATCACAATTAATCACCACCTTCCAAAAAGCAATCACAATCAATCATCACCTTCCAAAAAGGCATCACAATTAATCATCACCTTCCAAAAAGGAATCACAATCAATCATCACCTTCCAAAAAGGCATCACAATTAATCACCACCTTCCAAAAAGGAATCACAATCAATCATAACCTTCCAAAAAGGAATCATAATTAATCATCACCTTCCAAAAAGGAATCACAATTGATCATCACATTCCAAAAAGGAATCACATTTAATCATAACCTTCCAAAAAGGAATCATAATTAATCATCACCTTCCAAAAAGGAATCACAATTGATCATCACATTCCAAAAAGGAATCACAATTAATCATCACCTTCCAAAAAGGAATCAATCACAATTAATCATCACCTTCCAAAAAGGAATCAATCACAATTAATCATCACCTTCCAAAAAGGAATCACAATTAATCATCACCTTCCAAAAAGGAATCAATCACAATTAATCATCACCTTCCAAAAAGGAATCAATCACAATTAATCATCACCTTCCAAAAAGGAATCACAATTAATCATCACCTTCCAAAAAGGAGTCACAATTAATCATCACCTTCCAAAAAGGAATCAATCACAATTAATCATCACCTTCCAAAAAGGAATCAATCACAATTAATCATCACCTTCCAAAAAGGAATCAATCACAATTAATCATCACCTTCCAAAAAGGAATCAATCACAATTAATCATCACCTTCCAAAAAGGAATCACAATTAATCATAACCTTCCAAAAAGGAATCCAAATTGATCATCACCTTCCAAAAAGGAATCACAATTAATCATCACCTTCCAAAAAGGAGTCACAATTAATCATAACCTTCCAAAAAGGAATCCAAATTGATCATCACCTTCCAAAAAGGAGTCACAATTAATCATCACCTTCCAAAAAGGAATCCAAATTGATCATCACCTTCCAAAAAGGAGTCACAATTAATCATAACCTTCCAAAAAGGAATCCAAATTGATCATCACCTTCCAAAAAGGAGTCACAATTAATCATAACCTTCCAAAAAGGAGTCACAATTGATCATCACCTTCCAAAAAGGAATCACAATTAATCATCACCTTCCAAAAAGGAATCACAATTAATCATAACCTTCCAAAAAGGAATCCAAATTGATCATCACCTTCCAAAAAGGAATCACAATTAATCATCACCTTCCAAAAAGGAGTCACAATTAATCATAACCTTCCAAAAAGGAATCCAAATTGATCATCACCTTCCAAAAAGGAGTCACAATTAATCATCACCTTCCAAAAAGGAATCCAAATTGATCATCACCTTCCAAAAAGGAGTCACAATTAATCATAACCTTCCAAAAAGGAATCCAAATTGATCATCACCTTCCAAAAAGCAATCACAATTAATCATAACCTTCCAAAAAGGAATCCAAATTGATCATCACCTTCCAAAAAGCAATCACAATTAATCATCACCTTCCAAAAAGGAATCCAAATTGATCATCACCTTCCAAAAAGGCATCACAATTAATCATAACCTTCCAAAAAGGAATCAATCACAATTAATCATCACCTTCCAAAAAGGCATCACAATTAATCACCACCTTCCAAAAAGGAATCACAATCAATCATAACCTTCCAAAAAGGAATCATAATTAATCATCACCTTCCAAAAAGGAATCACAATTGATCATCACATTCCAAAAAGGAATCACAATTAATCATCACCTTCCAAAAAGGAATCAATCACAATTAATCATAACCTTCCAAAAAGGAATCAATCACAATTAATCATCACCTTCCAAAAAGGAATCAATCACAATTAATCATTACCTTCCAAAAAGCAATCAGATTTAATCATAACCTTCCAAAAAGGAATCATAATTAATCATCACCTTCCAAAAAGGAATCACAATTGATCATCACATTCCAAAAAGGAATCACAATTAATCATAACCTTCCAAAAAGGAATCAATCACAATTAATCATCACCTTCCAAAAAGGAATCAATCACAATTAATCATCACCTTCCAAAAAGGAATCACAATCAATCATCACCTTCCAAAGAGGAATCAATCACAATTAATCATCACCTTCCAAAAAGGAATCAATCACAATTAATCACCACCTTCCAAAAAGCAATCACAATCAATCATCACCTTCCAAAAAGGCATCACAATTAATCACCACCTTCCAAAAAGGAATCACAATTAATCATAACCTTCCAAAAAGGAATCAAAATTGATCATCATGTTCCAAAAAGGCATCACAATTAATCACCACCTTCCAAAAAGCAATCACAATTAATCATCACCTTCCAAAGAGGAATCAATCACAATTAATCATCACCTTCCAAAGAGGAATCAATCACAATTAATCATCACCTTCCAAAAAGGAATCAATCACAATTAATCACCACCTTCCAAAAAGGGATCACAATTGATCATCATGTTCCAAAAAGGCATCACAATTAATCACCACCTTCCAAAAAGCAATCACAATTAATCATCACCTTCCAAAGAGGAATCAATCACAATCAATCATCACCTTCCAAAGAGGAATCAATCACAATTAATCATCACCTTCCAAAAAGGAATCAATCACAATTAATCACCACCTTCCAAAAAGCAATCACAATCAATCATCACCTTCCAAAAAGGCATCACAATTAATCATAACCTTCCAAAAAGGAATCAATCACAATTAATCATCACCTTCCAAAAAGGAATCACAATCAATCATCACCTTCCAAAGAGGAATCAATCACAATTAATCATCACCTTCCAAAAAGGAATCAATCACAATTAATCACCACCTTCCAAAAAGGAATCACAATCAATCATAACCTTCCAAAGAGGAATCAATCACAATTAATCATCACCTTCCAAAAAGGAATCACAATCAATCATCACCTTCCAAAGAGGAATCAATCACAATTAATCATCACCTTCCAAAAAGGAATCACAATCAATCATCACCTTCCAAAGAGGAATCAATCACAATTAATCATCACCTTCCAAAAAGGAATCAATCACAATTAATCACCACCTTCCAAAAAGCAATCACAATCAATCATCACCTTCCAAAAAGGCATCACAATTAATCACCACCTTCCAAAAAGGAATCACAATTAATCATAACCTTCCAAAAAGGAATCAAAATTGATCATCATGTTCCAAAAAGGCATCACAATTAATCACCACCTTCCAAAAAGGAATCACAATTAATCATCACCTTCCAAAAAGGAATCCAAATTGATCATCACCTTCCAAAAAGGAGTCACAATTAATCATCACCTTCCAAAAAGGAATCATAATTAATCATCACCTTCCAAAAAGGAGTCACAATTAATCATCACCTTCCAAAAAGGAATCACAATTAATCATCACCTTCCAAAAAGGAATCACAATTAATCATCACCTTCCAAAAAGGAATCCAAATTGATCATCACCTTCCAAAAAGGAGTCACAATTAATCATAACCTTCCAAAAAGGAATCATAATTAATCATCACCTTCCAAAAAGGAATCCAAATTGATCATCACCTTCCAAAAAGGAGTCACAATTAATCATCACCTTCCAAAAAGGAATCACAATTAATCATCACCTTCCAAAAAGGAATCCAAATTGATCATCACCTTCCAAAAAGGAGTCACAATTGATCATCACCTTCCAAAAAGGAATCCAAATTGATCATCACCTTCCAAAAAGGAGTCACAATTAATCACCACCTTCCAAAAAGGAATCCAAATTGATCATCACCTTCCAAAAAGGAATCCAAATTGATCATCACCTTCCAAAAAGGAATCACAATTAATCATAACCTTCCAAAAAGGAGTCACAATTGATCATCACCTTCCAAAAAGGAATCACAATTAATCATAACCTTCCAAAAAGGAATCCAAATTGATCATCACCTTCCAAAAAGGAATCACAATTAATCACCACCTTCCAAAAAGGAATCCAAATTGATCATCACCTTCCAAAAAGGAGTCACAATTAATCATCACCTTCCAAAAAGCAATCACAATTAATCATCACCTTCCAAAAAGGAATCACAATTAATCATCACCTTCCAAAAAGCAATCACAATTAATCATCACCTTCCAAAAAGCAATCACAATTAATCATCACCTTCCAAAAAGGAGTCACAATTAATCATCACCTTCCAAAAAGCAATCACAATTAATCATCACCTTCCAAAAAGCAATCACAATTAATCATCACCTTCCAAAAAGGCATCCAAATTGATCATCACCTTCCAAAAAGGAATCACAATTAATCATCACCTTCCAAAAAGGAATCACAATTAATCATCACCTTCCAAAAAGGAATCACAATTAATCATCACCTTCCAAAAAGGAGTCACAATTAATCATCACCTTCCAAAAAGCAATCACAATTAATCATCACCTTCCAAAAAGGCATCCAAATTGATCATCACCTTCCAAAAAGGAATCACAATTAATCATCACCTTCCAAAAAGGCATCCAAATTGATCATCACCTTCCAAAAAGGAATCACAATTAATCACTACCTTCCAAAAAGCAATCACAATTAATCATCACCTTCCAAAAAGCAATCACAATTGATCATCACCTTCCAAAAAGGAATCACAATTAATCATCACCTTCCAAAAAGGAATCACAATTAATCATCACCTTCCAAAAAGCAATCACAATTAATCATCACCTTCCAAAAAGGAGTCACAATTGATCATCACCTTCCAAAAAGGAATCACAATTAATCACCACCTTCCAAAAAGGAATCACAATTAATCACCACCTTCCAAAAAGGAGTCACAATTGATCATCACCTTCCAAAAAGGAGTCACAATTAATCATCACCTTCCAAAAAGGAGTCACAATTGATCATCACCTTCCAAAAAGGAATCACAATTAATCACCACCTTCCAAAAAGGAGTTACAATTAATCATAACCTTCCAAAAAGGAATCCAAATTGATCATCACCTTCCAAAAAGGAGTCACAATTAATCACCACCTTCCAAAAAGGAGTCACAATTGATCATCACCTTCCAAAAAGGAATCACAATTAATCATCACCTTCCAAAAAGGAATCACAATTAATCATCACCTTCCAAAAAGGAATCCTAATTGATCATCACCTTCCAAAAAGGAGTCACAATTAATCACCACCTTCCAAAAAGGAGTCACAATTGATCATCACCTTCCAAAAAGGAATCACAATTAATCACCACCTTCCAAAAAGGAGTTACAATTAATCATAACCTTCCAAAAAGGAATCCAAATTGATCATCACCTTCCAAAAAGGAGTCACAATTAATCACCACCTTCCAAAAAGGAGTCACAATTGATCATCACCTTCCAAAAAGGAATCACAATTAATCATCACCTTCCAAAAAGGAGTCACAATTAATCATAACCTTCCAAAAAGGAATCCAAATTGATCATCACCTTCCAAAAGGAGTCACAATTAATCATAACCTTCCAAAAAGGAGTCACAATTAATCATAACCTTCCAAAAAGGAATCACAATTAATCATAACCTTCCAAAAAGGGATCACAATTAATCATAACCTTCCAAAAAGGAATCACAATTAATCATAACCTTCCAAAAATGGATCACAATTAACCATAACCTTCCAAAAAGGAATCAATCACAATTAATCATCACCTTCCAAAAAGGAATCACAATTAATCATAACCTTCCAAAAAGGGATCACAATTAATCACCACCTTCCAAAAAGCAATCACAATTAATCATCACCTTCCAAAGAGGAATCAATCACAATTAATCATCACCTTCCAAAAAGGAATCACAATCAATCATCACCTTCCAAAGAGGAATCAATCACAATTAATCATCACCTTCCAAAAAGGAATCAATCACAATTAATCACCACCTTCCAAAAAGCAATCACAATCAATCATCACCTTCCAAAAAGGCATCACAATTAATCATAACCTTCCAAAAAGGAATCAATCACAATTAATCATCACCTTCCAAAAAGGAATCACAATCAATCATCACCTTCCAAAGAGGAATCAATCACAATTAATCATCACCTTCCAAAAAGGAATCAATCACAATTAATCACCACCTTCCAAAAAGGAATCACAATCAATCATCACCTTCCAAAGAGGAATCAATCACAATTAATCATCACCTTCCAAAAAGGAATCACAATCAATCATCACCTTCCAAAGAGGAATCAATCACAATTAATCATCACCTTCCAAAAAGGAATCCATCACAATTAATCACCACCTTCCAAAAAGCAATCACAATCAATCATCACCTTCCAAAAAGGCATCACAATTAATCACCACCTTCCAAAAAGGAATCACAATTAATCATAACCTTCCAAAAAGGAATCAAAATTGATCATCATGTTCCAAAAAGGCATCACAATTAATCACCACCTTCCAAAAAGCAATCACAATTAATCATCACCTTCCAAAAAGGAATCCAAATTGATCATCACCTTCCAAAAAGGAGTCACAATTAATCATCACCTTCCAAAAAGGAATCATAATTAATCATCACCTTCCAAAAAGGAGTCACAATTAATCATCACCTTCCAAAAAGGAATCACAATTAATCATCACCTTCCAAAAAGGAATCACAATTAATCATCACCTTCCAAAAAGGAATCCAAATTGATCATCACCTTCCAAAAAGGAGTCACAATTAATCATAACCTTCCAAAAAGGAATCATAATTAATCATCACCTTCCAAAAAGGAATCCAAATTGATCATCACCTTCCAAAAAGGAATCACAATTAATCATCACCTTCCAAAAAGGAATCACAATTAATCATCACCTTCCAAAAAGGAATCCAAATTGATCATCACCTTCCAAAAAGGAGTCACAATTGATCATCACCTTCCAAAAAGGAATCCAAATTGATCATCACCTTCCAAAAAGGAGTCACAATTAATCACCACCTTCCAAAAAGGAATCCAAATTGATCATCACCTTCCAAAAAGGAATCCAAATTGATCATCACCTTCCAAAAAGGAATCACAATTAATCATAACCTTCCAAAAAGGAGTCACAATTGATCATCACCTTCCAAAAAGGAATCACAATTAATCATCACCTTCCAAAAAGGAATCCAAATTGATCATCACCTTCCAAAAAGGAATCCAAATTGATCATCACCTTCCAAAAAGGAATCACAATTAATCATAACCTTCCAAAAAGGAGTCACAATTGATCATCACCTTCCAAAAAGGAATCACAATTAATCATAACCTTCCAAAAAGGAATCCAAATTGATCATCACCTTCCAAAAAGGAATCACAATTAATCACCACCTTCCAAAAAGGAATCCAAATTGATCATCACCTTCCAAAAAGGAGTCACAATTAATCATCACCTTCCAAAAAGCAATCACAATTAATCATCACCTTCCAAAAAGGCATCCAAATTGATCATCACCTTCCAAAAAGGAATCACAATTAATCATCACCTTCCAAAAAGCAATCACAATTAATCATCACCTTCCAAAAAGCAATCACAATTAATCATCACCTTCCAAAAAGGAGTCACAATTAATCATCACCTTCCAAAAAGCAATCACAATTAATCATCACCTTCCAAAAAGCAATCACAATTAATCATCACCTTCCAAAAAGGCATCCAAATTGATCATCACCTTCCAAAAAGGAATCACAATTAATCATCACCTTCCAAAAAGGAATCACAATTAATCATCACCTTCCAAAAAGGAATCACAATTAATCATCACCTTCCAAAAAGGAGTCACAATTAATCATCACCTTCCAAAAAGCAATCACAATTAATCATCACCTTCCAAAAAGGCATCCAAATTGATCATCACCTTCCAAAAAGGAATCACAATTAATCATCACCTTCCAAAAAGGCATCCAAATTGATCATCACCTTCCAAAAAGGAATCACAATTAATCACTACCTTCCAAAAAGCAATCACAATTAATCATCACCTTCCAAAAAGCAATCACAATTGATCATCACCTTCCAAAAAGGAATCACAATTAATCATCACCTTCCAAAAAGGAATCACAATTAATCATCACCTTCCAAAAAGCAATCACAATTAATCATCACCTTCCAAAAAGGAGTCACAATTGATCATCACCTTCCAAAAAGGAATCACAATTAATCACCACCTTCCAAAAAGGAATCACAATTAATCACCACCTTCCAAAAAGGAGTCACAATTGATCATCACCTTCCAAAAAGGAGTCACAATTAATCATCACCTTCCAAAAAGGAGTCACAATTGATCATCACCTTCCAAAAAGGAATCACAATTAATCACCACCTTCCAAAAAGGAGTTACAATTAATCATAACCTTCCAAAAAGGAATCCAAATTGATCATCACCTTCCAAAAAGGAGTCACAATTAATCACCACCTTCCAAAAAGGAGTCACAATTGATCATCACCTTCCAAAAAGGAATCACAATTAATCATCACCTTCCAAAAAGGAATCACAATTAATCATCACCTTCCAAAAAGGAATCCTAATTGATCATCACCTTCCAAAAAGGAGTCACAATTAATCACCACCTTCCAAAAAGGAGTCACAATTGATCATCACCTTCCAAAAAGGAATCACAATTAATCACCACCTTCCAAAAAGGAGTCACAATTAATCACCACCTTCCAAAAAGGAGTCACAATTGATCATCACCTTCCAAAAAGGAATCACAATTAATCATCACCTTCCAAAAAGGAGTCACAATTGATCATCACCTTCCAAAAAGGAGTCACAATTAATCATCACCTTCCAAAAAGGAGTCACAATTGATCATCACCTTCCAAAAAGGAATCACAATTAATCACCACCTTCCAAAAAGGAGTTACAATTAATCATAACCTTCCAAAAAGGAATCCAAATTGATCATCACCTTCCAAAAAGGAGTCACAATTAATCACCACCTTCCAAAAAGGAGTCACAATTGATCATCACCTTCCAAAAAGGAATCACAATTAATCATCACCTTCCAAAAAGGAATCACAATTAATCATCACCTTCCAAAAAGGAATCCTAATTGATCATCACCTTCCAAAAAGGAGTCACAATTAATCACCACCTTCCAAAAAGGAATCCTAATTGATCATCACCTTCCAAAAAGGAATCACAATTAATCACCACCTTCCAAAAAGGAGTCACAATTGATCATCACCTTCCAAAAAGGAATCACAATTAATCACCACCTTCCAAAAAGGAGTTACAATTAATCATAACCTTCCAAAAAGGAATCCAAATTGATCATCACCTTCCAAAAAGGAGTCACAATTAATCACCACCTTCCAAAAAGGAGTCACAATTGATCATCACCTTCCAAAAAGGAATCACAATTAATCATCACCTTCCAAAAGGAGTCACAATTAATCATAACCTTCCAAAAAGGAGTCACAATTAATCATAACCTTCCAAAAAGGAATCACAATTAATCATAACCTTCCAAAAAGGAATCACAATTAATCATAACCTTCCAAAAAGGAATCAATCACAATTAATCATCACCTTCCAAAAAGGAATCACAATTAATCATAACCTTCCAAAAAGGGATCACAATTAATCATAACCTTCCAAAAAGGAATCACAATTAATCATAACCTTCCAAAAAGGAATCACAATTAATCATCACCTTCCAAAAAGGAATCAATCACAATTAATCATCACCTTCCAAAAAGGAATCACAATTAATCATAACCTTCCAAAAAGGGATCACAATTAATCATAACCTTCCAAAAAGGAATCACAATTAATCATCACCTTCCAAAAAGGAATCAATCACAATTAATCATCACCTTCCAAAAAGGAATCACAATTAATCATCACCTTCCAAAAAGGAATCACAATTAATCATAACCTTCCAAAAAGGAATCACAATTAATCATAACCTTCCAAAAAGGAGTCACAATTAATCATCACCTTCCAAAAAGGGATCAATCACAATTAATCATCACCTTCCAAAAAGGAATCACAATTAATCATAACCTTCCAAAAAGGGATCACAATTAATCATAACCTTCCAAAAAGGAATCAATCACAATTAATCATAACCTTCCAAAAAGGAATCACAATTAATCATAACCTTCCAAAAAGGAATCACAATTAATCATAACCTTCCAAAAAGGGATCACAATTAATCATAACCTTCCAAAAAGGAATCACAATTAATCATCACCTTCCAAAAAGGAATCAATCACAATTAATCATCACCTTCCAAAAAGGAATCACAATTAATCATCACCTTCCAAAAAGGAATCACAATTAATCATAACCTTCCAAAAAGGAATCACAATTAATCATAACCTTCCAAAAAGGAGTCACAATTAATCATCACCTTCCAAAAAGGGATCACAATTAATCATCACCTTCCAAAAAGGCATCACAATTAATCATAACCTTCCAAAAAGGGATCACAATTAATCATAACCTTCCAAAAAGGGATCACAATTAATCATCACCTTCCAAAAAGGAATCACAATTAATCATCACCTTCCAAAAAGGAATCAATCACAATTAATCATCACCTTCCAAAAAGGAATCACAATTAATCATAACCTTCCAAAAAGGGATCACAATTAATCATAACCTTCCAAAAAGGAGTCACAATTAATCATCACCTTCCAAAAAGGGATCACAATTAATCATCACCTTCCAAAAAGGCATCACAATTAATCATAACCTTCCAAAAAGGGATCACAATTAATCATAACCTTCCAAAAAGGGATCACAATTAATCATCACCTTCCAAAAAGGAATCAATCACAATTAATCATCACCTTCCAAAAAGGAATCACAATTAATCATAACCTTCCAAAAAGGGATCACAATTAATCATAACCTTCCAAAAAGGGATCACAATTAATCATCACCTTCCAAAAAAGAATCACAATTAATCATAACCTTCCAAAAAGGGATCACAATTAATCATAACCTTCCAAAAAGGAGTCACAATTAATCATAACCTTCCAAAAAGGGATCACAATTAATCATAACCTTCCAAAAAGGAGTCACAATTAATCATAACCTTCCAAAAAGGAGTCACAATTAATCATAACCTTCCAAAAAGGGATCACAATTAATCATAACCTTCCAAAAAGGAATCAATCACAATTAATCATCACCTTCCAAAAAGGAATCACAATTAATCATCACCTTCCAAAAAGGGATCAATCACAATTAATCATAACCTTCCAAAAAGGGATCACAAGTAATCACCACCTTCCAAAAAGGGATCACAATTAATCATAACCTTCCAAAAAGGGATCACAATTAATCATAACCTTCCAAAAAGGAGTCACAATTAATCATAACCTTCCAAAAAGGGATCACAATTAATCATAACCTTCCAAAAAGGAATCAATCACAATTAATCATCACCTTCCAAAAAGGAATCACAATTAATCATCACCTTCCAAAAAGGGATCAATCACAATTAATCATAACCTTCCAAAAAGGGATCACAAGTAATCACCACCTTCCAAAAAGGGATCACAATTAATCATAACCTTCCAAAAAGGGATCACAATTAATCATAACCTTCCAAAAAGGAGTCACAATTAATCATAACCTTCCAAAAAGGGATCACAATTAATCATAACCTTCCAAAAAGGAATCACAATTAATCATAACCTTCCAAAAAGGAGTCACAATTAATCATAACCTTCCAAAAAGGAATCAATCACAAGTAATCACCACCTTCCAAAAAAGAATCACAATTAATCATAACCTTCCAAAAAGGGATCACAATTAATCATAACCTTCCAAAAAGGAGTCACAATTAATCATAACCTTCCAAAAAGGGATCACAATTAATCATAACCTTCCAAAAAGGAATCACAATTAATCATAACCTTCCAAAAAGGAGTCACAATTAATCATAACCTTCCAAAAAGGGATCACAATTAATCATAACCTTCCAAAAAGGAGTCACAATTAATCATAACCTTCCAAAAAGGGATCACAATTAATCATAACCTTCCAAAAAGGAATCAATCACAATTAATCATCACCTTCCAAAAAGGAATCACAATTAATCATCACCTTCCAAAAAGGGATCAATCACAATTAATCATAACCTTCCAAAAAGGGATCACAAGTAATCACCACCTTCCAAAAAGGAGTCACAATTAATCATCACCTTCCAAAAAGGGATCAATCACAATTAATCATCACCTTCCAAAAAGGAATCACAATTAATCATAACCTTCCAAAAAGGAATCACAATTGATCATCACCTTCCAAAAAGGAGTCACAATTAATCATCACCTTCCAAAAAGGGATCAATCACAATTAATCATCACCTTCCAAAAAGGAATCACAATTAATCATAACCTTCCAAAAAGGAATCACAATTGATCATCACCTTCCAAAAAGGGATCACAATTAACCATAACCTTCCAAAAAGGAATCAATCACAATTAATCATCACCTTCCAAAAAGGAGTCACAATTAATCATCACCTTCCAAAAAGGAATCACAATTGATCATCACCTTCCAAAAAGGAGTCACAATTAATCATAACCTTCCAAAAAGGAATCACAATTGATCATCACCTTCCAAAAAGGAATCACAATTAATCATAACCTTCCAAAAAGGAATCACAATTGATCATCACCTTCCAAAAAGGAGTCACAATTAATCATCACCTTCCAAAAAGGAATCACAATTAATCATAACCTTCCAAAAAGGGATCACAATTAATCATCACCTTCCAAAAAGGAATCACAATTAATCATCACCTTCCAAAAAGGAATCACAATTAATCATAACCTTCCAAAAAGGGATCACAATTGATCATCACCTTCCAAAAAGGAGTCACAATTAATCATAACCTTCCAAAAAGGAATCACAATTAATCATCACCTTCCAAAAAGGAATCACAATTAATCATAACCTTCCAAAAAGGAATCACAATTGATCATCACCTTCCAAAAAGGAGTCACAATTAATCATAACCTTCCAAAAAGGGATCACAATTAACCATAACCTTCCAAAAAGGAATCAATCACAATTAATCATCACCTTCCAAAAAGGGATCACAATTAATCATAACCTTCCAAAAAGGAATCACAATTGATCATCACCTTCCAAAAAGGAGTCACAATTAATCATAACCTTCCAAAAAGGGATCACAATTAACCATAACCTTCCAAAAAGGAATCAATCACAATTAATCATCACCTTCCAAAAAGGGATCACAATTAATCATAACCTTCCAAAAAGGGATCACAATTAATCATCACCTTCCAAAAAGGAATCACAATTAATCACCACCTTCCAAAAAGGAATCACAATTAATCACCACCTTCCAAAAAGGAGTCACAATTGATCATCACCTTCCAAAAAGGAGTCACAATTAATCATCACCTTCCAAAAAGGAGTCACAATTGATCATCACCTTCCAAAAAGGAATCACAATTAATCACCACCTTCCAAAAAGGAGTTACAATTAATCATAACCTTCCAAAAAGGAATCCAAATTGATCATCACCTTCCAAAAAGGAGTCACAATTAATCACCACCTTCCAAAAAGGAGTCACAATTGATCATCACCTTCCAAAAAGGAATCACAATTAATCACCACCTTCCAAAAAGGAGTCACAATTAATCATAACCTTCCAAAAAGGAATCCAAATTGATCATCACCTTCCAAAAGGAGTCACAATTAATCATAACCTTCCAAAAAGGAGTCACAATTAATCATAACCTTCCAAAAAGGAATCACAATTAATCATAACCTTCCAAAAAGGGATCACAATTAATCATAACCTTCCAAAAAGGAATCACAATTAATCATAACCTTCCAAAAAGGAATCACAATTAATCATCACCTTCCAAAAAGGAATCAATCACAATTAATCATCACCTTCCAAAAAGGAATCACAATTAATCATAACCTTCCAAAAAGGGATCACAATTAATCATAACCTTCCAAAAAGGGATCACAATTAATCATAACCTTCCAAAAAGGAGTCACAATTAATCATCACCTTCCAAAAAGGGATCACAATTAATCATCACCTTCCAAAAAGGGATCACAATTAATCATAACCTTCCAAAAAGGGATCACAATTAATCATAACCTTCCAAAAAGGAATCAATCACAATTAATCATCACCTTCCAAAAAGGAATCACAATTAATCATAACCTTCCAAAAAGGGATCACAATTAATCATAACCTTCCAAAAAGGGATCACAATTAATCATAACCTTCCAAAAAGGGATCACAATTAATCATAACCTTCCAAAAAGGAGTCACAATTAATCATCACCTTCCAAAAAGGGATCACAATTAATCATCACCTTCCAAAAAGGGATCACAATTAATCATAACCTTCCAAAAAGGGATCACAATTAATCATAACCTTCCAAAAAGGAATCAATCACAATTAATCATCACCTTCCAAAAAGGAATCACAATTAATCATAACCTTCCAAAAAGGGATCACAATTAATCATAACCTTCCAAAAAGGGATCACAATTAATCATAACCTTCCAAAAAGGGATCAATCACAATTAATCATCACCTTCCAAAAAGGAATCACAATTAATCATAACCTTCCAAAAAGGGATCACAATTAATCATAACCTTCCAAAAAGGGATCACAATTAATCATAACCTTCCAAAAAGGGATCACAATTAATCATCACCTTCCAAAAAGGGATCAATCACAATTAATCATAACCTTCCAAAAAGGAATCAATCACAATTAATCATCACCTTCCAAAAAGGAGTCACAATTAATCATCACCTTCCAAAAAGGGATCAATCACAATTAATCATCACCTTCCAAAAAGGAATCACAATTAATCATAACCTTCCAAAAAGGAATCACAATTGATCATCACCTTCCAAAAAGGAGTCACAATTAATCATAACCTTCCAAAAAGGGATCACAATTAACCATAACCTTCCAAAAAGGAATCAATCACAATTAATCATCACCTTCCAAAAAGGGATCACAATTAATCATAACCTTCCAAAAAGGGATCACAATTAACCATAACCTTCCAAAAAGGAATCAATCACAATTAATCATCACCTTCCAAAAAGGAATCACAATTAATCATAACCTTCCAAAAAGGGATCACAATTAATCATAACCTTCCAAAAAGGGATCACAATTAATCATCACCTTCCAAAAAAGAATCACAATTAATCATAACCTTCCAAAAAGGGATCACAATTAATCATCACCTTCCAAAAAAGAATCACAATTAATCATCACCTTCCAAAAAGGAATCACAATTAATCATAACCTTCCAAAAAGGGATCACAATTAATCATAACCTTCCAAAAAGGGATCACAATTAATCATCACCTTCCAAAAAAGAATCACAATTGATCATCACCTTCCAAAAAGGGATCACAATTAATCATAACCTTCCAAAAAGGAGTCACAATTAATCATAACCTTCCAAAAAGGAGTCACAATTAATCATAACCTTCCAAAAAGGGATCACAATTCACCATAACCTTCCAAAAAGGAATCAATCACAATTAATCATAACCTTCCAAAAAGGAGTCACAATTAATCATCACCTTCCAAAAAGGGATCACAATTCACCATAACCTTCCAAAAAGGAGTCACAATTAATCATAACCTTCCAAAAAGGGATCACAATTCACCATAACCTTCCAAAAAGGAATCAATCACAATTAATCATAACCTTCCAAAAAGGAATCACAATTGATCATCACCTTCCAAAAAGGGATCACAATTAATCATAACCTTCCAAAAAGGAGTCACAATTAATCATAACCTTCCAAAAAGGGATCACAATTAATCATAACCTTCCAAAAAGGGATCACAATTAATCATAACCTTCCAAAAAGGGATCACAATTAATCATAACCTTCCAAAAAGGGATCACAATTAACCATAACCTTCCAAAAAGGGATCACAATTAATCATAACCTTCCAAAAAGGGATCACAATTAACCATAACCTTCCAAAAAGGGATCACAATTAATCATAACCTTCCAAAAAGGAATCACAATTAATCATAACCTTCCAAAAAGGGATCACAATTAATCATAACCTTCCAAAAAGGAGTCACAATTAATCATAACCTTCCAAAAAGGGATCACAATTAATCATAACCTTCCAAAAAGGAGTCACAATTAATCATAACCTTCCAAAAAGGGATCACAATTAACCATAACCTTCCAAAAAGGAATCACAATTAATCATAACCTTCCAAAAAGGAATCACAATTAATCATAACCTTCCAAAAAGGAATCACAATTAATCATAACCTTCCAAAAAGGAATCACAATTAACCATAACCTTCCAAAAAGGAATCACAATTAATCATAACCTTCCAAAAAGGAGTCACAATTAATCATCACCTTCCAAAAAGGAATCACAATTAATCATAACCTTCCAAAAAGGAGTCACAATTAATCATCACCTTCCAAAAAGGAATCACAATTAATCATAACCTTCCAAAAAGGGATCACAATTAATCATAACCTTCCAAAAAGGGATCACAATTAATCATAACCTTCCAAAAAGGGATCACAATTAATCATAACCTTCCAAAAAGGGATCACAATTAACCATAACCTTCCAAAAAGGGATCACAATTAATCATAACCTTCCAAAAAGGGATCACAATTAACCATAACCTTCCAAAAAGGGATCACAATTAATCATAACCTTCCAAAAAGGGATCACAATTAATCATAACCTTCCAAAAAGGAATCACAATTAATCATAACCTTCCAAAAAGGGATCACAATTAATCATAACCTTCCAAAAAGGAGTCACAATTAATCATAACCTTCCAAAAAGGGATCACAATTAATCATAACCTTCCAAAAAGGAGTCACAATTAATCATAACCTTCCAAAAAGGGATCACAATTAACCATAACCTTCCAAAAAGGAATCACAATTAATCATCACCTTCCAAAAAGGAATCACAATTAATCATAACCTTCCAAAAAGGAGTCACAATTAATCATCACCTTCCAAAAAGGAATCACAATTAATCATAACCTTCCAAAAAGGAATCACAATTAACCATAACCTTCCAAAAAGGAATCACAATTAACCATAACCTTCCAAAAAGGAATCACAATTAATCATAACCTTCCAAAAAGGAATCACAATTAATCATAACCTTCCAAAAAGGGATCACAATTAATCATAACCTTCCAAAAAGGAATCACAATTAATCATAACCTTCCAAAAAGGAATCACAATTAATCATAACCTTCCAAAAAGGAATCACAATTAATCATAACCTTCCAAAAAGGAATCACAATTAATCATAACCTTCCAAAAAGGGATCACAATTAATCATAACCTTCCAAAAAGGAATCACAATTAACCATAACCTTCCAAAAAGGAATCACAATTAATCATAACCTTCCAAAAAGGAATCACAATTAATCATAACCTTCCAAAAAGGAATCACAATTAATCATAACCTTCCAAAAAGGAATCACAATTAACCATAACCTTCCAAAAAGGAATCACAATTAATCATAACCTTCCAAAAAGGAGTCACAATTAATCATCACCTTCCAAAAAGGAATCACAATTAATCATAACCTTCCAAAAAGGAGTCACAATTAATCATCACCTTCCAAAAAGGAATCACAATTAATCATAACCTTCCAAAAAGGAGTCACAATTAATCATAACCTTCCAAAAAGGAGTCACAATTAATCATCACCTTCCAAAAAGGAATCACAATTAATCATAACCTTCCAAAAAGGAATCACAATTAATCATAACCTTCCAAAAAGGGATCACAATTAATCATAACCTTCCAAAAAGGAGTCACAATTAATCATAACCTTCCAAAAAGGAGTCACAATTAATCATAACCTTCCAAAAAGGGATCACAATTAACCATAACCTTCCAAAAAGGAATCAATCACAATTAATCATCACCTTCCAAAAAGGAATCACAATTGATCATCACCTTCCAAAAAGGAATCAAAATTGATCATCATGTTCCAAAAAGGAATCACAATTAATCATAACCTTCCAAAAAGGAGTCACAATTAATCATAACCTTCCAAAAAGGAATCAATCACAATTAATCATCACCTTCCAAAAAGGAATCAATCACAATTAATCATCACCTTCCAAAAAGGAATCACAATTGATCATCACCTTCCAAAGAGGAATCAATCACAATTAATCATCACCTTCCAAAAAGGAATCAATCACAATTAATCATCACCTTCCAAAAAGGAATCACAATCAATCATCACCTTCCAAAGAGGAATCAATCACAATTAATCATCACCTTCCAAAAAGGAATCAATCACAATTAATCACCACCTTCCAAAAAGCAATCACAATCAATCATCACCTTCCAAAAAGGCATCACAATTAATCACCACCTTCCAAAAAGGAATCACAATCAATCATCACCTTCCAAAAAGGCATCACAATTAATCACCACCTTCCAAAAAGGAATCACAATTAATCATCCCCTTCCAAAAAGGAATCACAATTGATCATCACCTTCCAAAAAGGAATCACAATTAATCATCACCTTCCAAAGAGGAATCACAATTGATCATCACCTTCCAAAAAGGAATCACAATTAATCATAACCTTCCAAAAAGGGATCACAATTAATCATAACCTTCCAAAAAGGAATCACAATTGATCATCACCTTCCAAAAAGGAATCCAAATTGATCATCCCCTTTCAAAAAAGAATCACAATTAATCATCACCTTCCAAAAAGGAGTCACAATTAATCATCACCTTCCAAAAAGGAATCCAAATTGATCATCACCTTCCAAAAAGGAGTCACAATTAATCATCAACTTCCAAAAAGGAGTCACAATTAATCATCGCCTTCCAAAAAGGAATCACAATTAATCATCACCTTCCAAAAAGGAATCACAATTAATCATCCCCTTCCAAAAAGGAATCACAATTGATCATCACCTTCCAAAAAGGAATCACAATTAATCGTCACCTTCCAAAGAGGAATCACAATTGATCATCACCTTCCAAAAAGGAATCACAATTAATCATCACCTTCCAAAAAGGGATCACAATTAATCATAACCTTCCAAAAAGGAATCACAATTGATCATCACCTTCCAAAAAGGGATCACAATTGATCATCACCTTCCAAAAAGGAATCACAATTAATCATCACCTTCCAAAAAGGAATCACAATTAATCATCACCTTCCAAAAAGGAATCACAATTAATCATCACCTTCCAAAAAGGAATCACAATTGATCATCACCTTCCAAAAAGGGATCACAATTAATCATAACCTTCCAAAAAGGAATCACAATTGATCATCACCTTCCAAAAAGGAATCACAATTAATCATCACCTTCCAAAAAGGAATCACAATTAATCATCACCTTCCAAAAAGGAATCACAATTAATCATCACCTTCCAAAAAGGAATCACAATTGATCATCACCTTCCAAAAAGGAATCACAATTAATCATCACCTTCCAAAAAGGGATCACAATTAATCATAACCTTCCAAAAAGGAATCACAATTGATCATCACCTTCCAAAAAGGAATCCAAATTGATCATCCCCTTTCAAAAAAGAATCACAATTAATCATCACCTTCCAAAAAGGAGTCACAATTAATCATCACCTTCCAAAAAGGAATCCAAATTGATCATCACCTTCCAAAAAGGAGTCACAATTAATCATCAACTTCCAAAAAGGAGTCACAATTAATCATCGCCTTCCAAAAAGGAATCACAATTAATCATCACCTTCCAAAAAGGAGTCACAATTGATCATCACCTTCCAAAAAGGAGTCACAATTAATCATAACCTTCCAAAAAGGAATCCAAATTGATCATCACCTTCCAAAAAGGAGTCACAATTAATCATCACCTTCCAAAAAGGAATCCAAATTGATCATCACCTTCCAAAAAGGAGTCACAATTAATCATCACTTTCCAAAAAGGAGTCACAATTAATCATCGCCTTCCAAAAAGGAATCACAATTGATCATCACCTTCCAAAAAGGAGTCACAATTAATCATCACCTTCCAAAAAGGAATCACAATTGATCATCACCTTCCAAAAAGGAGTCACAATTAATCATCACCTTCCAAAAAGGAGTCACAATTAATCATCACCTTCCAAAAAGGAGTCACAATTAATCATCACCTTCCAAAAAGGAGTCACAATTAATCATCACCTTCCAAAAAGGAGTCACAATTAATCATCACCTTCCAAAAAGGAGTCACAATTAATCATCACCTTCCAAAAAGGAATCACAATTGATCATCACCTTCCAAAAAGGAGTCACAATTAATCAACACCTTCCAAAAAGGAGTCACAATTAATCATCACCTTCCAAAAAGGAGTCACAATTGATCATCACCTTCCAAAAAGGAGTCACAATTAATCATCACCTTCCAAAAAGGAATCACAATTGATCATCACCTTCCAAAAAGGAGTCACAATTAATCAACACCTTCCAAAAAGGAGTCACAATTAATCATCACCTTCCAAAAAGGAGTCACAATTAATCATCACCTTCCAAAAAGGAGTCACAATTAATCATCACCTTCCAAAAAGGAGTCACAATTAATCATCACCTTCCAAAAAGGAGTCACAATTAATCATCACCTTCCAAAAAGGAGTCACAATTAATCATCACCTTCCAAAAAGGAATCACAATTGATCATCACCTTCCAAAAAGGAGTCACAATTAATCATCACCTTCCAAAAAGGAATCACAATTGATCATCACCTCCCAAAGAGGAATCATTCACAATTAATCATCACCTTCCAAAAAGGAGTCACAATTAATCAACACCTTCCAAAAAGGAGTCACAATTAATCATCACCTTCCAAAAAGGAATCACAATTAATCATCACCTTCCAAAAAGGAGTCACAATTAATCATCACCTTCCAAAAAGGAATCACAATTGATCATCACCTTCCAAAAAGGAGTCACAATTAATCATCACCTTCCAAAAAGGAGTCACAATTAATCATCACCTTCCAAAAAGGAATCACAATTGATCATCACCTTCCAAAAAGGAGTCACAATTAATCATCACCTTCCAAAAAGGAGTCACAATTAATCATCACCTTCCAAAAAGGAATCACAATTAATCATCACCTTCCAAAAAGGAGTCACAATTAATCATCACCTTCCAAAAAGGAGTCACAATTAATCATCACCTTCCAAAAAGGAGTCACAATTAATCATCACCTTCCAAAAAGGAGTCACAATTAATCATCACCTTCCAAAAAGGAGTCACAATTAATCATCACCTTCCAAAAAGGAATCACAATTGATCATCACCTTCCAAAAAGGAGTCACAATTAATCAACACCTTCCAAAAAGGAGTCACAATTAATCATCACCTTCCAAAAAGGAATCACAATTGATCATCACCTTCCAAAAAGGAGTCACAATTAATCATCACCTTCCAAAAAGGAATCACAATTGATCATCACCTTCCAAAAATGAATCACAATTAATCATCACCTTCCAAAAAGGATTCACAATTAATCATCACCTTCCAAAAAGGAATCACAATTAATCACGTTCCAAAAAGGATTCACAATCAATCATCACCTTCCAAAAAGGAATCACAATTGATCATCACCTTCCAAAAAGGATTAACAATTAATCATCACCTTCCAAAAAGGAATCACAATTGATCATCACCTTCCAAAAAGGAATCACAATTGATCATCACCTTCCAAAAAGGAATCACAATTAATCATCACCTTCCAAAAAGGAATCACAATTGATCATCACCTTCCAAAAAGGAATCACAATTAATCATCACCTTCCAAAAAGGATTAACAATTAATCATCACCTTCCAAAAAGGAATCACAATTGATCATCACCTTCCAAAAAGGAATCACAATTAATCATCACCTTCCAAAAAGGATTAACAATTAATCATCACCTTCCAAAAAGGAATCACAATTGATCATCACCTTCCAAAAAGGAATCACAATTAATCATCACCTTCCAAAAAGGATTAACAATTAATCATCACCTTCCAAAAAGGAATCACAATTGATCATCACCTTCCAAAAAGGAATCACAATTGATCATCACCTTCCAAAAAGGAATCACAATTAATCATCACCTTCCAAAAAGGATTAACAATTAATCATCACCTTCCAAAAAGGAATCACAATTGATCATCACCTTCCAAAAAGGAATCACAATTGATCATCACCTTCCAAAAAGGAATCACAATTAATCATCACCTTCCAAAAAGGAATCACAATTGATCATCACCTTCCAAAAAGGAATCACAATTAATCATCACCTTCCAAAAAGGATTAACAATTAATCATCACCTTCCAAAAAGGAATCACAATTGATCATCACCTTCCAAAAAGGAATCACAATTAATCATCACCTTCCAAAAAGGATTAACAATTAATCATCACCTTCCAAAAAGGAATCACAATTGATCATCACCTTCCAAAAAGGAATCACAATTAATCATCACCTTCCAAAAAGGATTAACAATTAATCATCACCTTCCAAAAAGGAATCACAATTGATCATCACCTTCCAAAAAGGAATCACAATTGATCATCACCTTCCAAAAAGGAATCACAATTAATCATCACCTTCCAAAAAGGATTAACAATTAATCATCACCTTCCAAAAAGGAATCACAATTGATCATCACCTTCCAAAAAGGAATCACAATTGATCATCACCTTCCAAAAAGGAATCACAATTAATCATCACCTTCCAAAAAGGATTAACAATTAATCATCACCTTCCAAAAAGGAATCACAATTGATCATCACCTTCCAAAAAGGAATCACAATTGATCATCACCTTCCAAAAAGGAATCACAATTAATCATCACCTTCCAAAAAGGATTAACAATTAATCATCACCTTCCAAAAAGGAATCACAATTGATCATCACCTTCCAAAAAGGAATCACAATTGATCATCACCTTCCAAAAAGGAATCACAATTAATCATCACCTTCCAAAAAGGAATCACAATTGATCATCACCTTCCAAAAAGGAATCACAATTAATCATCACCTTCCAAAAAGGATTAACAATTAATCATCACCTTCCAAAAAGGAATCACAATTGATCATCACCTTCCAAAAAGGAATCACAATTAATCATCACCTTCCAAAAAGGATTAACAATTAATCATCACCTTCCAAAAAGGAATCACAATTGATCATCACCTTCCAAAAAGGAATCACAATTAATCATCACCTTCCAAAAAGGATTAACAATTAATCATCACCTTCCAAAAAGGAATCACAATTGATCATCACCTTCCAAAAAGGAATCACAATTGATCATCACCTTCCAAAAAGGAATCACAATTAATCATCACCTTCCAAAAAGGATTAACAATTAATCATCACCTTCCAAAAAGGAATCACAATTGATCATCACCTTCCAAAAAGGAATCACAATTGATCATCACCTTCCAAAAAGGAATCACAATTAATCATCACCTTCCAAAAAGGATTAACAATTAATCATCACCTTCCAAAAAGGAATCACAATTGATCATCACCTTCCAAAAAGGAATCACAATTGATCATCACCTTCCAAAAAGGAATCACAATTAATCATCACCTTCCAAAAGGAGTCACCCACTCCTCCCTCCAGGTCTTTAAAACAGCTGTTCACCACCATCTCTTATCTTCCCCCATCCAAAACCTTGATATTTTCTACCCCCGCTAATTCACCCCAGATCCACCTTGTTTGAAATTCCAACTTCTTTCCTGGAAGTCCTGGCAGTGTCCATATGTTTTATACCTCTCCCACCGCCCCCTTCCCATGCCCCCCCCCGCCCAAAGCCCTCGCCCTCTCTCAGATCTCTCGATGTCTCCATGTCTCTCGGTCCCTGCTCTCAAATGTTGTGTTTGTGTCCTTCCCCCTCTCTCCCCATCTTGTCTACCGCTCCCGATGTTATATGTTTTATGTGTCGGTTTGTCTTTCTGTGTGATTAATGTTCGCTCTTTCACGAGCCTCGATCTTGTATACCAAAAAAAAAAAAAAAAAAAAAAAAGGAATCACAATTGATCATCACCTTCCAAAAAGGAATCACAATTGATCATCACCTTCCAAAAAGGAATCACAATTAATCATCACCTTCCAAAAAGGAATCCAAATTGATCATCACCTTCCAAAAAGGAGTCACAATTAATCACCACCTTCCAAAAAGGAATCACAATTAATCATAACCTTCCAAAAAGGAATCACAATTGATCATCACCTTCCAAAAAGGAGTCACAATTAATCATCACCTTCCAAAAAGGAATCACAATTAATCATCACCTTCCAAAAAGGAATCACAATTAATCACCACCTTCCAAAAAGGAATCACAATTAATCATAACCTTCCAAAAAGGAATCACAATTGATCATCACCTTCCAAAAAGGAATCACAATTGATCATCACCTTCCAAAAAGGAGTCACAATTAATCATCACCTTCCAAAAAGGAATCCAAATTGATCATCACCTTCCAAAAAGGAGTCACATTTAATCACCACCTTCCAAAAAGGAATCACAATTAATCATCACCTTCCAAAAAGGAATCACAATTAATCATCACCTTCCAAAAAGGAATCCAAATTGATCATCACCTTCCAAAAAGGAGTCACATTTAATCACCACCTTCCAAAAAGGAATCACAATTAATCATAACCTTCCAAAAAGGAATCACAATTAATCATAACCTTCCAAAAACGAATCACAATTAATCATAACCTTCCAAAAAGGAATCACAACTGATCATCACCTTCCAAAAAGGAATCACAATTGATCATCACCTTCCAAAAAGGAGTCACAATTAATCATCACCTTCCAAAAAGGAATCACAATTGATCATCACCTTCCAAAAACGAGTCACAATTGATCATCACCTTCCAAAAAGGAATCACAATTGATCATCACCTTCTAAAAAGGAATCACAATTGATCATCACCTCCCAAAGAGGAATCATTCACAATTAATCATAACCTTCCAAAAAGGAGTCACAATTAATCATAACCTTCCAAAAAGGAATCACAATTGATCATCACCTTCCAAAAAGGAGTCACAATTAATTATAACCTTCCAAAAAGGAATCACAATTGATCATCACCTTCCAAAAAGGAGTCACAATTAATCATAACCTTCCAAAAAGGAATCCAAATTGATCATCACCTCCCAAAGAGGAATCATTCACAATTAATCATAACCTTCCAAAAAGGAATCACAATTGATCATCACCTTCTAAAAAGGAATCACAATTGATCATCACCTCCCAAAGAGGAATCATTCACAATTAATCATAACCTTCCAAAAAGGAATCACAATTAATCATAACCTTCCAAAAAGGAATCCAAATTGATCATCACCTTCCAAAAAGCAATCACAATTAATCATAACCTTCCAAAAAGGAATCACAATTGATCATCACCTCCCAAAGAGGAATCATTCACAATTAATCATAACCTTCCAAAAAGGAATCACAATTGATCATCACCTTCTAAAAAGGAATCACAATTGATCATCACCTCCCAAAGAGGAATCATTCACAATTAATCATAACCTTCCAAAAAGGAATCACAATTAATCATAACCTTCCAAAAAGGAATCCAAATTGATCATCACCTTCCAAAAAGGAATCACAATTAATCATAACCTTCCAAAAAGGAATCACAATTAATCATAACCTTCCAAAAAGGAATCCAAATTGATCATCACCTTCCAAAAAGGAATCACAATTAATCATCACCTTCCAAAAAGGAATCACAATTAATCATCACCTTCCAAAAAGGAGTCACAATTAATCATCACCTTCCAAAAAGGAGTCACAATTAATCATCACCTTCCAAAAAGGAATCACAATTTATCATCACCTTCCAAAAAGGAATCCAAATTGATCATCACCTTCCAAAAAGGAGTCACAATTGATCATCACCTTCCAAAAAGGAGTCACAATTAATCATCACCTTCCAAAAAGGAGTCACAAGTAATCATCACCTTCCAAAAAGGAGTCACAATTAATCATCACCTTCCAAAAAGGAATCACAATTAATCATCACCTTCCAAAAAGGAATCACAATTGATCATCACCTTCCAAAAAGGAGTCACAATTAATCATCACCTTCCAAAAAGGAGTCACAAGTAATCATCACCTTCCAAAAAGGAGTCACAATTAATCATCACCTTCCAAAAAGGAGTCACAATTAATCATCACCTTCCAAAAAGGAGTCACAATTAATCATCACCTTCCAAAAAGGGATCACAATTAATCATCACCTTCCAAAAAGGAGTCACAATTAATCATCACCTTCCAAAAAGGAGTCACAATTAATCATCACCTTCCAAAAAGGAGTCACAAGTAATCATCACCTTCCAAAAAGGAGTCACAAGTAATCATCACCTTCCAAAAAGGAGTCACAATTAATCATCACCTTCCAAAAAGGAATCACAATTAATCATCACCTTCCAAAAAGGAGTCACAAGTAATCATCACCTTCCAAAAAGGAATTACAATTAATCATCACCTTCCAAAAGGAATCCAAATTGATCATCACCTTCCAAAAAGGAGTCACAATTAATCACCACCTTCCAAAAAGGAGTCACAATTAATCATCACCTTCCAAAAAGGAATCACAATTAATCATCACCTTCCAAAAAGGAATCACAATTAATCATCACCTTCCAAAAAGGAGTCACAATTAATCATCACCTTCCAAAAAGGAATCACAATTGATCATCACCTTCCAAAAAGGAATCACAATTAATCATCACCTTCCAAAAAGGAGTCACAATTAATCATCACCTTCCAAAAAGGAATCACAATTAATCATCACCTTCCAAAAAGGAATCACAATTGATCATCACCTTCCAAAAAGGAATCACAATTAATCATCACCTTCCAAAAAGGAGTCACAATTAATCATAACCTTCCAAAAAGGGATCCCAATTAATCATAACCTTCCAAAAAGGAATCACAATTGATCATCACCTTCCAAAAAGGAATCACAATTAATCATAACCTTCCAAAAAGGAATCACAATTAATCATAACCTTCCAAAAAGGAATCACAATTAATCATAACCTTCCAAAAAGGAATCACAATTAATCATAACCTTCCAAAAAGGGATCCCAATTAATCATAACCTTCCAAAAAGGAGTCACAATTAATCATCACCTTCCAAAAAGGAGTCACAATTAATCATAACCTTCCAAAAAGGGATCCCAATTAATCATAACCTTCCAAAAAGGAATCACAATTAATCATCACCTTCCAAAAAGGAGTCACAATTAATCATAACCTTCCAAAAAGGGATCCCAATTAATCATAACCTTCCAAAAAGGAATCACAATTAATCATAACCTTCCAAAAAGGAATCACAATTAATCATAACCTTCCAAAAAGGAATCACAATTAATCATAACCTTCCAAAAAGGAATCACAATTAATCATCACCTTCCAAAAAGGAATCACAATTAATCATAACCTTCCAAAAAGGAATCACAATTGATCATCACCTTCCAAAAAGGAATCACAATTAATCATAACCTTCCAAAAAGGAATCACAATTAATCATAACCTTCCAAAAAGGAATCACAATTAATCATCACCTTCCAAAAAGGAATCACAATTAATCATAACCTTCCAAAAAGGAATCCAAATTGATCATCACCTTCCAAAAAGGAATCACAATTAATCATCACCTTCCAAAAAGGAATCCAAATTGATCATCACCTTCCAAAAAGGAATCCAAATTGATCATCACCTTCCAAAAAGGAATCCAAATTGATCATCACCTTCCAAAAAGGAATCACAATTAATCATCACCTTCCAAAAAGGAATCACAATTAATCATCACCTTCCAAAAAGGAATCACAATTGATCATCACCTTCCAAAAAGGAATCACAATTTATCATCACCTTCCAAAAAGGAATCCAAATTGATCATCACCTTCCAAAAAGGAATCACAATTAATCATCACCTTCCAAAAAGGAGTCACAATTAATCATCACCTTCCAAAAAGGAATCACAATTAATCATCACCTTCCAAAAAGGAGTCACAATTAATCATCACCTTCCAAAAAGGAATCACAATTTATCATCACCTTCCAAAAAGGAATCCAAATTGATCATCACCTTCCAAAAAGGAGTCACAAGTAATCATCACCTTCCAAAAAGGAATCACAATTAATCATCACCTTCCAAAAAGGAGTCACAATTAATCATCACCTTCCAAAAAGGAGTCACAATTAATCATCACCTTCCAAAAAGGAATCCAAATTGATCATCACCTTCCAAAAAGGAGTCACAAGTAATCATCACCTTCCAAAAAGGAATCACAATTAATCATCACCTTCCAAAAAGGAATCACAATTAATCATCACCTTCCAAAAAGGAGTCACAATTAATCATCACCTTCCAAAAAGGAATCACAATTTATCATCACCTTCCAAAAAGGAATCCAAATTGATCATCACCTTCCAAAAAGGAGTCACAAGTAATCATCACCTTCCAAAAAGGAATCACAATTGATCATCACCTTCCAAAAAGGAGTCACAATTCCTCATCACCTTCCAAAAAGGAATCACAATTAATCATCACCTTCCAAAAAGGGGTCACAATTAATCATCACCTTCCAAAAAGGAGTCACAATTAATCATCACCTTCCAAAAAGGAATCACAATTGATCATCACCTTCCAAAAAGGAGTCACAATTAATCATCACCTTCCAAAAAGGAATCACAATTAATCATCACCTTCCAAAAAGGAATCACAATTAATCATCACCTTCCAAAAAGGAATCACAATTAATCATCACCTTCCAAAAAGGAGTCACAATTAATCATCACCTTCCAAAAAGGAATCACAATTAATCATCACCTTCCAAAAAGGAATCACAATTGATCATCACCTTCCAAAAAGGAGTCACAATTAATCATCACCTTCCAAAAAGGAATCACAATTAATCATCACCTTCCAAAAAGGAATCACAATTAATCATCACCTTCCAAAAAGGAGTCACAATTAATCATCACCTTCCAAAAAGGAATCACAATTGATCATCACCTTCCAAAGAGGAATCACAATTAATCATCACCTTCCAAAAAGGAATCACAATTGATCATCACCTTCCAAAAAGGAGTCACAATTAATCATCACCTTCCAAAAAGGATTCACAATTAATCATAACCTTCCAAAAAGGAATCACAATTAATCATCACCTTCCAAAAAGGAGTCACAATTAATCATCACCTTCCAAAAAGGAGTCACAATTAATCATCACCTTCCAAAACGGAGTCACAATTAATCATCACCTTCCAAAACGGAATCACAATTGATCATCACCTTCCAAAACGGAATCACAATTGATCATCACCTTCCAAAACGGAATCACAATTAATCATCACCTTCCAAAAAGGAATCACAATTAATCATAACCTTGCAAAAAGGAATCCAAATTGATCATCACCTTCCAAAACGGAATCACAATTGATCATCACCTCCCAAAGAGGAATTATTCACAATTAATCATCACCTTCCAAAAAGGAGTCACAATTAATCATCACCTTCCAAAAAGGAGTCACAATTAATCATCACCTTCCAAAAAGGAATCACAATTTATCATCACCTTCCAAAAAGGAATCCAAATTGATCATCACCTTCCAAAAAGGAGTCACAAGTAATCATCACCTTCCAAAAAGGAATCACAATTAATCATCACCTTCCAAAAAGGAGTCACAATTAATCATCACCTTCCAAAAAGGAGTCACAATTAATCATCACCTTCCAAAAAGGAATCCAAATTGATCATCACCTTCCAAAAAGGAGTCACAAGTAATCATCACCTTCCAAAAAGGAATCACAATTTATCATCACCTTCCAAAAAGGAATCCAAATTGATCATCACCTTCCAAAAAGGAATCACAATTGATCATCACCTTCCAAAAAGGAGTCACAATTCCTCATCACCTTCCAAAAAGGAATCACAATTAATCATCACCTTCCAAAAAGGAGTCACAATTAATCATCACCTTCCAAAAAGGATTCACAATTAATCATAACCTTCCAAAAAGGAATCACAATTAATCATCACCTTCCAAAAAGGAATCCAAATTGATCATCACCTTCCAAAAAGGAGTCACAATTAATCATCACCTTCCAAAAAGGAGTCACAATTAATCATCACCTTCCAAAACGGAATCACAATTGATCATCACCTTCCAAAACGGAATCACAATTGATCATCACCTTCCAAAAAGGAATCACAATGAATCATCACCTTCCAAAAAGGAATCCAAATTGATCATCACCTTCCAAAACGGAATCACAATTGATCATCACCTCCCAAAGAGAAATTATTCACAATTAATCATAACCTTCCAAAAAGGAGTCACAATTAATCATAACCTTCCAAAAAGGAATCACAATTGATCATCACCTTCCAAAACGGAATCACAATTGATCATCACCTCCCAAAGAGGAATCATTCACAATTAATCATAACCTTCCAAAAAGGAGTCACAATTAATCATCACCTTCCAAAACGGAATCCAAATTGATCATCACCTTCCAAAAAGGAGTCACAAGTAATCACCACCTTCCAAAAAGGAATCACAATTGATCATCACCTTCCAAAAAGGAGTCACAATTCCTCATCACCTTCCAAAAAGGAATCACAATTAATCATCACCTTCCAAAAAGGAGTCACAATTAATCATCACCTTCCAAAAAGGAATCAATCACAATTAATCATCACCTTCCAAAAAGGAATCACAATTGATCATCACCTTCCAAAGAGGAATCACAATTAATCATCGCCTTCCAAAAAGGAATCACAATTAATCATCACCTTCCAAAAAGGAATCACAATTGATCATCACCTTCCAAAAAGGAGTCACAATTAATCATCACCTTCCAAAGAGGAATCACAATTAATCATCGCCTTCCAAAAAGGAATCACAATTAATCATCACCTTCCAAAAAGGAATCACAATTGATCATCACCTTCCAAAGAGGAATCACAATTAATCATCGCCTTCCAAAAAGGAATCACAATTGATCATCACCTTCCAAAAAGGAGTCACAATTAATCATCACCTTCCAAAAAGGAATCACAATTGATCATCACCTTCCAAAAAGGAATCACAATTGATCATCACCTTCAAAAAAGGAATCACAATTGATCATCACCTTCCAAAAAGGAGTCACAATTAATCATCACCTTCCAAAAAGGAGTCACAATTAATCATCACCTTCCAAAAAGGAATCACAATTGATCATCACCTTCAAAAAAGGAATCACAATTGATCATCACCTTCCAAAAAGGAGTCACAATTAATCATCACCTTCCAAAAAGGAGTCACAATTGATCATCACCTTCCAAAAAGGAGTCACAATTAATCATCACCTTCCAAAAAGGAATCACAATTGATAATCGCCTTCCAAAAAGGAATCACAATTAGTCATCACCTTCCAAAAAGGAGTCACAATTAATCATCACCTTCCAAAAAGGAATCACAATTGATCATCACCTTTCAAAAAGGATTCAAAATTAATCATCACCTTCCAAAAAGGAGTCGCAATTAATCATCACCTTCCAAAAAGGAATCACAATTAATCATCACGTTCCAAAAAGGAGTCACAATTAATCATCACCTTCCAAAAAGGAATCACAATTAATCATCACCTTCCAAAAAGGATTCACAATTAATCATCACCTTCCAAAAAGGAATCACAATTGATCATCACCTTTCAAAAAGGATTCAAAATTAATCATCACCTTCCAAAAAGGAGTCGCAATTAATCATCACCTTCCAAAAAGGAATCACAATTGATCATCACCTTTCAAAAAGGATTCAAAATTAATCATCACCTTCCAAAAAGGAATCACAATTAATCATCACCTTCCAAAAAGGAATCACAATTAATCATCACCTTCCAAAAAGGAATCACAATTAATCATCACCTTTCAAAAAGGATTCACAATTAATCATCACGTTCCAAAAAGGAGTCACAATTAATCATCGCCTTCCAAAAAGGAATCACAATTAATCATCGCCTTCCAAAAAGGAATCACAATTGATCATCACCTTCCAAAAAGGAGTCACAATTAATCATCGCCTTCCAAAAAGGAATCACAATTAATCATCACGTTCCAAAAAGGAATCACAATTAATCATCACGTTCCAAAAAGGAATCACAATTAATCATCACCTTCCAAAAAGGAATCACAATTAATCTTCACCTTCCAAAAAGGAATCACAATTAATCATCACGTTCCAAAAAGGAATCACAATTAATCATCACGTTCCAAAAAGGAATCACAATTAATCATCACGTTCCAAAAAGGAGTCACAATTAATCATCACGTTCCAAAAAGGAATCACAATTAATCATCACCTTCCAAAAAGGAATCACAATTAATCATCACGTTCCAAAAAGGAGTCACAATTGATCATCGCCTTCCAAAAAGGAATCACAATTGATCATCACCTTCCAAAAAGGAATCACAATTAATCATCACATTCCAAAAAGGAATCACAATTAATCATCGCCTTCCAAAAAGGAATCACAATTGATCATCACCTTCCAAAAAGGAATCACAATTAATCACGTTCCAAAAAGGAGTCACAATTAATCATCACCTTCCAAAAAGGAATCACAATTAATCACGTTCCAAAAAGGAATCACAATTAATCACGTTCCAAAAAGGAATCACAATTAATCATCACCTTCCAAAAAGGAATCACAATTAATCACGTTCCAAAAAGGAATCACAATTAATCATCACCTTTCAAAAAGGATTCACAATTGATAATCGCCTTCCAAAAAGGAATCACAATTGATCATCGCCTTCCAAAAAGGAATCACAATTGATCATCGCCTTCCAAAAAGGAATCACAATTGATAATCGCCTTCCAAAAAGGAGTCACAATTTATCATCACGTTCCAAAAAGGAGTCACAATTGATCATCGCCTTCCAAAAAGGAATCACAATTGATCATCACCTTCCAAAAAGGAGTCACAATTAATCATCACGTTCCAAAAAGGAGTCACAATTGATCATCGCCTTCCAAAAAGGAATCACAATTGATAATCGCCTTCCAAAAAGGAATCACAATTAATCATCACCTTCCAAAAAGGAATCACAATTGATCATCACCTTCCAAAAAGGAGGCACAATTAATCATCACCTTCCAAAAAGGAGTCACAATTAATCATCGCCTTCCAAAAAGGAATCACAATTGATCATCACCTTCCAAAAAGGAATCACAATTAATCACGTTCCAAAAAGGAGTCACAATTAATCATCGCCTTCCAAAAAGGAATCACAATTGATCATCACCTTCCAAAAAGGAGGCACAATTAATCATCACCTTCCAAAAAGGAATCACAATTAATCATCACCTTCAAAAAAGGATTCACAATTAATCATCACCTTCCAAAAAGGAATCACAATTGATAATCGCCTTCCAAAAAGGAATCACAATTGATAATCGCCTTCCAAATAGGATTTCGCTAATCGCCTTCCAAATTCCCACCCCTCTCTGCAGATTCCCACCTAACTCCTTCTCCTCCTTCCACCTCATACCACCCCCGACAGACTCCCACTTATTCCTGTCCCTCCTCCCAACATACTCCAACTCCTCCCACTCAATTCCCACACCCTTCATTCTCACAACCCATCCCTTCCAATCCCACCCTCCGGACTTCCACCCCTTCCGTGCGACAAGTGGTGGCCTATGTGTTTACAACGTATGAATTGTGAGAAAATGACTGTTTAAAACCCCTAGTAAGGTGTATCCTGGAAAAAAATGTGATCCCATAAAGTTTTGTCACGATTAACCTTGGGAGCTCAGAGGAGTCGTGTCACAAACAAACAAACAAACAAACAACATCTCATTCGCTTTTATATAGAAGACCAGCAAAAGTACACATCTCCAGTGACGGGAAAAGCTAAACATGGTGGTGGTGAGAATAGCCCCAGAAAATGACAGTCAGGATGTTGTCTGTGGAAATTCAATCCATCCTGTGCACTCAACTTCACAAAAGGTGGCGCTATTCAAACCACCTGCAACAGCGAGGAAGTATTCCCCATCATTTTCCCGGTGGTTTCCCAGCAGCTGAAGGAGCCGCTAACCCCGCTTAAACCTGGCTGGTGACGACCTTTTACCTCTGTGACAAATTTGATCCAAATCCAATGCAGAGGCGAGTGGTGGGAAAATGTTAGTTCGAGGATCGAGGTCTTCCATGAGTCTCGACTATGCATCCAAAAAAAACAAAACATTTTTTAACCCCCCTCTTCTGCACTTATTATCCCCCACAAAGCCCACCCTTCCACCCCTACTCTCTTAATCATTCCTCTTTACCCTCTAATAGTGTTAATGGAGTTTGAACAGAGACACCTTATCTGCACTTTCACACTTGTAAGTCATCCTCTCAGTGTTATATATATAATATAGTGTTATATATATATAATATAAAATTTTACGTTTTAAAACTACATACTTTAGATATATTATCCATTTAAAAATAATTTTAAGTAAAATTACTCCTATATATACACTACATGACCAAAAGTATGTGGACACCCGAACATCACACCTCTATGTGCTTGTCGAACACCTCACTCCAAGATCATGGGCATTAATATGGAGTTTGTCCCCCCTTTGCTGCATAACAGCCTCCACCCTTCCTGGAAGGCATTCCACCAGATGTCGGAACATTGCTGCGGGGATTTGTTTCCATTCAGCCACAAGACCATGAGTGAGGTCGGGCACTGACGTTGGGCGATTAGGCCTGGCTCGCAGTCGGCGTTCCAATTCATCCCAAAAGTGTTCGATGGGGTTGTGGTCAGGGCTCTGTGCAGGCCAGTCAAGTTCTTCCACACCGATCTCGACAAACCATTTCTGTATGGACCTCGCATTTCTGTATGGATAATTTCTGTATGGATTTATATTTAATATTATAATAACACACACACACACGCACACACACACCAATCGGGGAGAATGCCGCCGTGTACATACAGAAACCATACACGGGGGGCATTGTCATGCTGAAACAGGAAAGGGCCTTCTCCAAACTGTTGCCACAAAGTTGGAAGCACACGATCGTCAAGAATGTCATTGTATGCTGTGGCGTTCAGATTTCCCTTCACTGGAACTAAGGGGACTAGCCCGAACCATGAAAAACAGCCCCAGACCATTATTCCTCCTCCACCAAACTTTACAGTTGGCACTATGGATTCGGGCAAGTAGCGGTCTCCTGGCATCCGCCAAACCCAGATTCGTCCGTCAGACTGCCAGATTGTGAAGCATGATTCATCACTCCAGAGAACGCGTTTCCACTGCTCCCGAGTCCAATGGCGGCGAGCTTTACACCACTCTAGCCGACGCTTGGCATTGCGTATTGTGATCTCAGGCTTGTGTGCGGCTGCTCAGCCATGGAATCCCATTTCAAGAAGCTCCCGACGAACAGTTGTTGTGCTGACGTTGCTTCCAGAGGCAGTTTGGAACTTGGTAGTGAGTGTTGTAACTGAGGACAGACGATTTTTACACGCTACACGCTACATGCTTCAGCACTCGGCGGTCCCATTCTGTGAGCTTATGTAGCCTACCACTTTGCAGCTGAGCTGCTGTTGCTCCGAGACGTTTCCACTTCACAATAACAGCACTTACAGTTGACCGGGGCAGCTCTAGCATGGCAGAAATTTGATGAACTGACTTGTTGGGAAAGTGGCATCCTATGACGATGCCACATTGAAAGTCACTGAGCTCTTCAGTATGGCCCATTCAACTGCCAATGTTTGTCTATGAAGATTGCATGGCTGTGTGCTTGATTATATATACCCGTCAGCAATGGGTGTGGCTGAAATAGCCGAATCCACTAATTAGAAAGGATGTCCGCATACTTTTGGTCATATAGTGTATGTATATGTATATACATATTCTTATGCATTAGGATTTCCACTCTGTCAAAGCGCCTTTGGGCTTCTGGAAAAGCGCTATACAAAATAAATGAATTATTATTATTATTATTATTATTATTATATATATATATATATATATATATATATATATATATATATATATATATATATATATATATATATATATATATATATATATTGTTACAGTCCGCGGATTAGATGTTATTTACCGAGCGGTGGTATTGCCGCGACCTAACAGTTCCCCCGATTCTTCCCCAACTCACCCGATTCACCCAGACGTTGGCCAAATCGCGCTATGCCAAATCAATGATAGAAAGGACACGACGACTGGGAAAGAGGAAACGACGCAAGGGGTACAGTTCTCAAGACCTCCGGAAGAGGGTATAATTACAGTGGTGGAGAAAAGGGGTAGATTACAAGGCAGTGAGGTAAAGACACAGAAGAGATGGGCACTTAATTACCGTCTTATCTTATCCCAGACAGACCACAGACAAATGGAACAAGGCAGACTTACACAGGGATTGATGGCAGAAAGGGACAGGTAGGTCGATAGCACAAGGTGCACCTTGGCTCGGGGACAGGATAAAGCACGGTCCAGAAGATGCGGGGAGGCCTCACAGCGCTCGGAGGGGACGTCTTTCTTGCTTCAAGCTCAGCGCGCATCTGACGTCACCTCCCCCTCACTGCGCATGCTCAGCGGGGAGTGACACGCCCTTGGCTGGTTGGTTCCGCCCCACTGGGGCCGGTCCGCCGCTTCCATTGGGTGCGGGGGTTACCGGGCTCCGCCCTTGACGAGGAGCTGACAGGGAGCCCCTATTTGGTAACCCCGTCGAGCACATGTTTGATGGCGGCTCGTTGGGAAGGCCTGGTGCCCTCCCAACACCCCCTACCAACCAAGCCGGAGTGAGGACGCGCACTTCCTGCGCTTGTTGTTGTTGTTGTTGTTGTTGTTGAACTGTGAGGAAGAGCTGCGGGGAGGTATTGGTAGGTCCTAAACTTCCTAACGGTGCCATACAATCACATTCTGGTGCAACGAAGGGTCAGAATTAATGGAAACGAGTCCTTAACTGACATAGACTAAGAATAACTAGCAAGATGTCCTATAGTTGTCTTACATGAGATGCGGTGAACCTGGGCACGACATTTAATGGGGGAAATAGGGGGAGGTCGGGTCTACAGAGTGTTGTTTACAGAAAATGGGACTAGGGAATGGGGGATTGGGGATAGTTGGGAAGTATTGAGGAAATAGGGGAATATTTACAAGCGGATATGGATGGATGCAAATCCCATATCCGCAACACTGCACCCTTCTCTACCTCGGGGCGTTCCGACCCGATAAATTTTTACCTACTTTAGTGTGGCACTCAGATGTAGTTCCCTCTACTATTAACTCAACCCTGAGTGCGACAGTTTTACAGATGTTCACAAATGAGTAAATATGTCCCCCTGCGACGTTGCACCCTTCTCCTAACAGAAACACACCCACAGGATAACCGAATCGCGGAAAGCATCCTCAAACTAAACATACAGCCGGTAGGGAGCATTATTTATACAACACTGATATTTACACTACGATCCAGGACCTGTTCTTTGAGGAACACATGCAGATGTTATGCATAGGGAGAGCACGCATGCCAGCATCGATACACCAACCCACGAGTGCCCTGTGGCCCTACGGCCTTTAATAATGTGCAGAGCACCCCGTCCAAGCACCAAAAGCACCACCCCATTACGCACAGTCAGCACCATCTGGTGCACCAATAAAGTGTTCATAAAAATGCACAATTAAGTGTCCATGGTCACCGGTGGTGTCGCAGCCGGCCGATGTTCTGCCGCTGGTCTTGCCTTCATGGAGTGCACTTGGCCTTCTGGCTTCTTTAGAAATAAAGAAAGGCGCCAACCGCGTCCATTTCTGAATTGTGGCCGTCAGGGGGGCCAACTAAAAGTGGTTCACCTGTATGGCATAGGTGCCACGTTGACCCAGAGGTCCATCCACGGGTGGTGCTTGACCGCAAAAGAACTGCGGTCCATTGTGGGCGGCCACAAAAATTGCGGTCCATATGGTGTATCGATCCAGGCAGCAAGCAGTGGAAGTACAGGCCCACAACTGCGGAGCCAGCACCTCTCTCTCCTCTCTCTCTGCCCCAAAGCCATCTCCTCAGAGGTGGGAGACAAAAGAAGACAAGTGAGTAAGGTGGCAAGGGCGCAAAAGTGCACGCAATACAAGGTAATGCACACTGGGGGCACATGGGAACCAGGTGAGACAGGTACGTTCCTACCGTACGCCCCCCCCCCCCCCCCCCCACCAGGTAACCTACATTGCCCCTCCCTTACCCCTTACTGTATCCACAAAACACAACACTACCCATAAACATCTACTTTACACATCAACAACGTCCCTACTGTCTTCCCCGTTCCTCCCATAAACCAAATTCGTCTTCTCTCCCTCCTAACCAATCAAATTTGCCATTTCCAACTCTCATCAAAATCTGCCATCTCCAACTCAACATCAGTCCCTCCTAAGGAGGGAGAGATGGAATCACCCCAATGTCTCATCCACGTCGTGATGCGTCTCACAAATCCAAACAGCAATTCTCCTTTCCTGCAACACAAAACAAAGAAAACACAGGTGTGGAGTCATCAGCATCACCTCAGGTAAGTGGCTGCATATGGTGCGACAGGTTCATCAATCCTAACTATTTCCTAAATGACTTTAACAACTTTACATTACCCGGGGTCTTTCCCTGCCAATCCATTGGCCAACTTACACTATGGGTTCTAAAAACCAATTCCCATTGACCAAACTGTGGTGCTTCTCAATTTGGGGTCTCACTCCCCTGATTCATCTCCCGATGCCCTTGCACAATTTCTGGGCTGCGACGTGTAGCTCTCCCAGCAGGTCTACCCACCTGCACACCTCCACCACTGCAGTTGCCACCCGAGCTTACCTAGCTCCTCACCCTAACCTAACTAACTGGGGAAGGCCCCTCCTGGCTCTGTCACCCCTCGGTGCCCTCTGGCACTGGGCTACCCGGGTCCGTCCTCCGGATCCTCGGGCCTGTGGAAGTGTAACTCAGTGTAACTTATTGATTGGCACTGGTAACTCATTGATTAAGCAGATAGACGATTTCGTAAATGAATGCCAAGAATGTGCACGAACATGGTAATCTCTTGAAACACCTGGTCACAGCCCCAGGCTGGAGCACCCCCCTATTGTTTGGTAAATGGAACTCGCAGCAGGAGGGGAGCTAGCTGGTGCCAGGGAGGTGACCAGTAACGTCAGCGGAGAAGGGATTACGATTTCAGCGGACAGAGGATTAACTGAAGTGTGCCGATATAAACAGAAGGGACTTTGAGCCAAAAGAGCACTTGCCCCGATAACCCCTGCCCGACGGAACGAACGAGCACCCATCATCAGAACCTCTGCCCGACGGGAATGGCGGATGAACATCGGCCGAACGAGAAGGACCATGCGAATAGAGTTAACCTGGTCCATTGAGTTAAACGGTATTATTTGGTAATGGGATGAAGTGAATAACCAGTTAATAAACCAGACCTTTTGTAAAACCTGTTTCCGACCATTGGCGTCTTGAGTCTCACCTCACTTCCGCGACAATATGGAGGCACCGCTGGCATCAATTGGACACAAACAAGTATTTAAAAGGTAAGTGTGTCTTGTTTTTGTCCAGTATGATTTCCGAACCTGGGAATAGTTTTGTACATACATGGTGGAGGAGGTGGTCTGGGGCTTCCTTGCGCACCGATGCCGCGATATAGGTGGCGTGATGAAGTCACGAATGGTACTTCGATAAACGATTGTAGCTATTATTCGTGTTTTTCTGAATGATTTCTGTAAATACGTATTTTTTGCGCTGTCTAAATAAAATGCACCAGGTCGGCGCTGGTCATTAAGGGCCTTACTGTGACCTGGGAGCAAACGGAGCATGAGTGCACCATGCGACCATTTGCTTCCAAGTCTTGTAAGGCCGGTACATTTGTTTAGCACTGGAAAAAAAAAAGAAAAGAAAAAAAAAAAAAAAACGAAATTGTGTAGGACCAAAGCCGTGGGTACAAGTTTTCCCGCCATTTTCTAAAACACCTAAAACTCGTTCGATCAACAAATAAATTCATGACAGACAACCCCATCTCATACCGGTCCAGAATTATTGTGAAAGATGGCGATTGGATGAAAATTGCATACCGACACTCCCTCACTGGCCCTCATTGTCCCTCATTTCCATTCCGGCTACCTGTCTCTTGCTCCCGCTCCTTCTCCCTCCCTTTAGTTCCCATTGGCGGACGTTTTGCGAGAAGCAAAGCGTTTTGCAGGAAGCTTCCAGGAAACAAAACCAGTGCTGTTGTTTTTTTGACGAAATTTGTCAGACAGATAGCATGGGTGACACGGACGAAATGATTGGATTTTGGTGAAGACCCAGGTGCGAATCCGGCTACGAGAATTGTTTAAAGTGATTCTTCACCATCAAGAGATCGGGTGAAAAGCGATATACATTATATTTAACATAATATACTTATTAATGTTATTATTTTAATATTATTCATATATTAAAAAAAGTTATGGATGAGTGAATGAACCTGGTGGATGAGTTGGGGAGGTGACAAGAACACACCGATTACATTTTGGTTCAGGTCCGAATCCAGATCCGGCCTATCAGTGGGATACAAAACATAAACTGTTCACCAAGGCGGAGATATGCTCTCTACCGAGCGTCGTTCTAGTTGTGTGTTTGTTCGTCTGGGCGATATCTTAGCCATCCTTTGAGCTAGGAAGCTGAAATTTGGGGAAATTGGTGAACAAGTGCTTTTGAAAAATAATAATAATAATAATAATAATTCTGTATTATTTGGTTAACCAGTTTGTGTGAACCCTCAACCGGAACTTGTTGTTGGAACTTGTTGTTGGAACTTGTTGTTGGAACTTGCTGTTGGAACTTGTTGTTGGAACTTGTTGTTGGAACTTGTTGGAACTTGTTGTTGGAACTTGTTGTAGGAACTTGTTGTTGGAACTTGTTGTTGGAACTTGCTGTTGGAACTTGTTGTTGGAACTTGTTGCTGGAACTTGCTGTTGGAACTTGTTGTTGGAACTTGTTGGAACTTGTTGTTGGAACTTGTTGTTGGAACTTGTTGTTGGAACTTGTTGTTGGAACTTGCTGTTGGAACTTGTTGGAACTTGTTGGAACTTGTTGTTGGAACATGTTGTTGGAACTTGTTGTTGGAACTTGTTGTTGGAACTTGCTGTTGGAACTTGTTGTTGGAACTTGTTGTTGGAACTTGTTGTTGGAACTTGTTGTTGGAACTTGTTGTTGGAACTTGTTGTTGGAACTTGCTGTTGGAACTTGTTGTTGGAACTTGTTGTTGGAACTTGTTGTTGGAACTTGTTGGAACTTGTTGTTGGAACTTGTTGTTGGAACTTGTTGTTGGAACTTGTTGTTGGAACTTGCTGTTGGAACTTGTTGTTGGAACTTGTTGTTGGAACTTGTTGTTGGAACTTGTTGTTGGAACTTGTTGTTGGAACTTGTTGTTGGAACTTGTTGGAACTTGTTGTTGGAACTTGCTGTTGGAACTTGTTGTTGGAACTTGTTGGAACTTGTTGTTGGAACTTGTTGTTGGAACTTGTTGTTGGAACTTGTTGTTGGAACTTGTTGGAACTTGTTGTTGGAACTTGTTGTTGGAACTTGTTGTTGGAACTTGTTGGAACTTGTTGTTGGAACTTGTTGGAACTTGTTGTTGGAACTTGCTGTTGGAACTTGTTGTTGGAACTTGCTGTTGGAACTTGTTGTTGGAACTTGTTGGAACTTGTTGTTGGAACGTTTTGGGAACATTTAAATGTTGGGTTTTGCTGACGTTTCCACAACGTCGCCACAACGTTTCACTTTCGTTGTTGCAACGTTTTGCTCCAACGTTTTGGGAACATTTAAATGTTGGGTTTTGCTGACGTTTCCACAATGTCGCCACAACGTTTCACTTTCGTTGTTGCAACGTTTTGCTCCAACGTTTTGGGAACATTTAAATGTTGGGTTTTGCTGACGTTTCCACAACGTCGCCACAACGTTTCACTTTCGTTGTTGCAACGTTTTGCTCCAACGTTTTGGGAACATTTAAATGTTGGGTTTTGCTGACGTTTCCACAACGTCGCCACAACGTTTCACTTTCGTTGTTGCAACGTTTTGCTCCAACGTTTTGGGAACATTTAAATGTTGGGTTTTGCTGACGTTTCCACAACGTCGCCACAACGTTTCACTTTCGTTGTTGCAACGTTTTGCTCCAACGTTTTGGGAACATTCAAATGTTGGGTTTTGCTAACATTTCCACAACGTCGCCACAACGTTTCACTTTCGTTGTTGCAACGTTTTGCTCCAACGTTTTGGGAACATTCAAATGTTGGGTTTTGCTAACGTTTCCACAACGTCGCCACAACGTTTCACTTTCGTTGTTGCGACGTTTTGCTCCAACGTTTTGGGGACACTCAAATGTTAAGTAAATCGGATAAGAATTCACGAGTTATTTAATTATTAGCGATTAATGAAGTACTTATTTAATTAATAACATTTCTTATTACATTACAGTAATTACATTACATTAACTCAGGCACCTTTTGAGTAAGGAAGCTGATATTTGGACATGACACTGACCAAGTGATGTGGCTGTCAAGGAAAATTTTGATTTATTGATTAATCATTTAATAAATTAACTCGTTGATTTATAAATGACTTATTTAATTACAATTCCTCAGAGATACATCTTCGGATGAGATACTTGCAGATTGGTTATGCTATGAGCCAATTGATTAAGGAAAATATTTTGTGATGGCCATATTGGCAATTTCGTGGCCATATTCGTGGCAACTCAGTTAGTGCCACTGCACCTTTAAAATGCATCCCTGCGTTCATTTTTCGATCGATTGAGTTGAAATTTTGAACAATCGGATCTGGACTGTCGTTATTAACGACTCTAGCACGCACCCGTCCAATCAGGATGGAGCGGTATGGTCCCCGGATTATCACTGCCCGCAGTTTTAATTAGTTTTACTTTTTCTCTTGGTCATATAATTTTGAAGACATGCATGTCATGATATAGGAAATGTTTGTTCTGTTGAACGGAATAAATGTTGTTTATTTGTGTGGGTGTGTATTTTTTGTGTATTTTGGATATATTTTCACGACTAATTCCAGTTAACATCCTGCAAAATTTGCTCGTTTGCTGGCCGAGTCGAAATTGCGTTGAGTTCCTATGGCATGCGCCATTAAAAGCGCTGTGTAATGGTTGAGCTCCCTTTATTTCGTTTTGGTCATGCGGATGAGCAGACAAAGTGACGAATGCTGCGGCTGGAGCAGTAGAAGCGATGTTTTTAATTGAAACGATGTAATGAGTAATTAAAAGTGGGAGGGGGCAACACCACGCATACCTCTTTTAAGGTGTGTATAAACCCTGGAATAAACGTGGGAGGGGGCAACACCACGCATACCTCTTTTAAGGTGTGTATAAACCCTGGAATATTTCAGCAATCAATACAATGCTGAAACTATGTAAGTAATTTAATAAGTAATTTAATGAGTAATTTAATGAGTAATTTAATGAGTAATTTAATGAGTAATTTAATGAGTAATTTAATAAGTAATTTAATGAGTAATTTAATGAGTAATCTAATGAGGAATTTAATGAGGAATTAAAAGTGGGAGGGGGCAACACCACGCATACCTCTTTTAAGGTGTGTATAAACCCTGGAATATTTCAGCAATCGATACGATGCTGAAATGATGTAATTTACTGTGTAAGATGGTCGACCTTGGGTTTGTTTGGGTTTTGTTGTTTATTTTTGTGGGTGTGTATTTTTGTGTATTTTGTATATATTCTCACGGCTAATTCCAGTTAACATCCTGCAAAATTTGCTCGTTTTTCTGGCCGAGTCGAAATTGCGTTGAGTTCCTATGGCATGCGCCATTAAAAGCGCTGTGTAATGGTTGAGCTCCCTTTATTTCGTTTTGGTCACGCGGATGAGCAGACAAAATGACGAATGCTGCGGCTGGAGCAGTGGAAGCGATTTTTTGAATTGTTCAATGATTATTCGATATTGTTATGACTTATTGTCAATAGGTATACTAAGTGGCCATGAGGTAGCCTGTTGCTATGTACAGTTTTATTCTATTGTTGATTATACCACATAGCTGTGGTGATAAAGGAAATGTTCGTTTTAAATAGATGATTATGATAGGACCATGACTATAAAATCATGATGATTATTATGAATGATATCATAGGGTTCAAATGCAGAATGATTGCATGAACTTGGGAAAGAACTTTCAAGCCCTATGGGATAAATTGGGTGTTACAAGCGATGGAGTTTCAAAATTTAGCATGATTGAAGGAATTTTACAGTCTTATTTCAGGAGTTTTACGAAATTTATATTGCCAAGAGATTTTGGGTACTATTAAAAGAAAAAAAAGAAAAAAAAAAGATGAGATATTTTTCCCAATGAACTTTAATATCTGCCATCCATTTTGGCTGTCTCACAAATGAAGGATGAGTTGCCTTTAGTGGTTGCAAAGAAAATTTGTGGAGACCAGGCAAAATGGGGAAATATGTCAGATATGACCCAAGGACAGGACGGTGATTCATCAATTGACATGAGGTATGAACCAGAGGTGACGACCAATGAGATTCGATCTCAGTCAATGGATGGACCTGTCCTGACATCATTGGGGAAAGGGCTTATGCAAGGAGTCATCCAAAATGATTAATTTGATTTATTGATGAATATTGATGAATTAATTGAAATTGAATTGTTGATTGATTGAATCTAATTGATTGAATTTAATTGAATAAATTTAACTGGATAAATTGAATTGAATAAATTAAATTGAATATATTGATCGTTTGATTGATGAAAATGCGGTCTCAAGAAAGAAGCTTTAATATCTTTGTGAGATATTATCAATGTGAAGACAACCTTGGAAAATTGAGCAAGGTGGTGAGTTTATATATAGATATATATGTGCGGTTACCATTGTATGATTTCCCCTTCAACAGAGCGGACACCTGAGGATTCACCCATTTCATACTGACCCTCTGGCTCATCTGCAAATACTGATCTGTGAGATTGGATTGTGCAAAAGCCACAGGTGAGGGAGATTCTCTGGAAATCACCGTTTGAACAGGTGGAGAGATCCTTCCTGGAGGTACGAGTGAAGCTTTAGAGGAACAAACTACAACACATCCAACGCTACTTTGATAAAAGGCAGAATGGGAAATGGAGCCTGCAAGAATACACAAGGACAACCAGAGATTCCACAAAAAGGTACTTGTACACATCATATGTACGACCGTTATTGGTGCCGAAGCTATAAGGCAGGTCGAAAATTGGTATTTGTGGACAAAGGGACATGATGAGGAGTTTCCAAGAGATGGTACATTTGAGCGAAGTCGATTGGAAAGATTGGAACAAAGATTGAAAGCCAGGAAGAGACAGAATCTAACGGTAGACTGGCTTGCATTCCATCGTTGGGATGGTGAATCCAGACAACGGGAACAGCAAGAACGGATAACGGATCTAGAACTTAAAATAAAAAGGATACAGGATACAGTGGAGGAGACAAATGCACAACTGCCCTCGAAATTAGGAATGAAAGTGACAGTTGTCCCATCTGATTTCCAGTTGTCTCCCCAAAAAGGACGGTACAGAGAATTTTTTCGTGTTTCAGGAGATAACGAGAGATTGCAGTGGCAACTCAGGGATGTAGAGATGCAGCCCAGCAATACAAGTGCACAGGTGCACAGACCAGGCAACGACAGAAACCGGTGTTTCAAGTGTGGACGGATGGGACATTGGAAAAGAGGATGTCCGTATACCAAAAGGAAGACAAGTTCATAGGGTAAACCAAGATCAAGGGTACCAGTGCTGACCGATACCTCAGACAATGATTAGGCCTTCATTGCGACAAATCCCAAATGACGATTGGCCTCAACAAATTAGATTACTGGACAAACATGAATAACTGTCGATGATTCTTGGGTCTGAAAAGTTTTCGGAGCAAGAATTATTCATTTTTTCTTTTGCTTATAAGCAAATTGATAATTAATTGATCAAATGCCGAAATTGGATCTTTTATGTTGGGCACAAAATTTTAAATTTACAAAGTTTGGAACAATTGCTTGCAATTTTTTTGGCAAACCAAGTGACAAGAGTCACATCATGATCAGGTGGGAATTTCGGACTATTGTTCCACACGATTGATAGGTCAGTGGTCGACTGACATACAAATGGGTGGGTAGTCAAATTTGGATAAATTATTGTGGGAACTGAAAGGGTAATGTCAATGTGACGTCATAGGGGTTTTCTAAGAATAAACTTTTTGGTCCATTTGTGTATTAGCGCTTATAAAATTGAAGGACAAATTTTGAGAAATTGAAATAAAGTTGACACCCATCCGGATCTGCAAATAAGGGTTCCAACGCAAACAAATACGCATAATGCATGGGTGTGTGGGTATTTTGTGTGTCAATGTTAGTGTTTTTGTGTATCAATCTTACAAGATTGTTGACACCGACAGTGTGCCTTGTCTGAAAAATAGATAGTTCCATGGGGATGGGATCGCATATCGAGAGAATTCGTAAAATAAAAAATAGAAATATAATTTGGTTATGAAAATTATCACTTTTGTCAAGGGAGATGGAGAATAAAGATTTGATTTGCTGAGTTATGAGCAGCTATTCATTAATAGTAAAAATTGGGAGTAATCTTGGGATTCTATTGTGATCGAATTTATATGAGAATCAAAGCTATTTATGGATATGAGCTTCATAAAAATGTGGGAGTACAAAATTAGCCAAATTTTGGAGATGTCTTACACTGACTTCCCAGAGTACTCTGCTCATGGATTTTTATATATATAAACTTGAATTTTATCAGCATATAAATAGTGCTGTATGTATGGATGTGGTTTAGGCATAGATGATATGAGAAAATAGTAAAGAAAATTTTGCTGGTTTGAACTATTGTGGGTTTTCAGTTCTGGAGTTCAAACAAAGTCACTGGTTAACAGATGAGAAAGGATAGTAAATAAATTATTCGATGCTGGGCAAATTAAGTACGATATTACTAAGACTTATGAGAGCTATTGTTCTTCCTTACAGCAGTGGAAAATTATTGAGAAAAAAAAAAAATTAGATCCAACATAATGAATCTATAAAAGAATGTGATAGGGATGATATCCTCAATTTGTACTAATTATTTGATTGTGGGTAAAGGAATTAATTTATCGTAGTGGATTGTTAACAGCAGCCTGAAAATGTCCTGAGAGTGTGCATCCAGGTAATCAGAAATCCCAGATTTGTTTTTACAAACAACATTTTGGTAGAGGTCTTGTGTGGACGAACACTTCCTTGGTAGATAAAAAACGGTACTGCATGCTGGCAGCCACTTTTGCGGCCAGTTAGGCCAAACAAATTGAGAGGAAATTGTAGTTAAATACGTAAGTTACACATGGCTATTTGTAAAAAAAAAAAAAAAAAAGGAAATTTGTTGAGATGGGAAACATTTTCGAAGGTTTATTAAAGTGTTATAATATGACATGTGGCAAGGCAAACTATTGGATGGGAAAATTAGATCTGGCTATAGAATAAATTTATTGACCCCTTGAAGTTAATTCTTCGAATCATTGTTTCACTGGCATTTTTTGTTCAAATTGGAAATAGTTTGGTAGAGCTTTGGTTAAAACCTTTGGTTGCGGTATCTTGGAACGAATTGATAAACCATAGGAGATTGATAAGAATAGAAACAAATATGGACCCAAAATATAAAGTTGGATTCATGCCTCTCATTGCAAGCAAGCACATGGGGCTAAGGTGGACGATCCCACAGAAAATGAGGCTGCACCTAGCAGCCCAGCAGAACATTCAGTGGCAGATAAATGATAGTCGTGATTTACAGTCATTTGAATTACATTTTAACACCCCTTGCATTGATAAACATTACATTTTCAACATGTGATATTCCTACTTGGGATAGTGACATTTATTTGCCTACATGACATACAATTACCTGCTGATATTAATACAACATGAGTGAAAAAATGTATCACAACTACACTCATGATCAGGGGATTGAGTTCAACCCCGGGAGATAGGGGGATAAGGGTAAGACAAATAATCTGATTTATGTTACATATTAAGGGATTTTCTTTATTTTCCTTTTAGGAAGCTTGTTAGTTTGGTATATAATGTTGAATGTCATCGACATATAATTATGTCATAGGTATGAATATATACAAGGAGTAGCAAACTTGTTTGTTGGTTTAGTAGTTATATTGGCAATTGTTTTAGTGGTGGCTTGCTTGAAAGCCTTAGTGACGGTGTGTTTGAATAAGGTAACCAACAACACGATGATAACGCATGAAGTGACAAATGAGGAAAGAAATGTGGAACCAGAAAAGGAAGACTTTTATGGCGACATAAATACTGAGATTAAAAGATTAAATCAAGTGATGTTGCAAATGAATACAGTAGAATTAAGATAATGGCATAACGACAATGTTATGAGTTGTGTCAATTACAATATCAGTGAACTCATATCACCACGAGTGACACACTGTTAGGGAAAAAAAAGAGGGAAAAGAAAAAGTGGAGAGGAATTATGGTAATAATACATTATGCTTAATTTGTTGGTTTGGGAAAATTGTTGTTGGGAATTAGGTATTCCCGTTTGTGATTGTAATCATATACAATTTATTTTCTTAGAGTAGTGCTAAAATACCTGCATGAGTTAATTTTTGAACTATATTAACCTGAAAGCAATTGTGGATGCTATTCTTAGTTTAGTAATAAAATACATACCTGATTGAATATTATTTGTGTGACGCATATAAATGAATATAACTTTTTGTGCTAAGGAAAAACAACAAATTGTTGAATGTGAAACTGTCGGAAGATATACATGATTATGCTGATTTCATGTTAAGATGTACCCTATCTGATTCAGTGTGTGTGGAAAGCAGATTCAGATGTGACTGGGCATAAGGATAAGACGAGATCACATTTTGAAGGGAGTGCTAACGGAATTGGGAAGAAGTTCGAGAAAGAAAATTTGTGGCTAAAAAATGAAGTTAATCGTGGCATACACCCTCTTTCTCAAAGAATGATGAAGACATTCTCCCGTGTAACTTGGAGATGAATGCTTACCTTCACCAAGGAAATTTATGTGACCATTTGCCTGGATCACACTGCAACATATGAAAGAAAGGCGATCACTTACTCTTGTTCGAAGGCTTCGAACATTCATCACATCAGAAGTTGCAGGACAACGACATTTTACCTGCAACCTCTGTGAAATGCGGGGACATATGTTATTACTTCACCAACGTCCGGGGAACCAGCATGGAGCTGCAAAAAAACGGCTGTGCCCTTGTCACAACAGCTGTGCACGATTCTGCTGGTTGCTCCTGGTAAGGACCATGAATGACCTGAACACCATGGTCCCAACATCATTGTGGATGCATCCGGCATCCCTGTTCCACATCTTGCTGGCCAATCAACATTACACCAACACTTGCTGCCCACTCATAATGAGGGAGGAGGCAAGTCGACTACAACTGGGCGAAGGCCTTGTTCAAGGAATCATTATGGTTCACAGCAAGAGTGGCAAGAATGCTACATGGAGAGCAGGGTCAGTCTATGACTCCGCACCGTTACCACAACAGCGAAATCCTACACGAAGTAGTGCAGGTGTTCATAAAGACAGAAGAAAATGTTTCATACCTGAATTCAAACACAAGTGATCAGCCCTTCCTTTCAAACAAAGTCAACATTTGTGTGGAGGCAAACGTTTTTGCCAGATGGTGCAGATGCTTTACAAAACTTGAAAATGAAGTGAAATTGTTGTATATTGGTGATGGTGAAGTGTTGTTTTGAAAAGATATTTGTGATGCAAATGCAATAGATTGAACAATATGGAAGGAGTCAATGACCAACGAAATGTTTTGTGATTCTTGCAGGATGACGGTGTATGCCTAAGGGAATTTGATTACCAAAGTGATTGATTATTTACTTATACTTGTAATGATGTTTACTTGCAGTGATTGATTATTTACTTATACTTGTAATGATGTTTACTTGCAGTGATTGATTATTTACTTATACTTGTAATGATGTTTACTTGCAGTGATTGATTATTTACTTATACTTGTAATGATGTTTACTTGCAGTGATTGATTATTTACTTATACTTGTAATGATGTTTACTTGCAGTGATTGATTATTTACTTATACTTGTAATGATGTTTACTTGTAGTGATTGATTGTTTACTTATATTGATGTTTAGATTAATGGTTAATATAAACAAAAACAAAAAGATGAGGGAATTGTGGAAGTGTAACTCAGTGTAACTTATTGATTGGCACTGGTAACTCATTGATTAAGCAGATAGACGATTTCGTAAATGAATGCCAAGAATGTGCACGAACATGGTAATCTCTTGAAACACCTGGTCACAGCCCCAGGCTGGAGCACCCCCCTATTGTTTGGTAAATGGAACTCGCAGCAGGAGGGGAGCTAGCTGGTGCCAGGGAGGTGACCAGTAACGTCAGCGGAGAAGGGATTACGATTTCAGCGGACAGAGGATTAACTGAAGTGTGCCGATATAAACAGAAGGGACTTTGAGCCAAAAGAGCACTTGCCCCGATAACCCCTGCCCGACGGAACGAACGAGCACCCATCATCAGAACCTCTGCCCGACGGGAATGGCGGATGAACATCGGCCGAACGAGAAGGACCATGCGAATAGAGTTAACCTGGTCCATTGAGTTAAACGGTATTATTTGGTAATGGAATGAAGTGAATAACCAGTTAATAAACCAGACATTTTGTAAAACCTGTTTCCGACCATTGGCGTCTTGAGTCTCACCTCACTTCCACGACAGGCCCCATCCACAACAACTACTACCGGCTCCCAGAGCCCACCTGCGGCCTCACCTGGCCGACATCCTCACAGTGGTGGAGTGCCCAAACCAACTACACACACTAACAGGCTAAACGCCCAGCCATTTCCACAACACTAATGCACCCATCCAATCATCATTCTTCCACCTGCACCACAGATGCCAATATCCAACCACAATTTACCTATACCCTCTAGCTAACACTTACACTACCCGCCCTGGGTATCCGTGATGGGGGTCCACTCTTCCCCCATCCACACCTTCGCACCACGCACACCACTCCGTACCACTTACTCCAACTCTCTCCACACCACTCATTCTCTGCTCCATATATTCCACACACCTGTACTTGCACACCTGTGCTCTCATACTTGGTGCCGCCTGCACCCTTCTCTCCCCCAAGCGCATTCGCGCTGATCCACAACACTCACTACTCACCATGACACTCATCCGCAATGCTCTCTCATTCATCACTTGTACACTCACACACACCTCGGAGCATTGCCTCACCGATGCCTCATTTGAAGCTGCTCACCAGCACTTCCATTCACACTGCATCATCTGCTCTGTCTACTCCCTTCTAAAACTCGCGCTCCTCCGTCTTCCCTTACACTCAGCGCTCCCACATCATTATCAAACACTAAGCTACTACGTCCCCACTACAGGTACCAAGTCTCTTACTTAAATATTGTCACCCATAGTCACCTCTAGTCCCTATCAATATAACCTAACCCACCCGGGCTAGTTTTCACTGCCATACACCCCATAATCTATAGCGCATTTGCCCCCGATCATGGGAAGGGTGGCAGGGATGCCACCCTTACCCACCGTCATACGGCGCAAGTGGGACCTTGTGGGACCACTTCGTATGCGAGTCGTTGCCCGCCTGCCGGACCCCGTGCGTCGCCCCTTGCGGGGTCAGTGCGGGGCCGAACCGGCCGGGCCCCCACAATACATTACCCCCAAGGGGCTCCCGTGCCTCCCCTGTCCCTCTAAAAACTACCCCTGTTGGTGTCAATGCATGGGTCACGCTTCCGCAACCCGCTACCCATTCCATACCACCACAACCTTGCTCACTCACACCTCGCACCTCTCCCATCACCGGACCCTCTCGCTCGCACCCTTGTTCCATACACTCCGGACCAGCCATACACCTCACCCGTGGCCTCTCACGAACATCCGGGTCCATCTCGACCCCCAAGCTTATTAAATCACCTGGCGCATCATACGCACGACCATATTGGTCACCACTTACACCGGGTCCTCTTTCTCTTCGCTTCTCCTCCATCACCTGCGAATCCCTCATCCGGTTAATGAGCACATCATCACGATCCGAACACAGACTTTGGACCAATTCTTTTACTTCCTCTTTTATCTCTTTTTTATCCTCTCTCCGTCGCTTCTTAATTTCGCTCACCCCTTCTTCCACTTCTTCTAATTTCTGCTTCACCTCCTTCATCTCCTCGTGCGCCCCCTTAAGTTCTTCCTCTAACTCCACCTTATTTTTTTCTATGTGCTCCCGCACCTCCCGCTCTTTAACCTCCATCACCTCTACCACCTTGTTCATTTTCCTCGTCAGGTCCTCATGTACCGTCTGACACTCTTTTTTAATTACCCCTACGTCCTTTTTCATCTCCTTCTGTGTCGATTTTAAACCCTCTATTACCGCTGTGTTCTTCTTTACCTGGTCCCCCAACTCCTTTTGTCCCACTGTCAGCTGTTCTACTCCCAGCGTCAACTCCTCTATACCACCTTGCAATTTTACAGTCCCCTTTCTCACCTCCTTCTCCATACGCTCCTCAGTGCCTCACCTCCTCGCGCACTCCCCTGACCTCCTCACTCACACCTCTTCTGATCTCCTCTCCCATCACTTGCATCTCCTGCCCAGATGCCACCCTCATCTGCTCCATTTCCTCCCTGTGAGCATCCAATTTAGTTTCTACCCCCATTCTGACCCCCTCTATCTGCTGCCCCATTTGTTTAACTTCCCTTTCCGCTTGGTCCCTCATGTCCCTCAATTTGCCTTCCATACTGTTTTCTAACCCCTCTAACCCCTTTTTCATCCCTTCCATTTGATTCTCTTGAGCGGCCATTCTGTTTTCTACCCCCGTTAGCCCCTCCTGTATTTCCCCTAATCTATTATCTAATCCCTCAAATTTGTTGTCTAGTCCCTCAAATTTGTTTCCTAATCCCTCTATTCTACTCCCTAACCCTCCGATCTGGGCCCCCATGTCCTCCCTCAATTTCTCGCTATTGGACGCCATCCTTTGTTCTAACCGTTGGCTATTGGCCCCCATCCTTTGTTCTAACCGTTGGCTATTGGCCCCCATGTCCTCCCTCAATTTCTCGCTATTCTGGGCCATAAGGGCCTTCATTTGTATAAAAAAAAGGTTCAAATCCACCAGCGGCGCTGCTACGGTCGCGGGCGCGGTCGCCGTAGCCATCTGCGAGGCGCCATTTTGCGCGCCCGTAACCTCGTGCGCGAGGACGCCATTTTGCGAACCTGCCGCCCTCACTGCTTCACTCTCCTCATGTCCCTCAATTTGGTCCTGGATCGACCCTGCCTCACTCTCCTCTATCGGAACCCAGCCGTCTTGATCTCCCATAGCGCGACTTTCAAAATTCGGGTTTTTTTTGTAAAACAAAATCAAATTTCGTTGACTTGTAATTTTGAGCGCGTTAAGCGCGCTTCGGGTCCGTATCTCACTCCCAGACACCAATTGTTACAGTCCGCGGATAAGATGTTATTAACCGAGCGGTGGTATTGCCGCGACCTAACAGTTCCCCCGATTCTTCCCCAACTCACCCGATTCACCCAGACGTTGGCCAAATCGCGCTATGCCAAATCAATGATAGAAAGGACACGACGACTGGGAAAGAGGAAACGACGCAAGGGGTACAGTTCTCAAGACCTCCGGAGGAGGGTATAATTACAGTGGTGGAGAAAAGGGGTAGATTACAAGGCAGTGAGGTAAAGACACAGAAGAGATGGGCACTTAATTACCGTCTTATCTTATCCCAGACAGACCACAGACAAATGGAACAAGGCAGATTTACACAGGGATTGATGGCAGAAATTGACAGGTAGGTTGATAGCACAAGGTGCACCTTGGCTCGGGGACAGGATAAAGCACGGTCCAGAAGATGCGGGGAGGCCTCACAGCGCTCGGATGGGACGTCTTTCTTGCTTCAAGCTCAGCGTGCATCTGACGTCACCTCCCCCTCACTGCGCATGCTCAGCGGGGAGTGACGCCCTCGGCTGGTTGGTTCCGCCACACTGGGGCCGGTCCACCACTTCCATTGGGTGCGGGGGTTACCGGGCTCCGCCCTTGACGTGGAGCTGACAGGGAGCCCCTATTTGGTAACCCCGTCGAGCACATGTTTGATGGCGGCTCGTTGGGAAGGCCTGGTGCCCTCCCAACACCCCCTACCAACCAAGCCGGAGTGAGGACGCGCACTTCCTGCGCTCGTTGTTGTTGTTGTTGTTGTTGTTGTTGTTGTTGAACTGTGAGGAAGAGCTGCGGGGAGGTATTGGGAGGTCCTAAACTTCCTAACGGTGCCATACAATCACATTCTGGTGCAACAAAGGGTCAGAATTAATGGAAACGAGTCCTTAACTGACATAGACTAAGAATAACTAGCAAGATGTCCTATAGTTGTCTTACATGAGATGCGGTGAACCTGGGCACGACATTTAATGGGGGAAATAGGGGGAGGTCGGGTCTACAGAGTGTTGTTTACAGAAAATGGGACTAGGGAATGGGGGATTGGGGATAGTTGGGAAGTATTGAGGAAATAGGGGAATATTTACAAGCGGATATGGATGGATGCAAATCCCATATCCGCAACAATATATATATATACATATATATATATATATATATATGACCTCAAAAGTCTGGAATAGTATAGAGCAAAGCAAAAAACAAACCAAAGAGTGGAGAAAATCACAACCTTGGTATTTAAATGCGTAAATAAAGTATGCAGACTGAGGTTTCAAAATATTTCATGGATGCCAAGAAAACAATGGACAAAATAATTTACTGCAATTTTAAAATGATGTGTTTCAGGAAGACCTCAGAGCAGAACGCTAAGGGAGGTTTATCATTTTATCTCCACTCAACAAAGACATTTAGCCCAAGAACCAAACCCAACATAATATTTATCAACATTCTTGATGGTGATGAAAGTTATTTTAAAAAAGAAAAAAAAAAGTTGCTTTAATAAACTAAAAACCCAACAAATCTTTATTGGTAGCCTTTCTGAATTCATTTTGAAACACCAAGAAAATTTATTTCAAGCATAAAAGTATCTATAAATCAGGAAGAGATTTCACCAAGACATTTTTGTTTTAAACATAAAAGTATCATATATAAATAGGTCCTAGAAAAATCTTCTCGTTTGTTGTATAAATGTGAATACAACTCTGTGATGTTTGCAATAAGGACTTGCAAATATTTCAACAAACACAATCATGCGCTTACAAATTCATCCATAAGTAGAGCAAGAAATGCAACATTGTGACGTATGCACACAGAACGTGTTAAAAGTTGTTGTAATAAATGTCTTCAATCATGCAAACTCAGAAGATACAGCCGAGTTTGTCATTGAAAACACTGATGGGGCATTTAAAGATCATATAAAAACAAGAAAAAGAGCAATCAGAGATTGAAAACCCTCGCCAGGATGTATTTTCAGTGCTTTGAAAGGCTTTTGTGTTAAAACAAAGATTGCGGCCAAAGCACATGACCGATGTCATCATCATTATTATTATTTTCTCCACCAGTTTATGCCGACATGGTGCTCAATAAATTTCATCTTAATCGGATGAAGTTTTGTACTTGTCGAATTATGACGTCATAATGGAGGCACCTATGACATCATCATCAACATATTTTATTCCCCATGGAGAGGTCTTTACAATGAGTCATGTCTCAATTTTTTCTATTCAGCACTTTCGGAGATATAAAGGTGCAAAATTTTTCGATTTTTCCAAGATGGCGGCCGAACCACGTGTCCGATGACGTCATAATTATCATTTAAAAATTATACAGGTGGAGTTGCACCTATGTTGAAAATGTCCTGTCAATTGGACCAACGGTTGCAGAGAAAATCATATTTATTCTGTGCGGACAAACAGACAAACAAACTCAAATGCAATACCCTCCCCTCAGGCGAGGGTAACAATAATTTTTCGGTTTAAAAAGTCAGAACCAAATTCAGTAGCTGAAGCAATTGTGAAAGTTCGTTCGGCTGAAACTTTAATTAGCCTGAGGGAATTTTATATCCTTAAATTATATATAAGAGTAAAATTATATTTGTCGAAAGTAAGAAATGAAAGAAATGAGATGAAACAAGAAGCATCTTACATGAGAACAAACACTAATTTCATTACAAGGTTTCCAAGATTGTAATGTTTATAATAAACTTCAGAGGTATGAAATGTATGTGGATGATAACACGGAAGTTGTTTTAACATTGGGAAAATCATTTTCGTGGATATGCACATATTGAAATTGGATCCTCTTCAAGCTTCTTCCTATATTGATTTGCCAAGAGTAATACAACTTAAAAAGGCATTTGTTAATGTTCAAAAAAAGACAATAAAAGCTTCCCCTGGGCTGTTCATGCTCATTTACACGCCCACAATGGAAACCAGAAAGAATATGGTATTGTGAAATATATATATAAATATTTTAAATGTTAAAGAATTAGAATTTCCAATGAAGTGAAAGAATATCTCTAATCATACTAAAATACGACATTTGGTGTCTGTCTGACGATTTTTGTCCGCGATACATTCGATTGTTACTTATCCAATCTCAAACAAACTTGACAGCAGAACTAAAGTTCACAAAATGAAGATTGTAGCAAATTAATTTGCCCCCCTTCCCAAGTGGTTGCGTGTTGAGGTGTATATCCGTGTTAAGATAGCTTTATCGTGGCGTTTTTCCAAAGCCGCTTCTAATAACACAACTCATGGTAATAGCATAATATTAATGTTATTACAAAACAATATTAATATGAATAATATCCCCCCTTCCCAGGGGGGTTTTCTCCACCAAGGGGGGTTTCTCCACCAAGGGGGGTTTCTCCACCGAGGGGGTTTTCTCCACCAAGGGGGTTTTCTCAACCAAGGGGGTTTTCCCCACCAATTGGGTTGCGTGTTGAGGTGTATATCCATGTTAAGATAGCTTTATCGTGGCGTTTTTCCAAAGCCGCTTCTAATAACACAACTAATGGTAATCGCATAATATTAATGTTATTACAAAACAATATTAATATGAATAATAATCCCCCCCCCCCTCCCCAAGACGTGTTTCCTCCCTGGCTAAACGCCGTGTTAATGTTTATAAACAGCTTATCGTGCCGTTTTTGTGGGAGCACCTCCACCAGAAGTAAAACTATTATAAACCACAAACATGTATGATTACCTTTTTAAACAGTTGCAAATGCTGTTTAACACGAAACTAAAATTTATTTGAATGAATCCCGACATCCATGAGGCAAATTTTACTTACGGAATTGAGCGAAGATCTACTGTAATCTATATACCCCACAAAGGTTAATAACATTACCCTTGTTGCCGTTACCATAATGAGCGGGTGTACTAGTGTTTATAAATTAATAAATTATCCAAGTCCTACAGATAGGAATAACTTAGCGAGATTAAATGATTTATCATGATACATAAATACTTGAATACAGATGCAGAAATGTTGAATACATCTCCGGATCATCCACAATTCAATGTTCCAATTGGAATTAACTTTCATAATGAAGGGCGTATAGTTGTTATGAGAATATAAATTTGGGGATATGATATGTATGATTTAGGGTCTAATTGTTCATTTTCAATAAACGGACAAGACCTGAAGAATTATTGTCTCATAATGAAGAATATTATCTGCTTCGTTGGGACAGGGAGATATGTGGAAGCACTATTAGGAAACAACAGATAAAATAATTTAATAACGCTAAATCCATAACAGCTTCGCCATCGTTTGTATGATGAAGATGCAAAGAACATGATTCTACATAGTAAATCAGTGAATACAAATCGAGTTAACGTTTCGAAGATCGGGTGGTATTTCCTGCCATCATATCATGGATTTCTGAAACATATTGTGCTGTCTGTAGCTAGTTAAGACCAACCTTAGACGAATAGCCGAACTGCTTTAACTCCTGAGGCGAGCAGCCGAATATATGGCGGTTAATTTACCCATGCGAGATGGGATGCTGCGAGTCATTTATCAGAACGAAAAGAAACACGGGTTTATTTCTGAACCCATGAACAAAGAAACACGACAAATAAAAATACAACAATAATGAATTTAACGAAAATAAAGCAAGGGGTGAAAATGTCGAATTAAAAACTGAGGTAAATTAATTTCCTAACTGAGACGTCCTGTCATACTGACACAAATACGAACATGGGACTGTAAAATAAAATAAAAGGTCCCTTTCGTGCCGTCACTTAGTTTTGGCCTCAAGTGGCCCTCTTCGTGGAGAGTGGGGCGATGGCTAAGTTCTCTCGCGCTGGAGCGCACAAGATGGGGCCAGCCGTCGAGGGCAAAGGTGCCCAGAGCCATGGAATGAGCATGACGAACAACATGGCCTTCAGCCCACTGATGAGTCCCGATAAGCAACGCTCCTTTGCAATTTCCACCCAAAACATCCTCTCACGTACACACAAATGGCGAGCTTCTTGTTAGTCCAAGACCAACAAGCGTTACGCCTAGGTCCCCCGTCGGTGAAGTGATGCGAGTTGACAAAGTGGAAGACGCAGAAAACATGCTATGATATGATATTTCGTTCACAAGGTTCAGACATACATGGCAGCGGCCATCTTGGATTTTGACGTGGCGACCCAATTTTCAATAGCGTTCTTCCTTGTGCCTAGATATACCCAAACACCAGATTAGAAGTTGGTACTTTGCTTATTTTCCAAGATATTTCACTCACAAGGTTCAGACATATATATGGTGACGGCCATCTTGGAGTTTGACGTGGCGACCCAATTTACAATAGCGGTCTTCCTTATGCCGAGATACACCCACACACAAAATTAGAAGTTGGTACTTCGCTTATTTTTCAAGATATTTCGCTCACAAGTATCAGATATATATATGGTGGCGGCCATCTTGGATTTTGACGTGGCGACCCAATTTTCAATAGCGTTCTTCCTTATGCCGAGATACACCCACACACCAGATTAGAAGTTGGCACTTCGCTTATTTTTCGAGATATTTCGCTCACAAGTTTCAGATATATATATGGTGGCAGCCATCTTGGATTTTGACGTGGCGACCCAATTTTCAATAGCCTTCTCCCTTATCCGTAGATACACCCACACACCAGATTAGAAGTTGGTACTTCGCTTATTTTTCGAGATATTTTGCTCACAAGTTTCAGATATATATATGGTGGTGGCCATCTTGGATTTTGACGTGGCGACCCAATTTTCAATGGCGTTCTTCCGTGTGCCGAGATACACCCACACACCAAATTAGACGTTGGTACTTCGCTTATTTTTCAAGATATTCATCTCACAATGTTCAGACATACATGGCATCAGACATACATGGCGGCGGCCATCTTGGATTTTGACGTGGGTTGCACCCACACACCAAATTCGAATGCGGTCCTTCGCTTATGCACACACGCATGCACGCACGCCCGCACGCACGCAAACACGCACGCACGCACACACACACGCACGGACGGACGGACGGACACATGGACGGAGGGGAAAACCATAGTCCCCCTTTCGCTCCGCTGTGCGACGGGGGACAACTAAGCGCACGCCTCTTCTTCACTCCTCAGAGCCAATCGTGTCGTTCGAGGCGTGGCCTGACGGCCTTCCTCTCCACCCCCTTATTCTCCGCCTCTCGTGGGCAGGGATTTCGCCTATTATGTCCTTTGGGGGGGGGGGGGGTCTTAGTCCGGGAACCTGCCTGGCTTTTTGTCGTCGGCATTGTTGTCATTTAACGGTGGCTTTCATGGCCGGCCGTGGTAAATGCAATTTAAAGGTGGTGCAAAAACGAAAGGGAAAGATAACAGGGGGTAATCACGCACTGGGGAAAACTAGCCTTAGACCCTAGCGATAATTAGCACAACACCACCCCCTGTGTGGTGAACACATAAACAACCTTAAGCTACAGTTTGCCTACTTACTGTACATCAAGATTTCTCCGACGCATTACATGGTCCAATCTATTTCCTATACAGTGCTACCGTTACCATGGTATCCTTTGACCTACCCTCAATAAACGTAATACAGCCCCTCCCCTTTCCCCCGGAACCGCAGCTCCTGCAAGATTCAATGCAGATGTTACCGTTGCAGCCTTACCACTTACCGACTCACACCTAATTAGCCTATGAAATACATTAGGAGGGGCTGTGGGAAGCGAGCCGCAGCTAACTTATCTGTTCTCCTTACCGTTCTACACCCTCAAGCACAACAATTCAAATATTTACAATTTCTCTTTGGTTTTTCACTCCTAACTCCTGGAGCGGGTAAAAAATGGTCAAGAACCCAACAAAAACCTAACCTATCGGACAAACCTTATTCCAAAACTCATCAACATTTGTACAATCCCCTATCTGCAGACCACATTCCCTGCTGGATGCCACAATTCCCAATGTTACCTGCGGAGCCATCCCAATTTGCCTAATACAAAATATGGCGGGTCCTGTCCTTCTGGCACAGTCAAGTGATATGGATCGGGTGGACTTTTCCCTCACACACTCACACATAACACCAATTAATCAAATCATTCATTCCAATCCCTGCAAGACCATGGTATAATTCTTATTACGCATATGTGTGATCCTCAATTAGGCAGCGGGGAGTTCTTGTGCAACCAAGATGGTGGGAGCGCTTCAGGCTGTGGTGCCCGCAGTCCAAAAGCAAGTCACTTGCCGTTACGATGTCATCACCCCTTCCCCCCTCCCACCCCCTTCAACTACTCGGCCCCTGACAGCCAAACAGCTTCTTTGCTGTACATCCCGCCGGAGAGGGTCTCCACACCATCTAGGCTCTCTCTCAGCCTCTCCAGGGTCGCCCAGGCTCTCCTACCATTGGTCACCCAACCAAACCCCCCTCCAACGGGCCCCCAATTCCAGACACCACAGGCTGCCAGCGACAACTTACTTCGGGGGCGGGGGGGGGGCGCAATCACCGCTCCTCCAGAGCTTGATCCGTATCTGCAGACACACATACCTTCCCCACCCACAAAATCCCAAATGTCTTTCCCTCCCTCACTGCCATTCAATTCTCAAACACCGGTAATGCGAGATAGTGGCTGTGTTCCTAACTGCCATGGCCTACATACATTCTATAATCCCCACATTCACACTTCCAAACACAATTCAACCCTTTACACATAACAGACGTGAATGACAAGACATTTTTGGTTTTAAAATTGATCCACTTACCGACCATTGGTGGTCACTCTTGCCCGCTCCCATTCCAATTACCCATGTCCCAATTTCTGAGCACTCTGGACAGTAAACATCAAGGCACCTTACCTTAAGTGCAGGTCGTCGCAGGTTGGTCGGGTCCAAGAGTGTCATCCACCATACCAAGTTTCCCCTGCACCCTTCCAATCCACCCAGGAGCCTCCCGACCCAGGTAGGGGTTCAATCTATCCCCATAGACTATCTGTGGAAGGGCATGCGGGCCCATCAGAATTTTGAAAACCACATCAGTCACCTGCCGGAGCACCACCCCGGGACCCTTCGAGGGTGAGGTGAGTTTTGGGCACACACCCTTCCTCCTCCAGGGCCAGTAGAGCCAAATATGGTCTCCGGGAAGGAAATGGGGAGAGTGTGCTTGGGCGTCATATCTCAATTTCATATGTGAGGAAGCCAGGTCAGTTTGCTTCCTCACAAACTCATGAGCCTTTTCCATGCTCTTCTGCAAATTATTTGCATAACTTTCCACAGATGCTCCAACTGGTTCCCCTCGTGATGGTCCCATCACAAATCTATGGGGACGCGCCTTTCCCGACCAAACATCAACAAAGTGGGGGTGCACCGAGTGGTTGCATGCTGTGCGATCTGATAGGCCATCAGCACAAATGGGAGATTCTCGCCCCAATCCTGCTGGTGCTCGGAGGTGAAGAGGGCCAATTGGGTCGAAAGGGTCCTTTTAAATCTCTCCACCATCCCATCCGATTGAGGCCTAAGAGGGGTCGTCCTGGTTTTGTGAATTTGGAGGAGTTCGCACACTGACCGCAGAAGCACGGATTCAAAGTTCTGGCCCTGGTCAGTGTGCAGCTCCCTTGGTATGCCAAACCGGGAGAAGAACCCTTCCACTAGAACCTGAGCTAATAGCCGGGCTTCCTGGTTGGGCAATGGGTCGGCTTCTGGCCATTTGGTGAAATAGTCCATTGCCACCAGTTCCCTTGGCGGGTGGTTGGCAGGCGCCCAACCACATCTACTGCCATACGCTCAAGTGGCACTTCCACATTGTACACTTGGAGCGGGGCCTTGTGCGCATGTAGGGGTCCCTTCTTACGCGGCAGAGGTCGCAGGATCTCACCCAATTTTGAATGTTCCTGCCCGAAGTCACCCACTAGAACCTCTGCCGCAATTTTTGCCAAAGTTTTGTTCACACCCAAATCTCCCATCATCCCATGTACGTGCCCCTGACCACTTCTGGTACCACCAATGGTCGGTACCACGATCAACCAGGAAGCTACATCGCCTGTTCGTGTTATCCATTTCCTGCACAAATGGCCATCCTTCAAACCGAACATCTGCCACTGTGCCCAATAGGCCTTTACCTGGGCCCCGTGTGGAGCAATTTCCTCCCAAGAAGGTCTTTTGTCCTCCTCTAGCCAATGAAAAAGGGGCCCCAAAACAGGATCCTCCCTTTGACTCTCTGGCCAATTCACATCGCCCAATTCAGGTGGGGGTTGTGGCAAAGTTCGCCTGGTCACTCTCGCTGCATATAGGCATGCATCAATTTGGTCCTGCCCAATTGGATCCTTGGCTTCTTGTCTATCACAAATATGCACTGTGCCTCCCAACAGGGGCGCCGAGAGAGAGCGTCTGCATTGGCATGTGCTTTGCCGGTGTATCAGGATTCTCTCACTCCCCTAAAATCTCACTCTAGAGTGATTCTGTCCTAGGATAAAATCACTCGAGAGTGAACTAATCCTAGGACTGGCACACTCTAGAGTGTAATTATCCTAGGACAGAATCACCCCCCCCCCCCCCTGTCAGGATAAACACACTCCCTCCAGGATCAAAGCACTCCCCTTTAGGATAAAGTCAATCCCCCAGAAAGAATGGAAAGATATTGTTGTGGATATGAGAATGGTTTTTTTTTGTTGTTGTTGTTGTGTAAATTGTTGTAAAATATCGCCCTCCTTACTCCAGTGTTGTATAAAGGTCAAAGGGCGTTCCCGTAGTTAATTCCATAAAGCATACACGAAGGACACCATATATCCCTGTTCAGTAGTTTATTTCCTTATTCTGTGTATTAGTGTAAGGCCAAAGGTGGGCGGTCCGCTTCGGAAGTCCGCTTATCCGCTTATCCGCTGCAGCGGACTAACGTTTTCGAAGCGGATAAGCGAATCAGAACAACCCCCGGAAACCGGAGCGGATAAGTGTAAGCGGACAACCGAAAAATTAAAGCGCATCGAGATTCGCCAAATCAGCTGTTAGCCTGAGCCGTTACTCTAGAATTGTGAATATTTATTTAAGTGAATAATAAGTGAAAACTGAATATTTTATTGGATGCTAGAGCGGCAATAACGTCAAGATGGAGAGATTTCTGACTCTCCAGCCCAGCGGCAGTGCCAGGGACAGGCACACGAGCGACGCAAACCAGCAGTCCCAGCACAGCGACATCCACAACCCGGCGGTCAACATGATGGGGGACGTGGAGGACAGTCAGGAGATCTGCGCCCTGACCCCTCAGCTCGCGCGCAGCGAGAGCAGGATGTCGCTGGACTCAATCGAGTCGGCTGAGATCAACGTGACAATGGACACAGACAATTCCTCAAGAAGGCCCACGAGGTGGAGGAGGAAGACGAGGACTAGTCAACAGACTGCTAGTCTGTTGACTAGTAGACTCTCTTGTCAAAGAAAGGACGGGCAAAATGATTTTTCTTTAATGTAACTTGCATATATTAAAATTATATTCAAATTAACTGTAGAGTAGAGTAGAGTCGAGTGGAAAACTTTATTTCAATAAATTTTGAATAAATTGTATTAAAATAAAAATGTATATTTTTGATCTTAAAAGCTTTGTTTATCTTTGTAGTAGTTAGAAATGGCTATTTAGGCTTAAAAAGCATTAAATTCCCTTCAGAAACGTCAAAAATCGCTTTAAAAACGTCGAAGCGCTTTTAAAAAATCGAATCGAAGCGGATAAGCGGATAAGCGGTAAGCGGACTAAGATTTTCGGCCGCTGAAGCGGATAAGCGAATCGGACTACACGGGCTGGCGGAGCGGATAAGCGGTAAGCGGACTTAAAATTTTCCGAATCGCGCCCACCTTTATGTAAGGCTGTGTCTTCCATTAATTGAAATACTCCATTGCACCAAGTGAAATAAGGTAGATTCCCTTCCAATCCCCCCTTTTGTCAATTGCCAACTGCATTTGGCTGTTGTCTGCAATTGCCGCCATTAAGCATGTGCTCTGTTCGGGGAAGAAAGGCGTGGCACCTCATCGTCATCAAAAGTTGGAGTCAGAGAGCCCTTAACCACCAATCAGCACCGCGGTGAGCGAACCGGTAGGCGTGCGCTCGTAGCCCGCGGCTTGATTCCGGGGAGGGCAATAAAAGAAGGAGTGAGGGACTGCTTAAGAGTTGAGTAAGGGATCCCCACGAGCAGATGCGTCAGGGAGAGAACCCGTCACGCAACGCCCCCACGAGATACGAGAGAGAAGGCAGATGAACCGGTGGAGAGCACGCGGCGCATGAGGCCGAGGAATCCCTGAAAGAGCAGCGGCATGCAGCAGCTTCAGCCACAGCAGCTTCAGCCACAGCAGCTTCGGGGCTTTGACGGCAGTTTCGAGCGGGGCCGCGAAGGAACGGCGGCTGCTAAACGCGCCGATCGAGAAAGGGCGGCGGCTGCTCATCCCCGACCCGACCGTGCTGCGGTTCCAGCTGAACCTCCCGCTCCCTCCAGCCATCCACCTCCTGCCATTCCTGTCATCATCCCCCGTGTAAGTGTGCTTGTAGTCTGTCTTTTGTCTTGTCCCTGGGTATAAGTAAGCTTGTATAAGTTAATATTTGCACTGTGTCTCCTTGATTCCTTCTGTCTTTATTTTATTATCCTTCCTTCTCCTTGGTTTCTTTTGGTTGTAAATAGTAAATAAATTATATTCGTATTCCCTATTTCTCCTTCTTCTTCTTCACATCCGTGTCGCCTTAGTCTTTTCCCCATTGAATATCTGTGGCGCGATTCGGCCAACGTTCAGGAATCGGGTTAGTCGGGGTAACTGTTCGGGCGCGGCGGCCATCCGCTCGGCAATTAACATCCTAGCCGTGTCCGTAACAATATATTTAGTTACTTTGGAAATATAACTCACAGGATGTTAGATATCGTTGCAATGATCAACAGAGCTTTTACTGTGTATTTTAGTGTATACCGTGTGAGCATGTGCAATGTGCATCATATTGTCGGATCTTAATATTCAATTGTTGAATACATGTACTATATTTGAGCCAATCATTATTTCAACACAACAAAAGAAAACATGAGTCCCGTTTTCCCCGTATATTTAATCAATACTCCCGTTCATTTATATTCACATGAGAGTTATTATACTTTGTTATGGTTTAAAAAATATCATGCAGTGTACTTCATTTCATATCTATATGTATAGGGTTAGGGTTAGGGTTAGGGTTAGGGTTAGGGTTAGGGTTAGTAAAGTTATAGCAAAGTAAAGTTATAGAACGTAACTTAAAATGACATATTACATGTTGAAATGAAAATATCCTTTTAGTATAAAACATCGTAAATGTATCGTAATGATTACTGCGAATGCTCTAATATCAAAATATATAGTTATTTGAATGTTAAATTTATACTTTTCTTTATTTCATTTACCCAGTTTAATACAGGGATGCGAAAAACATTGTATTTTTATTTTTAGGGAGAGACGTTTACAAAGGACATCATTCTGCCCTGTTTATCAATTCATTTATCATTTTATGTTCATATTCATTAACTTTGTAATGGTTGTATGTCATTACCATGCAATAAATATTGTTTAAATCACAAAATATATAGGGGGAGTGTTATAATCCTGGAGAGTCATTTGATCCTGCAAGGGGGAGTGTTAAAATCCTAGGGGGAGTGATTTCATCCGAGGAAAAAAACACTCGAGAGTGATTTTATCCTGGGGAGTGATTCTATCCTCCTACACCGGGCCGATGTTGCACAGTGAAATTATACTGCTGCAGCCTCTCAAGCCACCTTGCAATTTGTCCCTCCGGCTCTTTGAACCGAAGAAGCCATTGCAAGAAGGCATGATCCACTCGGATCACAAACCTTTGGATCAAAAGCTCCCATGAAGTGCTCCCATACAGGTAAGGGTGAAAGTGTCCAACTGCAGACAGTAGGGCCAATAGTTCTTTGCAGGTAACGCAATAATTTCGCTCGGGCCTCGAAAGTGCCCGACTGTCATACGCAATAACCCTCTCGACTCCCTGTTGCATTTGTGACAACACAGCTCCCAATCCTTCCTGGCTCGCATCTGTGTCCAGGATGTAATTGCCATCATCCGTCGGGTATGCCAAAACTGGGGCCTCCACCAGACATTGTTTTAGGTGACTGAATGCTTCGATGCAGCTCTCTGACCATATAAATCGGGCTCCTTTCTCCATCAATTTGTGCAAGGGTCTTGCAATTTCTGCTCTTACTACAGGAGATTTGTGGCAAACTTCGCAGAGGCCCAAAAATCCTCTGACTTCTCTTACATTTTGGGGGGTGGGCTACTCTTTTACAGATTTTACCTTTCCAGGGTCAGTGGCCACGCCGCTCTCGTTAATCACCTGAACCAGGTAAGTCACCTACCTCCTGAAAATTTGGCACTTGCTCAGGTTAAATTTCAATTTTAAGACAAACAAGTACAGATACATTCAAAGTACACCGCCCCCATGCCAAATAATTAAATATCCTGCAGCACGGCATTGCCGGGGCGCCTCCGGTGCCCGGCAATACCGCAGTGCAGCTCATAGAGGCTGCATTGGGAAGGAGAGGTGTACACTAATTGATTGATTAATTGTATAATTAAAATCAATAAAAGATTATCACAAAATATTTTCTTAATCAATTGGCTAATAGCATAACTCAACCACTAGTGCTTCATCCGAAGATGTATCTTTTAGAAATTTAATTAAAGAAGTCATTAATAAAAAAATAATTAATTAATTGATTAATCAATAAATAATTAATCAATTAATCAATAAATAATTAATCGATTAAATGATTAATCAATAAATCAAAAATATCCTTGATAGCCACATCACTTGGTCACTCATGTCCAAATATTAGCTTCCCAGCTCAAAAGGTGCCTGAGATATTGGCCAAATGAGAAAGAAAATAAATGAATGATTAATAATGAAAATAAATAAATAATAATCATAAAAAAAATTAAATTATTAATCAATTCGGTCACAGAACACATAAACCACCACCATTTCATCAGATTCTGTAACTTAAAAAAAAAAAATTTTTTTGTCATTAATCAAATAATTAAATAATTAATCGATGAATTGATTAATTGATTCATTAATAAATCAAAAATAGCCTTTGCAGCCAAATCACCTGGTCATTGGCATGTCCAAATATCAGCTTCCTAACTCAAAAGGTGCCTGAGTTAATGGTCAGAAGAGAAAGGAAATTTGATTAATTAAATAAGTACTTAATTAATCGCTAATAATTAAATAACTCCTCAATTATTTGATTAATCAAAAAATAAAAAATACCGTTTTTGACAAAGTAATTGCTCACTACTGTGCCAAGATTTCAGCTTCCTAGCTCAAAGGATGGCTGAGATATCGTCCGGACAAACAAACAAACAAACAAACAAGTACACATACATTCAAAGTACACCGCCCCATGCCAAATAATTAAATATGCTGCAGCGCGGCATTGCCGGGGCGCCTCCGGCGCCCGGCAATACCGCAGTGCAGCTCATTGAGGCTGCATTGGGAGGGAGAGGTGTACACTAATTGATTGATTAATTGTATAATTAAAATCAATAAAAGATTATCACAAAATATTTTCATAATCAATTGGCTAATCGCATAACTAAACCAGTAGTGCTTCATCCGAAGATGTATCTTTTAGAAATTTAATTAAATAAGTCATTTATAAAAAATTAAATAATTAATTGATTACTCAATAAATAATTAATCGATTAATCAATAAATACTTAATAGATGAAATGATTAATCAATAAATCAAAAATATCCTTGATAGCCACATCACTTGGTCACTCATGTCCAAATATTAGCTTCCCAGCTCAAAACGTGCCTGAGATATTGGCCAAATGAGAAAGAAAATAAATAAATGATTAATAATGAAAATAAATAAATAATAATCATAAAAAAATTAAATTATTAATCAATTTGGTCAGAGAACACATAAACTACCACTATTTCATCAGAATCTGTAACTTTAAAAAAAATTTTTTTTTTGTCATTAATCGAATAATTAAATAATTAATCGATTAATTGATTAATTAATAAATCAAAAATATCCTTTGCAGCCAAATCACCTGGTCATTGGCATGTCCAAATATCAGCTTCCTAACTCAAAAGGTGCCTGAGTTAATAATGGTCAGAAGAGAAATGAAATTTAATTAATTAAATAAGTACTTAATTAAACGCTAATAATTAAATAACTCCTCAATTAATTGATTAATCAAAAAACAAAAAATACCGTATTTGACAAAGGACTTGCTCACTATTGTGCCGAAATTTCAGCTTCCTAGCTCAAAGGATGGCTGAGATATCGTCCGGACAACCAAGGAAACAAGAAAACAAACAAACAAGAAACCAGAGTGAAAACTGAGTACTCTCTTTCAGCGTGCGTCACTGCCAAGCCCCCTTCGGTGCCCGGCAATGACGATTTGCAATGCCTGGAGGTGGCATAGGAAAGGAGCGGTGTACAATAATCATAAAAAAATTAAATTATTAATCAATTTGGTCAGAGAACACATAAACTACCACTATTTCATCAGAATCTGTAACTTAAAAAAAAAAAAATTTTTTGTCATTAATCGAATAATTAAATAATTAATCGATTAATTGATTAATTAATAAATCAAAAATATCCTTTGCAGCCAAATCACCTGGTCATTGGCATGTCCAAATATCAGCTTCCTAACTCAAAAGGTGCCTGAGTTAATAATGGTCAGAAGATAAATGAAATTTAATTAATTAAATAAGTACTTAATTAAACGCTAATAATTAAATAACTCCTCAATTAATTGATTATTCAAAAAACAAAAAATACCGTATTTGACAAAGGACTTGCTCACTACTGTGCCGAAATTTCAGCTTCCTAGCTCAAAGGATGGCTGAGATATCGTCCGGACAACCAAGAAAACAAGAAAACAAACAAGAAACCAGAGTGAAAACTGAGTACTCTCTTTCAGCGTGCGTCACTGCCGAGCCCCCTTCGGTGCCCGGCAATGACGATTTGCAATGCCTGGAGGTGGCATAGGAAAGGAGCGGTGTACAACAAGAAAGCAAGAAAACAAACAACGAGAGTGAAAACTGAGTACTCTCTTTCAGCGTGCGTCACTGCCGAGCCCCCTTCGGTGCCCGGCAATGACGATTTGCAATGCCTGGAGATGGCATAGGAAAGGAGCGGTGTACAACAACGAGAGTGAAAACTGAGTACGCCCTTTCAGCGTGCGTCACTGCCGAGCCCCCTTCGGTGCCCGGCAATGACGTTTTGCAATGCCTGGAGATGGCATAGGAAAGGAGCGGTGTACAACAATGAATTGCGAAAGATGATGGGAATAGAGCCTGTGATTGATGCTGTGAAGAGGAACATGTTGAGATGGTTTGGTCATGTGTTGAGGAAGGATGAAAGTGACTGGATGAGAAGAGTGATGGGAATGAATGTAGAAGGAAGTAGAGGACGGGGAAGACCGAGAAAGACTTGGCTAAGGATGGAGGAAGAATAAATGCGGGCAAGGGGATTAACAAGGAGAGATGCAGAAAATAGGGCAAAATGGAGAAGATTGTCATGGGGACCGCAAGGTTAACCCCCGCTCTAGCAGGGAAAATGGCCTTAAAATGCATGTTGTTGTTGTTATTCCCGTTAATGTCTCAAATACCTCTGACAACCTTTTAGCAGCATGTTCAAATGTGGGAGCGTGGACCAATACGTCACCCAAATAGACAAGGCAAGTCTGCCATAGTAAACCAATTAGAACACGTTCCATCAGACGCTCAAACGTGGCAGGGCCATTGCACAATCCAAAAGGCATGACAACAAACTGCCAGAGACCCTTTCCTGTGGTGAACGCTGTTTTCTCCCTCGCCTCTTTATCCATCTCCACCTGACAATAACCACTCTTTAAATCCAACGTCGAAAACCATTTTGAGCCTGAAACGGCATCGAGGGTGTCATCAATCCTTGGCAGGGGGTACGAGTCTTTGAGCGTCACATGATTGAGCTGGTGATAATCCACCCAGAACCGAGTGGGTATAATAATCCCAAATAATCCACACATCCTTTACAGGACGCACCTATACAGTGTCCCAAGACCTGTGGAATATGGACATCATGTGGACAATCCCAACCAAGTATTCCATCACCTGGTGACTGGGGCTGGAAGAACAACAATGGCGATTGGATACCTGTCTGGATAACGATAGGCGAGGCTGGGACAAGTTCCGTTTTGATCAAGTGTTCATGCAAAGGATTACACACCTGCTGTAGTTGTTACAAAGCTGAACTTCAGTGCACAGAATTGTGTGCATGCAAATGTGAACTTTCAGATCAAAAACAGGAAGTGTTGTTATGAACTGGGCCTGCCGAAAGTACCGAACAAATATGTATAACTATTGCTCAAACACTCATTGACAAGGATACTAAATCTATATATATAAAACACAGTTTGTGTGTGTGTGTGTGTGTGTGTGTGTGTGTGTGTGTGTGTGTGTGTGTGTGTGTGTAATGTTACCGATAGACTCCGAAACGGAGAGGCTCACGTGCTTGATATTTGGCATAGGCATGGCCATTGAGCCTGGGAAGAACATGGCCGAGACCATATTTGATGAGATCCATATTTTTTATTCATATTTACCTCAGCGCATTTCAGTGAAGTACCCGCTAATCTCAGCCCGTGTCAGAGCAGCTCGCTGATTCGCTCAGAGCGATCACGTGATGTTCCATTCCCGCCGCCAGACTGATTCGCTCAGAGCGATCACGTGATGTTCCATCCCGTCACACGTCACACGTTTGCATGTAATTCAGAGCGAAAAGCGATTGCGTTTTTCACCTTTTATGCGATCGTGTTTTGTGTCGATTTTGTGCGATATGAATTAAATGTCTTTGAAACAGCTGTGAAACGTCTTTCCACAACCCTTCCGTAACCGATTGGAGCAGTTTATTGCCGCACAAAATGGCATTTTAACAGTTTTCTGGCTTTTAAAATCTGGGACACGTTCAAAACAAACGAGATCCGTGAAGCGAGTTGGTCGAGTCGTGCTGACCAAGATGGCGACACGGCGGCTTCAGTTTTCACGGAGTATGAGCGTTCTATATATTTTCAATTCAGTGCACCCGACTCACTCACGTACTTGATTTCTGGCAAAGACATGACCATTGGGCCTTCACGGTGTAATTTGTGCGAGGCTTTTGTCTGAGTGAGCTTGAGTCGAGATGGCGAATGTACGGGTTGGGAATGTACGGGTCTCCCTTCCCCCGCCCGGCAACGCCGGTACTGGAGGGCGTGGGTCACAGGATCGGTGAGTCTCCAAAATCCGCTTCGTGCTGTTGCGAATATGCAGGACGATGTCGCGATTGTTGTGCTGCTCTCCGACCATGAGAACTGCAACGTCATTGTTGACTGGCCCTCCCCCTCCCTTCCCCCTCCACCCTACCCCCTCCACCCTACGCCCTCCCCTCCTCCCCTCTCCCCCTCCCTTTTCCCCCTCCCCCTCCCCCCTCCCCCTTCCCCCTCCCCCCCTCCCCCTTCCCCCTCCCCCCTCCCCCCTCCCCCTTCCCCCTCCCCCTCCCCCTTCCCCCTCCCCCCTCCCTTCCCCCCCTGCCCCTCCCCTCCCCCCTCCCCCCCTCCCCTCCCCCATCCCCCCTCCCATCCCTCACCCTCCCCCCTCCCATCCCTCACCTCCTCCCCCCTCCCATCCCTCACCCTCCCCCCTCCCATCCCTCACCCTCCCCCCTCCCATCCCTCACCCTCCCCATCCCCCCCTCTTCTCCCCTCTCCCACTCCCCATCCCCCTCTTCTCCCCTCTCCCCCTCTTCTCCCCTCTCCCCCTCTTCTCCCCCTCTCCCCCTCCCCCCTCTTCTCCCCTCTCCCCCCTCCCCCCTCTTCTCCCCTCTCCCCCTCCCCCTCTTCTCCCCCTCTCCCCCCTCCCCATCTTCTCCCCTCTCCCCCTCCCCCCTCTTCTCTCTCCCCTCCCCCCCCTCTTCTCCCCTCCCCTCCCCTCCCCTCCCCCGCCCCGGCAATGCCGGGTACTTCTGCTCGTCTACTATATAAGAGAGAGTCGTTGGTCTGTGTGTGTGTGTCACCATTTTTCTCAGAGATGGCTGAACGGATCTTTGTCAAACTTCAAGAGGTTCATCATGAGTGCCAAACTTCCAGAGGCTCATCAGTGAGTGCCTGGGAGTATTTTAGGTAAAAAAAAAAATTGGATTAAAAAAAATTGCTCTGTAGTGCCGAAGCCATTTTGATTAATGACAGTCATTATACAAGTACACATTTGCATAAATGAATACAAAACAATTACCAGACATTTGAACACATAAATCAAACAATTCCAGAATTGTATGAAGTTGGTATTAAGGCTTCTTCTTCTTCTTCTTCTTCTTCTTCCTTAATGTCATCACACTTAACTCAGAAACGTGATGAACGGCACATTCACCAGCATGTATTAAAAGAAAAAGTAAAATGATGACATTTGTGATGGATTCTGATTTGGATGTAATTGATTTTCCATTATATTTGCCCTCATTTCAAATATGTTAATGTTCCTTTTTCGCTTGAGAAACGCCAGGTACTCCAGATATAAACGCTTATATACGAGTACTTTACTCGGGGTACAAATACAAATACAACCTTGTCTGGGGGGTAACAGAGGCTATGTCGCCGCGGCCTCATGTGGGGGTGTGGGGGACCGGAAGAGGGGCGTAAATTCTCTATGTAAATGTGTACCGTATAGCGCCACCTGGTGATGGTGGGAGAGGGTATTACAATTGCCATTTTTACCTGGGCAACATTGAGGTTAAAGCACTCTTTGCATGGGTAAATTTTTCCTCCTTCCCTTACCCCCGCCCTCCCCAAAAAACGGAGGGGCCTGTCATAGCCCCCCCTCCCCACCCCCCCCTCCCCCTTCTCTCTCCCGGCAACGCCGGGTACTTCTGCTAGTATATTGTGAAGATCGTATGTTGAGGTTATAGTGATTTGGTGTGAACAACACGAATTTCATTATAATGGTATTTACACGTGCACCTGTTATTAAAAAGATTACTTTACACTGGTTTATTATAACACCTTTGTGTTCAGGCATCGAGTTAGTATATTGCTTATACACTGCAGGGTTTTTGTTTTTTACCAGGAGTGATAGAGTAATATGTATTGTGAAGATCGTATGTTGAGGTTGTAGTGATTTGTTGTCAACAACACAAATTTAATTATTACTGTGTTTACATGTGCTCGTGTTGTTAAAAAGATTGCTTTACACCGGTTTATTATAACGCCTCTGTCTCAGTGTTCAGGCATCGAGTTAGTATGTTGCTTATAGACTGCTGGGTTTTTACCTGGGAGCGATCGAGAAATTTGTTTGGTGAAGATCGATAAATTCATACAAAACCTGAACCTGAACAAGTACTAAAAGCCTGCTCTGCCGCTCTTTCACACCCTCTCTCTGTTCTCTTCACCCTCTTTGACATCAAATCCTCTTCTCCAATAGCTTGGTCTCAGATCATCAATTTGGATTCAGACCAGGTCATTCTACTCTGGACATGCTGCTTCTGCTGTCTCAACAATGGATGGAGGTCCTCAATGTCAAACAGGAAATCCGAGCTGTCTCCCTTGATATATCACGTGCCTTTGATACGGTCTGGCACCCCCACCCTGCTCACCCACCCAGCTCACCAAACTCTCCTCCTATGGTATCTGTCGAAGTGTATGTGTATTTAAAGGATTATATAACTCCATTATCTTACATTTAATTTTGACTCTAACTATGCATTCGGCCTTGTGTCCTGATGGGAACACAGTTTTTAGGTCTGTGTTCTCTCAAAACTGTTATTGTTTTTCCTCTGCAAAGCCAGCTTGCTTTTTATTGCACTCCCCATTGTGATCTGAACACAGGAATGCTTGTCGTTCCTCCCTTTTGAAATAATGGCCTCCGCACTGATGAGTACGCCTTGAGGGATTTGGTGTGGTGCTTTGGGTACGTGACCAAAACATCGGGGCAAGCTCCCAGAGGATATGTGTATCTTTTCTGCGCTGACCTCCGTGTATATAAACGGAACGCGCTGATGATTATTTTTGAGAAAGGACCAGCCAGATTCGTGCCCTCCTGTCTCTCACACGTGTTGTAACGGCTCCGTAATAAAAAGGCTTATATCCTCAGGTGTTGTCCCAAGTTCCTTCTCGGACAGCGGACATCGATCCACGATATATCCATGGACACCTCCATGCATGACTTGCAGACTTGCTTTCTGGTCGTAGTCAACGTGTGGCACTGAATGGATTTCTCTCATCTCCCCTTCCTGTTCAGGCTGGAGTTCCCCAAGGTAGTGTTCTGGGCCCTGTGCTTTTTCTGGTCTTCATCAATGATCTCTCCGACTCTCTGGAAAATCCTCTCTATCTCTTTGCTGACGACTCCACTCTCTGCCGCTCCATTCCTCATCCTTCAGATCGGAAGTCTGCAGCCTCTTCACTCTCTGCAGACCTGGATGATGTGGATAACAACACAAACTGGTCAGACAAGTGGAACATGTCTTTCAATCCTGACAAATCTCACACTCTCACTTTGTCTCTCCGAAAAGACCGTCTGGACAACCCTCCAATATACTTTGTGAACAATACTCTTGAAGAAGTTCTGTCACTCAAGCTTTTGGGTCTCACTATCTGCCACGATCTTTCCTGGTAAAACCACATTTCCAAGCTGGCCTCCAAAGCCAGTCGCCGACTGGGCATCCTCCGTCGTGCGAAATCCTTCCTTGGCACACCTGAGCTCCTCACCTCATACAAGCCTTTCATCCGCAGCTCAATGGAATACTGCACTCCCCTCTGGGCTGGAGCTCCTGCCTCACACCTAGCTCGCCTTCACGCTGTTGAAACCAAAGCTTTCAGAATCATTGGAATCTCCCACAATGAAGCTGATTCTGAGGACCTTTCACTCTCTCACCGCAAGCAGGTTGGTGGTCTTTCTGTCTTCTACCGACTCCTCTCCGGTCTTGCTTCCCCAGCTCAATCTGTGCTCTGTCCCCCAAATATTCCTACAGGTCGCACAAGATCTGCCTGCAACCCTCTTATGGTGAAACTGCCAAAATCAAGACTCTCTGCTCACCTTCACTCTTTCATTCCTCTTTTCTCCCGTCTCTGCTCACCTTCACTATTTCATTCCTCTTTTCTCCGGTCTCTGCTCACCATCACTCTTTCATTCCTCTTTTTTCCCGCCTCTGCTCACCTTCACTATTTCATTCCTCTTTTCTCCCGTCTCTGCTCACCTTCACTATTTCATTCCTCTTTTCTCCCGTCTCTGCTCACCTTCACTATTTCATTCCTCTTTTTTCCCGCCTCTGCTCACCTTCACTATTTCATGCCTCTTTTTCCCGTCTCTGCTCACCTTCACTCCCCTTTTCTCCCGCCTCTGGAACAAACTCCCTCACTCTCTTCAATCCCACTCCTCCCTCCATGTCTTTAAAACAGCTGTTCACCACCATCTCTTATCTTCCCCCATCCAAAACTTTGATCTTTTCTACCCCCGTTATAAACCACCCCAAATCCGCCTCTTTCAATCCCCAACTTCTTCCTGAAATTCCTAGAAGTCTTCATTTGCTTTATTCCGTGTACCCCTCCCTCCTCCCCATCCCTCCCCCTTCCACAGATCTACGGACGTCCCTTTTCTCTTTTGTTGTTGTGCTTGTGTGTTTTTCCTCTCTCTCCCTCTTGTCTCCCACTTCCGTCATTGCATGTTTTATGTGGGACACAACAACAACCTCTGGGACACAACACCTGCTCCATCTGGTGGTCCGTCACTGACTAAATAATTTACAAGTCCACATACATTCAAAGTACACCGCCCCCATGCCAAATAATTAAATATCCTACAGCGCGGCATTGCCGGGGCGCCTCTGGCGCCCGGCAATACCGCAGTGCAGCTCATTGAGGCTGCATTGGGAGGGAGAGGTGTACGCTAATTGATTGATTAATTGTATAATTAAAATCAATAAAAGATTATCACAAAATATTTTCATAATCAATTGGCTAATCGCATAACTAAACCACTAGTGCTTCATCCGAAGATGTATCTTTTAGAAATTTAATTAAATAAGTCATTTATAAAAAATTAAATAATTAATTGATTACTCAATAAATAATTAATCGATTAATCAATAAATAATTAATAGATGAAATGATTAATCAATAAATCAAAAATATCCTTGATAGCCACATCACTTGGTCACTCATGTCCAAATATTAGCTTCCCAGCTCAAAAGGTGCCTGAGATATTGGCCAAATGAGAAAGAAAATAAATAAATGATTAATAATGAAAATAAATAAATAATAATCATAAAAAAATTAAATTATTAATCAATTTGGTCAGAGAACACATAAACTACCACTATTTCATCAGAATCTGTAACTTAAAAACAAATTTTTTTTTTGCCATTAATCGAATAATTAAATAATTAATCGATTAATTGATTAATTAATAAATCAAAAATATCTTTTGCAGCCAAATCACCTGGTCATTGGCATGTCCAAATATCAGCTTCCTAACTCAAAAGGTGCCTGAGTTAATGGTCAGAAGAGAAAGGAAATTTGATTAATTAAATAAGTACTTAATTAATCGCTAATAATTAAATAACTCCTCAATTTATTGATTAATCAAAAAACAAAACATACCGTTTTTGACAAAGGACTTGCTCACTATTGTGCCAAGATTTCAGCTTCCTAGCTCAAAGGATGGCTGAGATATCGCCCGGACAACCAAACAAGAAAACAAGAAAACAAGAAAGATGAAAACAAACAAACAACCAGAGTGAAAACTGAATACTCTCTTTCAGCGTGCGTCACTGCCGAGCCCCCTTCGGTGCCCAGCAATGACGATTTGCAATGCCTGGAGATGGCATAGGAAAGGAGCGGTGTACAATATTTAATCAGGAAACAATCTCCCCATGACGTCATCATTATCATTGGAGACAATACAATACATCTAAGGCCCCGACGAACGTCGAACACAGCAAGGCCCAAAAGCCTCAAACTAAGTCCTGTTGTACATTAACATTACTCTAACTGTTAACATGCATGTCAGGAAGTAAAGAAACAATACATTGAAGGAACTGCGCTCCAACGCGAGTCGAAAGAATTGACGCGACCAAAGACGGAATTCGTCCGAGTTGCTTTATTGAAACAAAACAGCTCAGGTATTCTGACAAGCCCGTTTATCGGGCAGCAATATATATATACACATTTATGTCGGGAAGTTTGCCCGGCAAAAGCTATACCGGGCATGCCCGGGTGTCAAGGGCGAGCCTTGGAAAGGCGAGTCTGGACCTGCCCGGGCGTGTTTGGCTGCGGCCTGGCAAGTCGAGGCTGGGCGTGCCCGGGCGCTCTGGACGAGCCCTGGAAAGGCGATAGCGGGCATGCCCGGACGCTCTGGACGAGCCCTGGAAAGGCGATAGCGGGCATGCCCGGACGCTCTGGGCGAGCCCTGAAAAGGCGATAGCGGGCATGCCCGGACGCTCTGGGCGAGCCCTGGAAAGGCGAGAGCGGGCATGCCCGGGAAAGACGAGACCGGGCGTGCCCGGGAGGTTCGGGCGTGCCCGGGAACAGTGAGTCCGGGCATGCCCGGGAGAGGCGCGTCTGGCCGTGTTCTGGCCGGTGCAAGGCGATTGTGTGCATCCAGCGGTAACCGCTACACACGCCCCTCCAGAATCGACCTGCACCCGCAGGGTCAATTTAAGGGGGGTCCGGATGACCCGGCCGAAGCGACCCCTGGAGGGTCGTGGGGAGGGGTCCGACGTGGTGGTGGGTGGTCGAGCGGGGGGAACTGTGGACGGGGGGCGGCCTCGCCGCGGAGGAAGGGCCAACCGTGGTGGTCGGTCGACGTCCATGTGCACCGGTTTGAGGCGGTCCACAGAAATCCGGTCCGGCCGGCCGCCGAAGTCGACGATGAAAGACTTGTCGCCCCGTCGCAGGACCCGGAAGGGCCTGTCGTACGGCGGCCAGAGTGGCCCCTGGTGCGCGTCATGACGCACAAAGACGTACTCCGCTGTGCGAAGCGCCGGGGGGACGTAGGACTGGGGGCCACCGTGGCGGGACGTCGGCACGGGGGCAAATCGTCGGGCGGCCTCCTGGAGGTCCGAGCGCTGGCGAGCGGCGGACCAGGGACTGGTAGCGTCGGGCACGAATTCGCCCGGGACGCGGAGCGGCTGGCCGTAGACGAGCTCGGCGGCGGACGCCTGGAGGTCTTCCTTGGGGGCCGTGCGAAGGCCCAAAAGGACCCACGGCAGCAGGTCGGCCCAACCGTCGTCCTGAAGGCCGGCCATGAGTGCGGCCTTCATGGAGCGGTGAAACAGCTCGCACAACCCGTTGGCTTGGGGGTGGTAGGCCGTGGTGCAGTGCAGCGTGACCCCCAACAAACGGGCGACCGCGCCCCAAAGCTCAGACGTGAACTGTGGGCCGCGGTCGGACGAGATGTCCGCTGGTGCGCCGAAGCGCGCGACCCAGGTGGCGATGAACGCCTGCGCCACGTCGGCGGTGGTGGTGGAGGCGAGGGGCATGGCCTCCGGCCACCTGGTGGTCCTGTCCACCATGGTGAGCAGGTGGGTGAACCACCGCGAGGGGAGCAGGGGACCCACCAGGTCCACGTGGACGTGGTCGAAACGCCGTTCAGGCACGGCGAAAGGTGCCAGCGGGGCCTGGGTGTGGCGGTGGACCTTGACCCGCTGGCAGGCCATGCAGGCATTGGCCCAGTCGCGGATGTTTCGTCGAAGGCCATGCCAGACGAAACGCGCCGACACCAGCTTCTGAGAAGCTTTCCGGCCCGGGTGAGAAAGGCCTTGGATGGAGGCGAAGATGCGGCGCTGCCAGGAAACGGGCACGATGGGGCGAGGCTGGCCCTGGGAGACGTCGCAGAGCAGGACGGTGCCCGCGAAGGGAATGTCGGCCAGGCGGAGGCCCGTGTCCGCCGCACGGAGTGCCTGCACCGAGGCATCGGTGGTCTGGTCGGCCGCCATGAGCGTGAAGTCCACGCCGAGGTGGACCGCGTTCGCGCTGGCCCGAGAAAGACAGTCAGCCACGGCGTTGTCTTTGCCGGCGACGTGCCGGATGTCCGTGGTGAACTCCGACACGGCGGAGAGGTGGCGCTGCTGGCGGGCCGACCACGGCTCCGTGACCTTAGCCATTGCGTAGACCAACGGCTTGTGGTCGACGAAAGCCGTGAACGGGCGGCCCTCCAGGAGGTGTCGGAAATGGCGAACGTCCAGGAATAGCCCGAGCAGCTCGCGGTCGAACGTGCTGTAGTTTAACTCGATCGGCCGGAGTTGCCGGCTGAAAAAAGCGAGTGGCTGCCAAACCCCGTCCACCCATTGCTCATGGACGGCGCCCACCGCATAGTTGGAGGCGTCCGTAGTGAGGGCGATGGGCGCGTTGAGCACCGGGTGAGACAGCAGCGTTGCGTCGGCGAGGGCCCGTTTGGCGCTGGCGAAGGCCGCGTCCATGGCCGCGGACCAAACAATGTCATGCTTGGCCGGCTTGCCCCGGAGGGCCTCGTAAAGGGGCCGCATGAGCTGAGCAGCGCAGGGCACGAATCAGTGATAAAAATTCACCATGCCGAGGATCTCTTGGAGGGCCTTGATGGAACGGGGACGCGGGAACGTGGTGATGGCCTCGACCTTGGTCGGCAGCGGCACGGCCCCGGTCTTGGTGATGCGGTGGCCCAAAAAGTCAATGGTCGTCGCGCCGAAGTGGCATTTGACTGGGTTGACAATTAAGCCGTGCTCGCTGAGGCGACCGAACAGTGTTCGGAGGTGGAGGAGGTGCTCGGCGCGGGACGTGCTGGCGACGAGGATATCGTCCAGATAGACGAAAAGAAAAGGCAGGTCACGCAGCACGCCGTCCATCAAGCGCTGGAACGCCTGGGCCGCGTTCTTGAGGCCAAACGGCATCCGCAAAAATTCGAACAGGCCGAATGGCGTGATGACGGCCGTCTTCGGGACGTCGGCCGCCCGGACAGGTACCTGGTGGTAGCCCCGTATCAGGTCAATTTTCGAAAAGATGACCCGTCCCGCCAAACGGGCGGAAAAGTCCTGAATATGCGGGATCGGGTACCTGTCGGGGGTGGTAGTGTCGTTGAGACGGCGGTAGTCGCCACACGGGTGCCATCCACCCCCCGGCTTTGGCACGATGTGCAGTGGCGAGGCCCACGCGCTATCGGAGCGCCGCACGATGCCAAGGTGCTCCAACGCGTCGAACTCGGCCTTCGCCACGGCGAGCTTGGCCGGGTCGAGGCGGCGGGCCCTGGCGTAGACCGGCGGGCCCGTAGTGGGTATGTGGTGCTCGATCCCGTGCCGCACCGCGACGGCCGAAAACGTCGGCCGCGTGAAGGCCGGGAATTCCGCGAGCACGCGAGCGAACTCATTCGCTGCCGGGAGGGCGCACGCCAGTTCGGTCGGCGCGGAGCTGCTCATCGTGCATGCCAGGGAGCTGAAGGTCTCGGCGTTGACAAGGCGACGACGTTTGACGTCGACCAGCAGCCCGTGCGCGCAGAGGAAGTCGGCGCCCAGCAAAGCCATGGGGACGCAGGCGGTCACAAAAGTCCATTGAAAACGCTGGCTGCCGAAGCAGAGGGTGATGACGCGTGGGCCGAAAGTGCGTATGGCCGAGCCATTAGCAGCGACCAAAGAGGGGCCGCAAATGGCGTCCCGCCTGTCCTGCTCGGAGGCGGGTATGACGCTCAGTTGGGCGCCGGTGTCACACAGGAAACGCCGCCCAGACGCTTTGTCCCGAATAAACAGCAAGTTGCCCGAGTGGCCGGCGCTCATGGCTGGGAATGAACGCCGGCCCGGCCGTTTCCCGACCTGCCGAAAGTGCACGGGGGCCGGCACGTCCGAGCCTTGTGTCCGAACCTGGCGTGGTAATAACACCACGCCCGGTCAGGTGGAGGCCCCGGCCGTCGTGTTGGAAGCGGGCGGTGCGGCGTGGCGGCCGCCAGTTGCACCGGCAGTTCGGCCTCCAACCGCGCAGGGCGCTCGGGTGTCGTGGGCGTCGCCTTGGACGGCGGCGGGCTCCAGGTAACCGCGCCGATGTGCTGGCCCGCCGAGGAGATCTTATCGGCTTCCCTGGCGAGGGCGCGGGAATCCGTGATCAACGTGCCAGCCAGGGCGAGGCGTACCGGGTGAGGCAGCTGGCGAAGGAACAGCTCGTGGAACAGAAAATCCGGAGAGTGCTCACCGAGAAACGAGAGCATATAGTCCATGCGCTAGGACGGGCGCGTGTCGCCGAGCTCGGGCAGAGCGAGCAGGCGCCGTGCGCGTGCTGCCGGTGAGAGGGCGAAAGCGTCGAGGAGGAGTGTCTTCAGCGCGTCGTATTTGTCAGCAGCCGGCGGGTGCTCGAGGAGGCTCAAGGCGCAGGCCGCGGTGGCGGAACCGAGCGCCGCCACAACATGGTGGAAGCGGGTGTCGTCCGCGGTGATGCCTCGCAGGGCGAACTGAGAGTCCGCCTGAGCGAACCAAACAGCCGCGTGAGCCTCCCAGAAGGTAGGCAGTTTAAGCGTCACTGCCGTATCCATGTCGGTAGGTCACCAATGAAGGAACTGTGCTCCAACGCGAGTCGAAAGAATTGACGCGACCAAAGACGGAATTCGTCCGAGTTGCTTTATTGAAACAAAACAGCTCAGGTATTCTGACAAGCCCATTTATCGGGCAGCAATATATATACACATTTATGTCGGGAAGTTTGCCCGGCAAAAGCTATACCGGGCATGCCCGGGTGTCAAGGGCGAGCCTTGGAAAGGCGAGTCTGGACCTGCCCGGGCGTGTTTGGCTGCGGCCTGGCAAGTCGAGGCTGGGCGTGCCCGGGCGCTCTGGACGAGCCCTGGAAAGGCGATAGCGGGCATGCCCGGACGCTCTGGGCGAGCCCTGGAAAGGCGATAGCGGGCATGCCCGGACGCTCTGGGCGAGCCCTGAAAAGGCGATAGCGGGCATGCCCGGACGCTCTGGGCGAGCCCGGGAAAGACGAGACCAGGCGTGCCCGGGAGGTTCGGGCGTGCCCGGGAACAGTGAGTCCGGGCATGCCCGGGAGAGGCGCGTCTGGCCGTGTTCTGGCCGGTGCAAGGCGATTGTGTGCATCCAGCGGTAACCGCTACAACCTTGACAAACTTCAGTCCATTAGCTACAATGGATAGCAACGGATTTCTCAACCATCTACTTGAGAATTCTCCATGACCATTTGCAGCCGCAGGTGACCACAGGTAATATCCGGTTCGATAACTCTTACAACTGCATTGATACAAGAGTTGTCTCCCTTAAAACAGGATTTATGACCCGGTCACACATATTCCATTGAATTTCTCCAGGCAAACGCTGGTTACTTCAGCGAGTAATACATAACATTGATCCGAGCTCCTAGTTTGAAAACGATAGCACCTACAATAGCGACGTATACAGCAATTCGTAGGTATGGATATCAGCCATTCGATGATGTGAGTGAGGAAAATGAAAAAAAGAAATTGAGTGCTTTATCATACAGAAACCGTTGCAGCCTGTTCCAAGTCAAGGCGTTGTTGAGCAGGCCAAAACAAAATGGCGGCTTAAGACCCATGCGGGGATGAGGCGCCTGTCCAAAATGGCGCCCTCCATCTTGGTAGGGCTTTTTTGTTATTTTTTATGATGAGCACCCCCTAAAGTATCTTCAAAATGTGTGTTTAAATATACCCAAGTACCCAGTTTTCATTCATACAATTCCTTGGAGCTCCCTTAGTACGCATGCAAAGTTTTGGTCCACCAGGTTTCATGGCTTTGGTGTTATGGAGGAGACACATGCACACGCACACACACACACCCTCTGACATTTATTATCTATATCTACAAAAGGCAAATCTCTCTTTCCCTGTTTGTATGTGCTTTAAACTCAGTGTTGCCCAGATAAAAGAGGAAATGGTAATAATCTCTGCCGCCACCACCAAATTGTGCTACATAGTACACATGCACAAAGAGAATTTACGCCCCCTCCTGTGTATATGTATATATGTATATGTGTATTTGTATATATGTGTGTATATTTATACAATTTACATGTATGCACATATACACATACATACATATACACATATATACATATACACACTTATATATATTGTTGCGGATCTCCCAAAGCCCGTCGACGTTACAAAGGGGGGGTTAAACCCCTTTTTCCCCTTGGGTATTCGTGTCCACGAGGCCGAGTCGCCACTTCCGCAGCGAGCATGGAAAAGGGTATCGGGTCGATGCCACACGTACCTTTCACCCACGCTGCCACGAAAACGGGGACCGGACCTCGCACAAGCCACGCTAATCGAATACGCCCGAGCGGTGTGCGTATCACGTGACTCGTGCCATTACCTTTTATTGAACCCGATTCGAGCGGTTCTGTTCGTACGATGCTAGGCCAATTGTGAAATGATGGGAACGATCAAATAAGAGGAAGAACACGGTTTATTATTTATGTACAATGATCCGAAGAGACACAGAGCAGGCACTTAAACAGTCTTAACTTATCCCCAGACAAAGGGCCCACTCACTCATGCGGGGAAAAGGAGGAAGAACAGGTTCACACGCCAGACGCGCCTTGACGCCGGTCGCTCCTGGACAGCTCACCCGGCGTGGCCCTCTGGTGGTCACGGCACGTATGCAGGGAGCCCAGGTAGGAGGGTCGTCGGCGTAGGTGGCTCCGGGATTGATCATCTCCACACCGTGCGATTAATACAGCCACAGAGCGCAGGGCACGGGTCACGGGGAATGTTCGTGTCCAGCGAGGCTATAACAAGCAACTCAATTCAAGCACTCTGACTCGTTCAGTGGCTGGGCGACTCTCAAGCGTTCTGTGGTTTCTCACTCGAGCTCTGACTCTCCCCGATTCGTTCTGAGGCAGGGGGCCCGGGGCAGGGTTTTATGGCCCCGCCACGGCCTTACCCGAATGTTCCATGCACCTCCTCTCATGGCCGTGGTGAGCCACTCCCCTCGAGCTCTGATTGGCGATCGTTGCTTACCGGCCACTCCCCCTGCAGCTCCTCCCTTCGGCCTGGCCAGACTTGTTCCAGGCCGAGCACATGGCATTCCAGCGCAAAAGAACACCTAAGCTCACTGGCCTGCTCAACGCAAAACTAACACAGGAAAGGAGACTACGCTTACATTTACTAAGAGATAACTGAACTACAGCGAGGCTACATGTTGTGGTGCATCTACCTACGAGGGGGGGGGGGGGGTTATCCTTTATTCACAAAACGGCAACAATATATATATATATATATATATATATATATATATATATATTGTTACGGTTCTCCGCCCCCCTTCCTACCCTTACCAAGGGGGGATTCATCCCCTTGTTCTTCCTGGGCTTGGCGGAACCGAGACTTGAAACGCCTCTTCCGGGCAAAACGCAAAGTAGGGTTTCGGGACCAAGTCTCGCTCGTACCCTAAATCCCTGCACTGCCACGGAAGCGAGGAAGCAAGCCTCGCACGAGCCACGTGTGGTTTGGGTACGCCGAGCGGATTGAGTACCATGTGGTCCATGCAGTTTAGGTAGTGGAACCCGATTTGAGCGGTTCTATTCGTACCATGCTTAGCCAATGAGGAAATCACAGGAATGATCGAATGGAAAAGGAAGAACACGAGTTTAATTATTATTCCCACACGTATATACAGTGATCGGGACGCAGAGACACAGAACAGCACTTAGTCAGTCTTATCTTACTGCCCAGACTCGGGCCCATCACACTCACACAGGGAATTGCAGATGGGTTGATGTTCCAGCCAGACGCGTCGACGTGGTCCTCCAGGAACGGCCCCGTCCGGCTCTCCACGGTCCCAGCACGTCCGGGAAGATGGCAGCAGGCGCTGGAAGGAACCTCGTAGCATGTCTCCCGAAAAAAGGCAGCCGATGAGGTAGAAGGAGAATGCGTGTCTCTCAGCACGGCTGGCGATTACACAGCCGTTATCACTCGCGTGACTTAATGCACTGTACGCGGACCGGCCTTCAGCTCCACCGAGCGTCACTTTATAATAGCACGTATTCCGGTTCATGCGTGTCTTTCTTCACCCGCGTATCTCTCAAAGTGCTTTGGCGCTCTCAACTCCTGCTCGTCAATGTGTGTCCTCGTTGGTCAGTGTGCCTGAGTCCTCCGTTCATCAGCGAGTCCTCTTGGGGGCAAGTCCTTTCATCAGCGAGTCCTCTTGGGGGCAAGACCTCTCGGGGGCTTTGTGCAACGCTAATATAGATACGCCCCGAACCTTCTTGAACCCCCTCGAACCTTCCAACCACGCCCTGTGACGCATTGCTGCCGCCACAACCTCTGAGCCCTGATTGGCGACTCGTGCTTACCGTCAGCTCCTCTGCCGCCCCTCATTCGGCTCCGCCCAGACCCTCCTAGGCCTGCTTCGTGTTAATTCGCCCAAAATGAACCAAAGTCAGCGCAAAGGGGCATGAGGCTAGGGAGGCTGGAGAGTCTGTAGAAGTAGGACCTATTCTCCTGACTCTACTCAATGCAGAACTAACATAGGAAAAGGACTAAGCTTACAAATACAAAGAAATAACTATACCATCGCGAGGCTACATGTTGCTTGTGTGACTAACTATGAGGGGGAAATTTTATCCTTTATTATACTGACTGTACAAAACTCAAAACCACAACACTACCCCTCTCCCTTGTCAGACTCGTCCCCGAGTCGAACCTACAAAAATTGGAACGACCGGTTTTGAGAAAGATCTGGGACTAACTTTTACTGTTACATGTGACATATAGATGTGGTTCCCTCTAACATTTACTCTAACCCGTGTATGCGACAGTTTTAAAACACTAAATATGTCCCACCTACTGCGTTGAGTAGCTACTCTAATAGAATCACGCCCACAATTAACCGAATTGCGGAATTGTTTTCAAACTAAACATAGAGCCGGTGGGCAGCATTTTATATACAAGCACAAAACCCTGCTCCTTATTTACAATTCTATGACCCAGGACCTGTCCTTTTTGGAAAGAGGATTGGAGGGGAGAGAAAGCACAGCAAAGCACAAAACACATTCAAAAGTCATATTTTTGCTGCTTGCTTCTTGCTTCTTGCTGCTTGCATCTTATGTGTGCACATATCAAACCGGCAAGCCCCCGGCCCGGCATACAGGCCATTCCTGCTCTTCAAGGCTAAATAAACTTACAATTCTTCTCGTCCCTAGCACACAATAATAAAAATGCACAAAAACTGTGTTTATTGTATTCTGCCAGCAGGGCCAACCCTATGTGGTCCGACTGCATGACATTTATGCCACTCAAAACAAGTGGTCCGAAGATGCAAGGTGAGTTTGCAGCAAAGTGCTACACATGTGAGGTGTAAGGCCACAAAACTTGTGGTCCATAAGTGTAATATGTGCAGCAAAGTGTTTGTGGCAGCAGGATGCTGCACATGTGCAGCAAAGTTACACCAAAAGGATATGGCAGCAAAGTGCTGTGCCGTTCGGCTGCACATATGTAGCAAAGTGCAGCAGGGAGTGCTGCACAGGTCGATGGTGCTGCACAGTCCCACCACAAAAATGGTCCTGGGGTGGGGGGAGAGACAAAGCCCGACCAGCAAAGCGGAAAGGGCACAAAGGTACACAGCAATACAAGTTAATGCAGCATGAGGGCGCGGAAGAGCAAGCAGAGCAGGCTCGTCCCTAACCGTCCGTACCCCCCAACGTCACCTTACATTACCCTAGCCCTTCCTGGTATTTACAAATTCAAATTCGTCTCTACATCTTGTCTCCCATATCCCCCTTAGTCCGTGGGCTGAGTAGGGTTTACATGCACCCCCCCCCCCCACAACCTAACTTCCCGGGTATGTCCATGTACCCCCCACCTTAGGGGTTAGGAAAAACCATGTTAACAGAAAAAAAACTCATTCCCAAGGTACCTCCCACGCATATTTTGATGTTACCCCCCCTGTGTCAGTGATTTCCGAAAATTAGGGGTAGGCGAAATTCAAATGGCCATAACTTTTTACCTAGTCATCCTATGGTTGTATATTACCCCTCAAAATGTTTGTCCTGGGACACTCTTTACAATGTTATATGTTATATGCAAATGAGGTCACTAATGAGGTCACCAGAGGTCAAACTATGAGGGAATGAGTTTTTTTTTCTGTTAACATGGTTTTTCCTAACCCCTAGGGTGGGGGGTACATGGACATACCCGGGAAGTTAAGTTGTGGGGGGGGGGGGTGCATGTAAACCCTACTCAGCCCACGGACTACCTCTAAGCCAAATTCGTCTCCCAATCCCTCCCAGGAAGGAAGGAATGGAACAAACACAATGTCCCATTACGTCATGATGCGTCTTACTCACTCAACAGTTCACTTGATCTTGGTGCGGAGCTTCGTCCTCCTTGGTGAATGGATGTTGATGGCGCGAAGGGAATTCTCTCATCGCAACTACTCTACTGACATTTACTTTTTAACTACCCGGGGTCGTACCCTGCCAATCGGCCATCTTTAAACTATGTGGTTCTAAAAACCGACCGATCGGCCTTCAGCTCAACCGAGCGTCACTTTATAATAGCGCGTATTCCGGTTCATGCGCGTCTTCTTCACCCGCGTATCTCTCAAAGTTATTTGACGCTCTCAACTCCTGCTCGTCAACGATTCCTCCTGGTTGGTCAGTGCGCGTGAGTCCTCTGTTCATCAGCGAGTCCTCTTGAGGGCAAGTCCTATCATCAACGTGTCCTCTTGGGGGAAGTCCTCTCGGCGGCTTTGTGCAACGCTTATATAGATACGCCCTGAACCTTCTCGAACCCCCTCAAACCTTCCAACTACGCCCTGTGACGCAGTGCTGCCGCCATAACCTCTGAGCCCTGATTGGCGGCTCGTGCTTACCGTCAGCTCCTCTGCCGCCCCTCATTCGGCTCCACCCCGACCCTCCTAGGCCTGCCTCGTGTTAATTCGCCGAAAATGAACCAAAGTCAGCACAAAGGGGCATGAGGCTAGGGAGGCTGGAGAGTCGGTAGAGTTAGGACCTATTCTCCTGACTCTACTCAACGCAGAACTAACATAGGAAAAGGGCTAAGCTCACAAATACTAAGAATTAACGACACTATCGCGAGGCTACATGTTGCTTGTGTGACTAACTATGAGGGGGAAATTTTAACCTTTATTTTAATGACTGTACAAAACTCCAAACCGCAACAATATATATATATACATATATACATATATATATATATATATATATACTTTTTTTTTATTTTTTGTATACTGAATCGAGGCTCGTGAAAGAGTTAACATTTACTTCACAAACAAATCAACCAGACAAACAAAATATATAAAAAGAGGGAGCGGAAAACAAGATGGGGAGAGAAGGGGAAGCACACAAACACAACATTTGAGAGCAGGGAGATGTGTGGAAGGGAGAGGGCTTGGGGGGAGGAGGCGTGGGAAGGGGGGGGGGGTGGAGGGAGAAGTATAAAACACAAGGACACCAAGGACTTCCAGGACAGAAGTTGGTATTTCAAAAAAGTGGCATTGGGGTGAAATTAGCAGGGGTAGAAAAGATCAAGGTTTTGGATGGGGGAAGATAAGAGATGGTGGTGAACAGCTGTTTTAAAGACCTGGAGGGTGCAGTGGGATTGAAGAGAGTGAGGGAGTTTGTTCCAGAGGCGGGAGAAAAGAGGAATGAAGGAGTGAAGGTGAGCAGAGAGTCTTGATTTTGGCAGTTTGACCATAAGAGGGTTGCAGGCAGATCTTGTGCGACCTGTAGGAATATTTGCGGGACAGAGCCCAGAGAGAGCCGGGGGGGGGGGCAAGGCCAGAGAGGAGTCGGTAGAAGATGGAAAGACCACCAACCTGCCTGCGGTGAGTGAGTGAGAGGCCCTTAGAGTTAGCTTCATCGCAAGAGATTCCAATGATTCTGAATGCTTTGGTTTCAACAGCGTGAAGACGAGCTAGGTGTGAGGCAGGAGCACCAGCCCAGAGGGGAGAGCAGTATTCCATTGAGCTGCGGATGAAAGCCTTGTATGTGGTGAGGAGCTCAGGTGTGCCAAGGAAGGACTTCGCACGACGGAGGATGCCCAGGCGGCGACTGGCTTTGGAGGCCAGATTAGAAATGTGGTTTTCCCAGGAAAGATCATGGCAGATAGTGAGACCCAAAAGCTTGAGTGACAGAACTTCTTAGAGAGGATTATTCAGAAAGTGGATGGGAGGGTTGTCCAGTCGGTCTTTTCGGAGAGACATCGTAAGGGTGTGAGATTTGTCAGGATTGAAAGACATGTTCCACTTGTTTGCCCAGTCTGTGATTTTGTCCAGGTCTGCAGAGAGTGAGGAGGCAGCAGACTGCCGATCTGAGGGATGAAGAATGGAGCGACAGAGAGTAGAGTCATCAGCAAAGAGATACAGAGGATTTTCAAGAGAGTCAGAGAGATCATTGATGAAGACCAGAAAAAGCTCAGGGCCCAGAACACTGCCTTGTGGAACTCCAGCCTGAACAGGAAGAGGAGATGAGAGAAACCCATTCAGGGCTACATGTTGACTATGACTAGAGAGGAGGTCCGCCAGCCATGCGTGGAGATTTCCATGGATACCAAAAGAGGAGAGTTTGGTGAGCAGAGCGGGGTGCCAGACCGTATCGAAGGCACGTGATATGTCAAGGGAGTCTGCTCTAATTTCCTGTTTGGCATTGAGGACCTCCATCCATTGTTGAGAAAGCAGAAGCAGCATGTCCAGAGTAGAGTGTCCAGGTCTGAAACCAAATTGATGATCAGAGATCAAGCCATTGGAGAAGAGGAAAGATTTCATATCTGAAGCAATGATGGATTCCATGACTTTGCTGATAATTGGGAGAAGGCTGATTGGTCTGTAGTTGCTGGGATCTGTTTTTGCACCTTTTTGGGCAAAGCAGTGATGTTGGCAGATTTCCAAGCAGATGGAAGATGACCTTGAGCAAAAGAGAGGGTGAAGAGAACAGAGAGAGGGAGTGAAATAGCGGAAGAACAGGATTTTAGGACCCGTGGGCTGATGCCGTCAGGTCCAGTTGCAGAATCAGAGTCGAGGGTTGACAGAAACTTTTCCACCTTGTCAGGAGGAAAGGACACGGAGTCCAGGAGCAGCTGGGTACGACTGGGTACGGTGGGTACAGAGAGGGATGGGTTTGGGACACAAGATTTAGAGGCAAACACAGAGTTGAGGCATTCAGCTTTTTCACGTGCGGAGTCAGCCGTGTGGCCATTTGAGGTGAGGGAGGGGATGGAGGGGGAACAAACACCAGAAACAGATTTGACCAGACGCCACCAGGATTTGGAAGAGGGAGACAGATAAGAGAGTTCAGTCCTGAGAACGGAGAGATATTGTTTCCTGGCTCTCCTGAGGGTGGACACACACTTGTTTCGGGCTTTGTGAAAGGAAATGAGATTTCCTTCCGTTGGATTTGCTTTCCAGGAGACGAAAGCAAGTTGTTTCTGGGCAATAGCCTCACCACAAGATTCCGTGTACCATGGACGGGAGGAAGGGTATGACAACAGAAGACGAGATGGGATACATCTGTGCATGAGAGAGCAGTTTGCTTTGGAAGAATTCCCAGGAAGAATTTATGTCAGAGGCAGTAGAGATGGGAGACCAGTCCAGATGATTGATGGCTGCTTGAAGACCGTGCCAGTTGGCCTGAGTGAAATGCCAGACTCGTCGACGCTGAGGAGGCTCTCTGAGAATGGTCAGAGAGATGTCCACTTTAACAAGCACATGATCAGAAGAGCCGATTGGATCAGAAGAAGAGCAGCAGACATTTTCAGGGAAGTTAGTCATAACCAAGTCCAGAAGAGAAGATGCTCTGTTGACTGAAATCCGGGTCGGGAAATTGACAGATTGTGTCAGTCACAGTGAGTCACAGAAGTCCTTTGCTGAAGAGCCATGGCTGGTGAGAGGGGTACCCACACCCAGCCAACTGGCATGGTGACAGTTGAAATCACCACATATGAGGAAGAGAGAGTTGGGATGGGTAGATAGAAGTTGGTCCATATTCTCAGACAGCGAGATGTAGATGGAGTCATCACTGTTTGGTGGACGGTACAACACACATATGAACAAAAGGTGGGAGCGAAGGGGAAGCCGTAGCCAAAGGTATTCCTGGGGGTGAGGTGGAGAGAGGGCAGTGCAGGGCGAGTGAGGAAGAGAGTTTTTTTATAAAGATAGCAACCCCACCTCCAGGACGAGGCTCAGGTCTATCATACCGGAGGAGGGAGTAACCTGGGAGAGATACCAAGGAATCAGAGACATCATGAAGGAGGAAAGTTTCTGTTAAGCAGATCACGTCTGGTTTGTCAGAAGCAACCTGTATGGAGAGATCAGACAAGTTTGAGCGAAGGCCCGGATGTTTGAGGTCCATACTGTTGAGGAAGAGGAAGGGGGAGCATCGGATACAGAACAGGGGGGGGGGGGGAGCAGTAGGGTAAGATGTGGAAGAGGAGGAAGAGGTAGGGAGAGCTGTTGAAGGTGTGTCAGAGATTACAGAATAGCTTGGAGAAAGGGAAGAATGGGGCGAACAAAAGGTTTGATGGTGATTGGGTGAGGCGCAGTGAGGTGTTATTTGACGAGGGGGAAGAGTGAGGCAGAAGGTTGAGGGAGATGAAGGTGAAAGTTGGAAGGGGGAAGAAGCAGGGAGGACGCTTTGAAGGGGAGGGGTGAGAGGGAAGTCTAGGAGGGGAGGAGCGAGGGAGAGCCTCGGAGGGGAGGGGTGTGGGGGTAGATTTTAAAGGAATGGGTGATTGGGAAGATTTGGAGGGGAGGGGCAAGGGGGAAGATTTGAAAGAGATGGGTGATGGGGATGATTTGGAGGGGAGGGGCAAGGGGGTAGATTTAGAGGGGAGGGGTGATGGGAAATGGGATTTTGGGGTGATGGGATTTTGAAAAATGTACGATTAATGGGAAACGAACATTTATTGCAAAATGAGTTTCTTGAGACATTCGAGTCAAAAATACGTTTGAGGACACTGGAGGGAGGATGGAGTGCTGGAGAGTTTCGGGAATGAATGAAAGATGCACTATAAGAGATGGAATTTTTTTTTGGAATGAATGGATTTGGTGAGCAAGTCGAAAGCATCCTTTTATTGAAGAAGAAGAAAAAGGTGTTATAGAATATGACAGAATACAGGTCTTCAGGGTTCAGATGAGATATTTTTTAACAACGTGATCACAAACAACGTGGTCGAAGAACGAACGTACAAATAAGAATGAATAAACGAATAAGAACAGAAGGAAATGTTTTTTTTTTGAGATTTTAAAACAAGGAAGTATGGGATGAAAAGACCATGAAAAACAGAGACCGGAAAATAATTGCAGCGCGATCGGAGAACCGCTGAGACAAAAACAAAGCTTCAAGCCAAGGTCGGACACGGTAGCCTAGTACTAAACTTAGGCCTCAGAATACGCGATAAGAAAGACCGACGATTCTGTACACAGGTATGAAAAACCAACGCCAAGAATATTATTAAAGACACCCCAATAGGTACATACAAGACCAGTTTCGACAAAAACACAATTGTGAAAAGTTACTTAACTTTGAAAGCGAGCGCGCATGGACAGCTTTGAAGAGACGAGACCTCCAATCTTGCGCATGCGCATTTGCCAATGCGCATGCGCATGACTTGGCATTTAATTTGGAATATTTTTTTGTGGGGGTGAACTTACTTTTCAAGATGTCTTAGAACCAAACGTTCATTGGAATTATGTTGAAATCATTCTAGATTTTGTTAATGTGACCTTTAAAAGAAACAAAAACCACATTTGACATTTCGAAACAAATAAATTGATCCTTGAAAGTGATGTAAACTGATATCGAACTCAATTCATGGACAGTACTGTGTTAAACTTCTGTACGTTTTCCAGAAGTATCTCTTTATTTTACACATTAGCCAAAAAAATTTCTAAAAAAACAAAAGTTAAATTACAACTGGGATTACGGACAGTAAAATTACAGTTTAGTACTTTGTGTAACCCGCACGAGCATTCAGGAGAGCACGTACACGTTGAGGCATGCTATTCACGAGATTTGCCAAGGTTTGGACAGGAATCGCTTGCCATGCAGTGACAATAGCCTGCTGCAATTCACGCACAGAGGTCGGCTGCTGGTCCAAGTGGTCGATTTGACGCGTTAATTCTGCCCACAAGTTCTCTATCGGATTCATATCCGGGGACATGGCAGGCCACTCCATATGCTCTACACCACGGTCAGCAAGAAAGTGTTGGATCATGCGAGCACTATGAGGCTGTGCATTGTCATCTTGGAAGACAAAGTTTCCTCGAAAGGCTGCACGAGCAAATGGAAGCAATGTTTCTTCCAGAATGGCCCTGTACTTGAACTGGTTCAGGTTTCCATTCAGAACAACCAGGTCAATTTTGCCCCCTGCATAAAAAGCAGTCCAAACGGTCACCGCACCACCTCCAGCTTGGACTCTTGGCACTATACAATCTTTGTTGTAGGCTTCATGCACTTGTCTGCGCACTTGGATGCGGCCATCTTGACGATAGACCAGAAATCTAGACTCGTCACTGAAGGTCACGTGATTCCAGTGTCCTGGCTGCCATTGACGGTGCTCTGTGGCCCACTGCAATCGGCGCTGGTGGTGTTGTCTGGTAAGGCGTGGCTTTCTCAGGGGACGCCTGGCACGATAGCCTGCTTGAACCAGTCGTTGGTTGACTAGCCTTCTGGATACAGGCACATTTGTCAGTTGCTGCCACTCAGCCCTAAGCCGATTAGCTGACTTGGTACGGCCATTGCGGACTAACCGGTGCAGATGGCGATCATCCCTCCTTGTGGTTCTGCGGGGACGTCCTGGCCTCGGCATTGAAGTAGGGACACCCCACTGAGCATTTCGTTTCAGGATCTTGGACACCTGACCGTGAGTGATGCCATACTGCCGAGCAATAGCACGCTGTTTCATGCCGTAATTTCGTAAAGCCACCACTCCATGACAAACAGCATTGTCGAGTTGACGGACCATCTCCAGAGAAAGCGGCAATAACTTTTGGAGACGTGCAGAAGTTGTTTTCCACTATTACAGAACGCAAAAACCCTTGTATACCCGATTGTGAAGCCAATCATCAAATGCACCTGTCTGTACATTTTGCCATGCCACCTGTGAAATAATCCTGTTGTGACTTCTTGCTGCGACAGACAATCAGTGACATGGTTCTTTTAACAAATAAATCACCAAAGTGTAAAAGAAACTCACCAGATTGATATACTGAGTTAAGAAATTAAACCCAAGTCAAGAAAAAAAAAATATCCATATTAAATGCCAAGTCTGTATATATATATATATATATATATATATATATATATATATATATATATATATATATATATATATATATATATATATATATATATATATATATATATATATATGTATGTATGTATGTATATATATGTATGTATGTATGTATGTATATATATGTATGTATGTATGTATGTATATATATATATATATGTATGTATGTATGTATATATATATATATATGTATGTATGTATGTATATATATATATATGTATGTATGTATGTATATATATATATATATATATATATGTATGTATGTATATATATATATATGTATGTATGTATGTATGTATATATATATATATATTGTTACGGAACCCAACCTCGGCCTCTGTTCCCCTTATCGAGGGGGGATTAGTCCCCTCGTTTATGACTGACCGACGTGGTCCCTGACGCTGTACAGCGACCTCCGGAAAGGCCGGTGGCACAGCCCCGTTCGTACCGCGGACAGATGTTAATTGCCGAGCGGTTTTAGCAACCGCAGCACGAACTAGTAACAATGACTAGTCCCGATTCCTGAACGTTGGCCAAATCGTGCCACAGGTATTCAATTTGGAAAATACAAAGACGACGGATGTGAAGAAGAAGGAGACAAAAGGTATGAAAGACAAATATAATTTATTACTAATATTTACACAATTAAAAGAAACCAAGGAGGAGGAAGGATAATAAAACAAAAACAGAAGAAGAAGAAGCGGACACAGTGCACCTTAGCTTACCTATACAGTCTTACTTCATACCCCAGGACTAGACAAAAGACAGAATACGTGCACACTTACACGACTGGGGAATGGAGGCAGGAATGACTGGAAGGAGGAATGGGAAGGCCCAGGCAACGGTCGGCGTCGAGGTCCGGCTCCAGGAGTCGACGCGCGTTGTGGCGGGAAAACTTGCAGGCCGCGAGCGCGTATCGTTCACCGCGAGCGGACTGGGGTGCTTCGTTTTCTCCCGAACTCTGGACTCCGGGCTCCTCAGCTCCACTTCAACGCCACCTCAACGCCACTCAACGCCACTAAACGCCACTTCAACGTCACTCAACGCCACACTCCTGGTCCTCCTCTCACGCAACTCAAGACTTGATCCAACCAACTCTCCAAAAAGGCTTGCGTGTGCGTTTTTATAGCGCGCCTCGACATCAACCCGCGCCACGCCCCTCCTGGTCTCCCACCAGTCCTGATTGGCGGGTCGGGGCTCGTTGGCTCCACCTTGTGATGACGAGCGGCGGCCAACGCCCTGGATTTGGCGGCCGCTCCCCCTTCCTCTCCGCTCTGACCGCGTGGTCAATGGAGTTTTGCGGCGAAAACCACAAAGCAACAGCGGAATGCAGAAAACCGCCCAATAGCTGTTGGCAATTCGTGACCAAAAGGGGAATGGGAAGCGAATCTACCTTATTTGAATTTGGTGCAATGGAGTGTCACCTAATCGAAGCCACAGCCTTAATCTAATACACATAAGAGATAACTACTGAACAAGGAGGAAATCTATGATTGGCTACGTGGATGTTTATGAAATAACTACGGGAACGACCTTTGACCTTTATACACAACAAATGGAGGAAGGAGGGTGATCTTTTACAACAACAATAAAAAAACACAATTCTGAAATCCATAACACTGCACCCTCCTCCTCTTAGGCACAACCCGGGCCTATTACTTTTACCTTTAGTGTGGCACGTAGGTGTAGTTCCCTCTACATTTAACCTGACCCTGAGTGTGACAGTTTTAAAACACAAATAAATATGTCCCGCTGCTCCATTGCACCCTGCCTAACAGACTCACGCCCACAGCTAACCGAATTGCGGAATTGTCTTCAAACTCTCGTCTCAGATCTTGGAGACGGCGGCAGGGATTTTCGAAGCTCCACACGGTCTCCACGTTTTTCGAAGTTAAGTCTGTTCACAATTGTATTTTGTCGAAACTGTATTTATCTTTCGGTGTGTGAAGTTATTGTGTGCAACTTTGGTTGTTTCTCGGTGTTTATCTTTCATAAATTGATCGTCTGTTTGCCGTGTCGCGAGCAAGGCCTTGTACAGTGTGCACTGTACAACCTTGAGGCTTTGTTTTTCTCTCAGTGGTCCGTCGTTTGTGATCCAATAACTTTCGTTCTCTGTATTCCCAGTCTTTTCACCCATAGCCTACTTCCTTGTGTAAATCTCAACTCAAAAAAAAAAAAAAAAAAACATTTCCTGCTCTGTTCTCATTCGTTTATTCATTCTTATTCGTTCGTTCGTTCTTCGACCACGTGTTTCTCCCCCATTTCCCCAGATAGTTTTCACTCATTAACCTTCAATGTTTACACTTTCCCCTCAAGTTATGTATTCCGTCATATTTTATAACACCTTTTTCTTCTTCTTCTTTAAAAGGCTGCTTTCGACTTGCTCACCAAATCAATTCATCCCAAAAAAAATATCCATCTCCTATAGTGCCTTTGTTCTACATTCCCTAAACTCTCCTGCACTCCATCCTCCATCCAGCGTCCTTAAACGTATTTTTAACTCGAAGGTCACAAGAAACTCATTTTGCAATAAATGTTCGTTTCCCATAAATCGTACACTTTCAAAAATCCAATCTCACCCCTCCCCTCCAAATCTTCCCCATAACCCCTCCCCTCCAAATCTTCCCCATCACCCCTCCCCTCCAAATCTTCCCCATCACCCATCCCTTTCAAATCTCCCCCCTTGCCCCCTCCCTCCTAAACTACCCCCTCACCCCTCCCCGCCAAGACGCCCCCTCGCCCCTCCCCTCCTAGAATCCTGCCTCACCCCTCCCCTCCAAATCTCCCCCATATCCCATCCCTTTCAAATCCCTCCCCTTGTCCCTTCCCTCCCAAACTCCCCCCTCACCCCTCCCCTTCAAATCTCCCCACCCTCATTGCTTCTCAATTTCCCCCCGCTCACTCCCCCTCCTCAAAGCGTCCTCCCCGCTTCTTCCCCCTTCAAACTCTCACCTCCATCTCCCCCAACCTTCTGCCTCGCTCTTCCCCCTCCTCAAATAACACCTCATTGTGGCTCACCCAATCACCATCAAACCTTTTGTCCGCCCCATCCTGCCCTTTCTCCGAGCTATTCTGAAATCTCTGACACACCTTCAACAGCTCTCCCTACCTCTTCCACCTCTTCCACATCTTACCCTACCCCTCCTCCCCCCTGTTCTGTATCTGATGCTCCCCCTTCCTCTTCATTAACGGTATGGACCTCAAACATCCGGGGCCTTCGTTCAAACTTAACCGATCTCTCCATACAGGTTGCTTCTGTCAAACCAGACGTGATCTGCTTAACAGAAACTTTCCTCCTTTATGATGTCTCTGATTCCATAGTATCTCTCCTGGGCTACTCCCTCCTCCGGTATGATAGACCTGAGCCTCGTCCTGGAGGCGGGGTTGCTATCTTTATCAAAAACTCTCTTCCTCACTCGCCCTGCACTGCACTCTCTCCACCTCACCCCCAGGAATACCTCTGGCTACGGCTTCCCCTTCGCTCCCACCTCTTGTTCATATGTGTGTTGTACCGTCCACCAAACAGTGATGACTCCATCTACATCTCGCTGTCTGATGATATGGACCAACTTCTATCTACTCATCCCAACTCTCTCTTCCTCATATGTGGTGATTTCAACTGTCATCATGCCAGTTGGCTGGGTGTGGGTACCTCTCTCACCAGCCATGGCTCCTCAGCAAAGGACTTCTGCGACTCACTGGGACTGACACAATCTGTCAATTTCCCGACCCGGATCTCAGTCAACGGAACATCTTCTCTTCTGGACTTGGTTATGACTAACTTCCCTGAAAATGTCTGCTGCTCTTCTTCTGCTCCGATCGGAACATCTGATCATGTCCTTGTTAAAGTGGACATCTCTCTGACCATCCTCAGGGAGCCTGCTCAGCGTCGACGAGTCTGGCATTTCACTCAGGCCAACTGGCACGGTCTTCAAGCAGCCATCAATCATCTGGACTGGTCTCCCATCTCTACCACCTCTGACATCAACTCATCCTGGGAATTCTTCCAAAGTAAATTGCTCTCTCTCATGCACAGATTTATCCCATCTCGTCTTCAGTTGTCATACCCTTCCTCCCGTCCATGGTACACGGAATCTTGTGGTGAGGCTGTTGCCCAGAAACAACTTGCCTTCGTCTCCTGGAAAGCAAATCCAACGGAAGGAAATCTCATTTCCTTTCACAAAGCCCGAAACAAGTGTGTGTCCACCCTCAGGAGAGCCAGGAAACAATATCTCTCCGTTCTCAAGACCGAACTCTCTTATCTGTCTCCCTCTTCCAAATCCTGGTGGCGTCTGGTCAAATCCGTTTCTGGTGTTTGTTCCCCCTCCATCCCCTCCCTTACCTCAAACGGCTACACAGCTGACTCCGCACGTGAAAAAGCTGAATGCCTCAACTCTGTGTTTGCCTCTAAATCTTGTGTCCCAAACCCATCCCTCTCTGTACCCACCATACCCAGTCGTACCCTGCTGCTCCTGGACTCCGTGTCCTTTCCTCCTGACAAGGTGGAAAAGTTTCTGTCAACCCTCGACTCTGATTCTGCAACTGGACCCGACGGCATCAGCCCACGGGTCCTAAAATCCTGCTCTGCTGCTCTATCTCACCCTCTCTCTGTTCTCTTCACCCTCTCTTTTGCTCAAGGTCAACTGCCATCTGCTTGGAAATCAGCCAACATCACCGCTTTGCACAAAAAAGGTGCAAAAACAGATCCTAGCAACTACAGACCAATCAGCCTTCTCCCAATTATCAGCAAAGTCATGGAATCCATCATTGCTTCTGATATGAAATCTTTCCCCTTCTCCAATGGCTTGATCTCTGATCATCAATTTGGTTTCAGACCAGGTCACTCTACTCTGGACATGCTGCTTCTGCTGTCTCAACAATGGATGGAGGTCCTCAATGCCAAACAGGAAATTAGAGCTGTCTCCCTCGACATATCACGTGCCTTCGACACGGTCTGGCACCCCGCTCTGCTCACCAAACTCTCCTCTTTTGGTATCCATGGAAATCTCCACGCATGGCTGGCGGACTTCCTCTCTAGTCGTCGTCAACGTGTGGCCCTGAATGGGTTTCTCTCATCTCCTCTTCCTGTTCAGGCTGGAGTTCCCCAAGGCAGTGTTCTGGGCCCCGTGCTTTTTCTGGTCTTCATCAATGATCTCTCTGACTCTCTCGAAAATCCTCTCTATCTCTTTGCTGATGACTCCACTCTCTGCCGCTCCATTCCTCTTCCCTCAGATCGGCAGTCTGCTGCCTCCTCACTCTCTGAAGACCTGGACAAAATCACAGACTGGTCAAACAAGTGGAACATGTCTTTCAATCCTGACAAATCTCACACTCTTACTATGTCTCTCCGAAAAGATCGACTGGACAACCCTCCCATCTACTTTCTCAACAATCCTCTCCAAGAAGTTCTGTCGCTCAAGATTTTGGGTCTCACTATCTGCCATGATCTTTCTTGGGAAAACCACATTTCCAAGCTGGCCTCCAAAGCCAGTCGCCGACTGGGCATCCTCCGTCGTGCGAAGTCCTTCCTCGGCACACCTGAGCTCCTCACCACATACAAGGCTTTCATCCGCAGCTCAATGGAATACTGTTCTCCCCTATGGGCCGGTGCTCCTGCCTCACACCTAGCTCGGCTTCACGCTGTTGAAACCAAAGCTTTCAGAATTATTGGAATCTCCCGCGATGAAGCTATCTCTGAGGGCCTTTCACTCACTCACCGCAGGCAGGTAGGTGGTCTTTCTGTCTTCTACCGACTCCTCTCCGGCCTTGCACCCCCAGCTCTCTCTGTGCTCTGTCCCCCAAATATTCCTACAGGTCGCACAAGATCTGCCAGCAACCCTCTGATGGTTAAACTGCCGAAATCTCGGCTCTCCGCTCACCTTCACTCTTTCATTCCTCTTTTCTCCCGCCTCTGGAACAAACTCCCTCACTCCCTTCAATCCCACTCCTCCCTCCAGGTCTTTAAAACAGCTGTTCACCACCATCTCTTATCTTCCCCCATCCAAAACCTTGATCTTTTCTACCCCCGCTAATTCACCCCAGATCCACCTTGTTTGAAATTCCAACTTCTTTCCTGGAAGTCCTGGCAGTGTCCATATGTTTTATACCTCTCCCACTGCCCCCTTCCCACGCCCCCCCCCCCCCCAAAGCCCTCGCCCTCTCTCAGATCTCTCGATGTCTCCATGTCTCTCGGTCCCTGCTCTCAAATGTTGTGTTTGTGTCCTTCCCCCTCTCTCCCCATCTTGTCTACCGCTCCCTATGTTATATGTTTTATGTGTCGGTTTGTCTTTCTGTGTGATTAATGTTCGCTCTTTCACGAGCCTCGATATTGTATACAAAAAAAAAAAAAAAAAAAAAAAAAACTACAACATGAACGATGGGGGAGCCTTATTTACAGTTACTCTACTTGTATTTACAGAACGCAACCCAGGACCTGTGATTGTTCTTTTGGGGGGGGGAGACAGCCTGTGCTGCATCGACGCACCAGAAAACACCAAAACGCACCAAAGCACCCAACCGCACCTAAGCACCATCAAGCACCAATCGGTGCACAGTCATCACTGTTTGTAATAAATAACTCAACAAACCCCTGCTGGTGTCTTGCTCTTCGGCTCCCTCTGCTGGCTATTTGTTATTCTTCCGGATGTTGTCAACTTCGTCTTCTTGCTGGCGGCCTATTTGGTGGAAATAAAACTTGCACAAAACGTGTCCATTGTTTTTATTTATGGCCCATAGGGCCGACTAGGGGTGGTTCACCTGTGTGGCATAGGTGCCCTGTGACCAAGGTCCGCCAGCAAGATCTCGGGCCATCATGGCCGGTTCCAGCAGAGGGGCCATGCCCCAACCCATGGGGTCCATCAGTGGTGCTCAGCCACAGACATGTGGTCCATAAGGTGGTGTATCGATGCAGACAGCTGGTTTCGGGAGTTTCGGGCACACAATGGCGGACTCCCTCACGGTCCCCTCGGCACCCAGTGGCGCACAGTCCTCGGGTGGGAGACAAGGGGGGGGGGGAAGAAGACAGGTGAGCGAGGGGTAAGGTCACAAGGGTACACATCAAACAAGGTAATGCAGGACGAGGTGCGTACGGAGAGCGAAGTGAGAAAGCTCGTCCCTACCGTATGCCCCCCACATGTGACCTACACTACCCCCCCTTGCCTCTCCCCATATTTACAAAAACCTACACATTTACCAATTCGTCACTACTGTCACGTCTTCCCCATATTTCCCCTATACCAAATTCGTCCCCACAATCCCTCTAACCAAAATTTGCCATCACCAATTCATCATCAATCCTCATAAGGAGGGAGAGATGGAACACAAAGCACAATGTCACACCCACGTCATGATGCATCTCACAATCCAAACATTTGCAACCAAAATAATAACAATCAAAACATGGCATGGTGTGGAGGCACGTCGTCACCTCAGGTGAGTGGATGTAGATGGTGCGAGGAGACTTCAATCCTAACTATCCTCTAGATGACATTAACACACTTTACACTACCCGGGGTCTTTCCCTGCCAAACCATTGGCCATCTTACTCTATACAGTTTTAAGAACCAAATTCCCATTGACCAAACTGTGGTGCTTCATCAATTTGGGGTCTCACTCCCCCGATTCAACTCCCTGTGCCCTTGCACAATTTCCGGGCTGAGTCGTGTAGCTCTCCCAGCAGGTCTACCCACCTGCACACCTCCACCACTATAGTTGCCTCCGAGCTTACCTGCTCCTCACCCTAACCTATCTAACGGGGGAAGGCCCTCTGGCGCTTACCCCACTCGGTGCCCTCTGGCACTGGGCTACCCGGGTCACAGGCACACACAACAACTCTACCAGCTCCCAGAGCCCACCTGCGGCGTCACCTGGCTGACATCCTAAAAGTGGCGGAGTGCTCAACCAACTACACACACTAACAGGCTACACGCCCAGCCATTTCCACAACACTAATGCACCCATCCAAACTCCATTCTTCCACACGCACCACTGATGCCAATATCCAGCCACAATTTACCTGTACCCTCAACCTAACTCTTAAACTACCCTCCCCGGCCGGGTATTCGTGATGGGGTCCATCCTCCTTTTCCCCATCCACACCTTCGCACCATCCACTCCACTCCACAGTTTCCACCATACTCACTCCACGACCATCCATTCCACACTCCATATAATCCATACTCCATGTATTCCACACAACCATTCTCCATACACCTGTAGTTGCACACCTGTGCAATCACTCCTGGTGCTTTCTGCGCCCTCCTTCCTCTCTGGACCATTCGGTCAACACAACACACATCACCATCACTCACTCATACACTGCTCCATCCACCTGTTCAGTTGCACACCTGTGCAATCTCACCTGGTGCCACCTGCACCCTCCTTCCTCCAAAGCTCCTTCAATCATTCAATACAATGCACAACCACAATCGTTCCTCATGCACTGCTCCATACACTTCCACGCTCAAAACCATTCACAATCACCTTCTCACAATACACTCCTGAGTACACCTTCAATTCTCAAACAACCATTGCCTCAGGCACCCAGATTTTCCCACGCTCACACACACACATCTCTCCCGAGCATTGCCCCGCAATTCCTCATTTCACCGATATCAATACTCACTCACACGGCATCATCTAATCTACCTGATGCCCTGCTAAAACTCGCGCTTCCCCGTCGCCCCTTATATTATTGCGCTCCCTCGTCATTATCATCCAACTACCCTCTCTATGTCCCCGACTACCTGTCCAATGTTGCTACCTAACCTTACCGTTACCTATGGTCAATCTTCTCTAGATCCCTACACACTTTATCCAAACCCTCCCCGGGTTAGTTTTCACTGCCATAAACCCCATAAAACTATTGCTCCTTTGCCCCCTCTGTGAGGGATGGCAGAGTTGCCATCCCACCACATCGAGCATCTCTCACTATAAATTTTGCTCTCAAATTCCAGTCAATCAAAAATTTCCAATCACAAATTCCCTATCCCTACCAACATGTCCATTAACTTGAGCCTCGGTGCGTCTTTACATCCTCAAAGCCCGGCTTCGCAAAGCCGAGCAATGAATTCGGGTGGTTTGTTGCCTGCAGTTGGATCCGTCCGGCATTCACGATTCTGGAGAGGAGGCATGCTCGGGCCGAGGTTCCACGCATCATCGCAGCTCAGAACCTTGCGGTCTCCGGCCCGACGACCGAGGCTCGCCCGGTCGGAACCCCGTCCCCGCCAGGGGGCGAAGGTCCGACCCGGCTCCCTTCCCCCGGAATCGCGCCGATCGCTGCTCTGACGCGGCCCCGACCATTCAGTGCGGGGCCCGACCCGAATCGTGCGCGACGCTCCATAGCGGGGCGACGCAGCATCGATCCGCGCGAAGCTTCGCATCCAACAAAGCACGATCCACGCGAAGCTTCGCATCCAACAAAGCGCGCCGCGCACCGAGCGCCCGCGTCGGCTATCCGTCACTCTAAACGCTACCCCGTTCAACGTCGATGCTTCACTTGCATACGCGACGCGTTTCACACTCACAAAACCTGGCATTCCAATGCTGCCCGGTGCCCGTACATTCCACACACTCCGTCCATTCCACCAACGCACTCCCTGTTACACACCACACCTCTCGCGCACCCTCTTGTGCACACTCACCGTTCGCACACTTCGGTCCACACCTCTCTTCCGTTACGTCCTCCGTAACACTCACCATGGGCGTGCACTCTTGCATCCACCCACTAACGCGCTCCGATGTGCCCTCCCGCACACGCGCCACAACCAACTCAGCTGTGCTCCCTCGCACACGTTCGACCATTCCAGGTGTGCATTCTCGCACCCGCTCCACCACCAACTCACTCTCCGTGTCACTCTCACCCTCGCACGTACACTCCGTATCGCTCTCACTCCCTGGGTCACACCCCGTACACCCCGACGTGCATTCCCACTCGCATTCGGTATCACGCCCATACTTTATAACACGCTCACTCTTTGACGCACACTTTTTCCTCACACGCGCGCCATTTCCACTCACACGGGACCCTTCACCAACGCCCGGGTGCCATATTGATCCCAATTGCGCGACAATTCTCTTCGCGCCAAACCCACTCTTACAAAATCTCCCGGCACCACATACAGCCTGTCTCACCTTCGGGGTTCTTCTTCCTCCCTGCATCAACACCTGCAAATCTTTATAAGGATTAATGAGCACAGCATCAAGGTGTGAATTCAGACTTTGCACCTTATCCATTCCTTCCTCCAAATGTTGCTCTTCTACGTCTGCCGTCTCTCCAATTTCAACTATACCCATAATTTCTTTGTTCACCTCGACGACCGTTGGCTTTAATAAAATCCCCTCTACCTCAGCGGTCGCCGGCTGCCCCAAACCTCGGGTCGCGATCTCTATACCCGTCATTTTACCCGTGCTTTTCTCCACTTCACCCAACCAGTGCTCCTCGACCCGCTTTACCTCCTCGTGCACCCGTGGGACCTGCTCGCCCAACCTGCGGTCTCTGTTCCTCTCCAACCCCTCATTAATTTCTTTGGCTTGGCCAACCATGCCCCCCAGTTTGTCCCCTAATCTGCTTCCGAATCCCTCAAATTTGCTTCCGAGTCCCTCAGATTTGCCTCCAAGTCCCTCAAATTTACCTCTGAGTCCCTCCAATTTATTTCCCAGCTGTTCACTGGTACCCCTTGCTTCGTCCCTCATTGCTCCCAATTGCTCACTGGTACTCCTCGCTTCGTCCCTCATTGCTCTGATCATTCTGCTTTCCATTTTCTCACTGTCAGCCCTCCTTCTGTCTTCCATTGGAGATCTCGCGAGATCTCGGAGACGGTGGGAGGGATTTTCGAAGCTCCACACGGTCTCCACGTTTTTCGAAGTTAAGTCTGTTCACAATTGTATTTTGTCGAAACTGTATTTATCTTTCGGTGTGTGAAGTTATTGTGTGCAACTTTGGTTGTTTCTCGGTGTTTATCTTTCATAAATTGATCGTCTGTTTGCCGTGTCGTGTCTTGAGGCCTTGTACAGTGTGCACTGTACAACCTTGAGGCTTTGTTTTTCTCTCAGCGGTCCGTCGTTTGTGATCCAATAACTTTCGTTCTCTGTATTCCCAGGCTTTTCACCCATAGCCTACTTCCTTGTGTAAATCTCAACTCAAAAAAAAACAAAACAAAAAAAAAAAACATTTCCTTCTCTGTTCAACTGTTCAACCACTTCTCTGTTCAACCACCACATACAATTCGTTTATTCATTCTTATTCGTTCGTTCGTTCTTCGACCACGTGTTTCTCCCCCATTTCCCCAGATAGTTTTCACTCATTAACCTTCAATGTTTACACTTTCCCCTCAAGTTATGTATTCCGTCATATTTTACAACACCTTTTTCTTCTTCTTCTTTAAAAGGCTGCTTTCGACTTGCTCACCAAATCAATTCATCCCAAAAAAAATATCCATCTCCTATAGTGCCTTTTTTCTACATTCCCTAAACTCTCCTGCACTCCATCCTCCATCCAGCGTCCTTAAACGTATTTTTAACTCGAAGGTCACAAGAAACTCATTTTGCAATAAATGTTCGTTTCCCATAAATCGTACACTTTCAAAAATCCAATCTCACCCCTCCCCTCCAAATCTTCCCCATAACCCCTCCCCTCCAAATCTTCCCCATCACCCCTCCCCTCCAAATCTTCCCCATCACCCATCCCTTTCAAATCTCCCCCCTTGCCCCCTCCCTCCTAAACTACCCCCTCACCCCTCCCCGCCAAGACGCCCCCTCGCCCCTCCCCTCCTAGACTCCTGCCTCACCCCTCCCCTCCAAATCTCCCCCATATCCCATCCCTTTCAAATCCCTCCCCTTGTCCCTTCCCTCCCAAACTCCCCCCTCACCCCTCCCCTTCAAATCTCCCCACCCTCATTGCTTCTCAATTTCCCCCCTCTCACTCCCCCTCCTCAAAGCGTCCTCCCCGCTTCTTCCCCCTTCAAACTCTCACCTCCATCTCCCCCAACCTTCTGCCTCGCTCTTCCCCCTCCTCAAATAACACCTCATTGTGGCTCACCCAATCACCATCAAACCTTTTGTCCGCCCCATCCTTCCCTTTCTCCGAGCTATTCTGAAATCTCTGACACACCTTCAACAGCTCTCCCTATCTCTTCCACCTCTTCCACATCTTACCCTACCCCTCCTCCCCCCTGTTCTGTATCTGATGCTCCCCCTTCCTCTTCATTAACGGTATGGACCACAAACATCCGGGGCCTTCGTTCAAACTTAACTGATCTCTCCATACAGGTTGCTTCTGTCAAACCAGACGTGATCTGCTTAACAGAAACTTTCCTCCTTTATGATGTCTCTGATTCCATAGTATCTCTCCCAGGCTACTCCCTCCTCCGGTATGATAGACCTGAGCCTCGTCCTGGAGGCGGGGTTGCTATCTTTATCAAAAACTCTCTTCCTCACTCGCCCTGCACTGCACTCTCTCCACCTCACCCCCAGGAATACCTCTGGCTACGGCTTCCCCTTTGCTCCCACCTCTTGTTCATATGTGTGTTGTACCGTCCACCAAACAGTGATGACTCCATCTACATCTCGCTGTCTGATGATATGGACCAACTTCTATCTACTCATCCCAACTCTCTCTTCCTCATATGTGGTGATTTCAATTGTCACCATGCCAGTTGGCTGGGTGTGGGTACCTCTCTCACCAGCCATGGCTCTTCAGCAAAGGACTTCTGCGACTCACTGGGACTGACACAATCTGTCAATTTCCCGACCCGGATCTCAGTCAACGGAACATCTTCTCTTCTGGACTTGGTTATGACTAACTTCCCTGAAAATGTCTGCTGCTCTTCTTCTGCTCCGATCGGATCATCTGATCATGTCCTTGTTAAAGTGGACATCTCTCTGACCATCCTCAGGGAGCCTGCTCAGCGTCGACGAGTCTGGCATTACACTCAGGCCAACTGGCATGGTCTTCAAGCAGCCATCAATCATCTGGACTGGTCTCCCATCTCTACCACCTCTGACATCAACTCATCCTGGGAATTCTTCCAAAGTAAATTGCTCTCTCTCATGCACAGATTTATCCCATCTCGTCTTCAGTTGTCATACCCTTCCTCCCGTCCATGGTACACGGAATCTTGTGGTGAGGCTGTTGCCCAGAAACAACTTGCCTTCGTCTCCTGGAAAGCAAATCCAACGGAAGGAAATCTCATTTCCTTTCACAAAGCCCGAAACAAGTGTGTGTCCACCCTCAGGAGAGCCAGGAAACAATATCTCTCCGTTCTCAAGACCGAACTCTCTTATCTGTCTCCCTCTTCCAAATCCTGGTGGCGTCTGGTCAAATCCGTTTCTGGTGTTTGTTCCCCCTCCATCCCCTCCCTTACCTCAAACGGCTACACAGCTGACTCCGCACGTGAAAAAGCTGAATGCCTCAACTCTGTGTTTGCCTCTAAATCTTGTGTCCCAAACCCATCCCTCTCTGTACCCACCATACCCAGTCGTACCCTGCTGCTCCTGGACTCCGTGTCCTTTCCTCCTGACAAGGTGGAAAAGTTTCTGTCAACCCTCGACTCTGATTCTGCAACTGGACCCGACGGCATCAGCCCACGGGTCCTAAAATCCTGCTCTGCTGCTCTATCTCACCCTCTCTCTGTTCTCTTCACCCTCTCTTTTGCTCAAGGTCAACTGCCATCTGCTTGGAAATCAGCCAACATCACCGCTTTGCACAAAAAAGGTGCAAAAACAGATCCTAGCAACTACAGACCAATCAGCCTTCTCCCAATTATCAGCAAAGTCATGGAATCCATCATTGCTTCGGATATGAAATCTTTCCTCTTCTCCAATGGCTTGATCTCTGATCATCAATTTGGTTTCAGACCAGGTCACTCTACTCTGGACATGCTGCTTCTGCTGTCTCAACAATGGATGGAGGTCCTCAATGCCAAACAGGAAATTAGAGCCGTCTCCCTCGACATATCACGTGCCTTCGACACGGTCTGGCACCCCGCTCTGCTCACCAAACTCTCCTCCTTTGGTATCCATGGAAATCTCCACGCATGGCTGGCGGACTTCCTCTCTAGTCGTCGTCAACGTGTGGCCCTGAATGGGTTTCTCTCATCTCCTCTTCCTGTTCAGGCTGGAGTTCCCCAAGGCAGTGTTCTGGGCCCCGTGCTTTTTCTGGTCTTCATCAATGATCTCTCTGACTCTCTCGAAAATCCTCTCTATCTCTTTGCTGATGACTCCACTCTCTGCCGCTCCATTCCTCTTCCCTCAGATCGGCAGTCTGCTGCCTCCTCACTCTCTGAAGACCTGGACAAAATCACAGACTGGTCAAACAAGTGGAACATGTCTTTCAATCCTGACAAATCTCACACTCTTACTATGTCTCTCCGAAAAGATCGACTGGACAACCCTCCCATCTACTTTCTCAACAATCCTCTCCAAGAAGTTCTGTCGCTCAAGATTTTGGGTCTCACTATCTGCCATGATCTTTCTTGGGAAAACCACATTTCCAAGCTGGCCTCCAAAGCCAGTCGCCGACTGGGCATCCTCCGTCGTGCGAAGTCCTTCCTCGGCACACCTGAGCTCCTCACCACATACAAGGCTTTCATCCGCAGCTCAATGGAATACTGTTCTCCCCTATGGGCCGGTGCTCCTGCCTCACACCCAGCTCGGCTTCACGCTGTTGAAACCAAAGCTTTCAGAATTATTGGAATCTCCCGCGATGAAGCTATCTCTGAGGGCCTTTCACTCACTCACCGCAGGCAGGTAGGTGGTCTTTCTGTCTTCTACCGACTCCTCTCCGGCCTTGCACCCCCAGCTCTCTCTGTGCTCTGTCCCCCAAATATTCCTACAGGTCGCACAAGATCTGCCAGCAACCCTCTGATGGTTAAACTGCCGAAATCTCGGCTCTCTGCTCACCTTCACTCTTTCATTCCTCTTTTCTCCCGCCTCTGGAACAAACTCCCTCACTCCCTTCAATCCCACTCCTCCCTCCAGGTCTTTAAAACAGCTGTTCACCACCATCTCTTATCTTCCCCCATCCAAAACCTTGATCTTTTCTACCCCCGCTAATTCACCCCAGATCCACCTTGTTTGAAATTCCAACTTCTTTCCTGGAAGTCCTGGCAGTGTCCATATGTTTTATACCTCTCCCACTGCCCCCTTCCCACGCCCCCCCCCCCCCAAAGCCCTCGCCCTCTCTCAGATCTCTCGATGTCTCCATGTCTCTCGGTCCCTGCTCTCAAATGTTGTGTTTGTGTCCTTCCCCCTCTCTCCCCATCTTGTCTACCGCTCCCGATGTTATATGTTTTATGTGTCGGTTTGTCTTTCTGTGTGATTAATGTTCGCTCTTTCACGAGCCTCGATCTTGTATACAAAAAAAAAAAAAAAAAAAAAAAAAAAACATTTCTTCACCCGACTTAACCATGAGGGCCCTCATTTCAGCCAGAAATAATTGCATGTCTTCCACCGTTGGTACAAAGGGCGCGGCTCTCGCCGACATGTGCGAGGCGCCGCCATCTCGTGTGTCTGAAACCTCTGCTACCACATCCTCGTTGCTCTCCTCCATATACATTTCCCTGTGGTCCTGGGTCACTGCTACCCCTTTTAACTCTACCCCCACCGGCATCCCGTCACCTTGACCATCCATGGCACGATTTTAAATTTAGCTGTTATAAATAAAATTAAATCTTGGCCGCTCGAAATTTGAGCGCGCTTTTCGCGCTTCAGGTCGGAATCTCACTCACAGACACCAATTGTTATGGAACCCAACGTCGGCCTCTGTTCCCCTTATCAAGGGGGGATTAGTCCCCTCGTTTATGACTGACCGACGTGGTCCCTGATGCTGTACAGTGACCTCCGGAAAGGCCGGTGGCACAGCCCCGTTCGTACCACGGACAGATGTTAATTGCCGAGCGGTTTTAGCAACCGCAGCACAAACTATTAACAATGACTAGACCCGATTCCTCAACGTTGGCCAAATCGTGCCACAGGTATTCAATTTGGAAAAGACAAAGACGACGGATGTGAAGAAGAAGGAGACAAAAGGTATGAAAGACAAATATAATTTATTACTAATATTTACACAATTAAAAGAAACCAAGGAGGAGGAAGGATAATAAAATAAAAACATAAGAAGAAGAAGCGGACACAGTGCACCTTAGCTTACCTATACAGTCTTACTTAGTACCCCAAGACAAGACAAAAGACAGACTACGAGCACACTTACACGACTGGGGAATGGAGGCAGGAATGACTGGAAGGAGGAATGGGAAGGCCCAGACAACGGTCGGCGTCGAGGTCCAGCTCCAGGAGTCGACGCGCATTGTGGCGGGAAAACTTGCAGGCCACGAGCGGACTGGGGCGCTTCGTTTTCTCCCGAACTCTGGACTCCGGGCTCCTCAGCTCCACTTCAACGCCACCTCAACGCCACTCAACGCCACTCAACGCCACTCAACGCCACTTCAACGTCACTCAACGCCACACTCCTGGTCCTCCTCTTACGCAACTCTCGACTTGGTCCAACCAACTCTCCAAAAAGGCTTGCGCGCGTTTTTATAGCGCGCCTCGACATCAACCCGCGCCACGCCCCTCCTGGTCTCCCACCAGTCCTGATTGGTGGGTCGGGGCTCGTTGGCTGCACCTTGTGATGACGAGCGGCGGCCAACGCCCTGGATTTGGCGGCTCCTCCCCCTTCCTCTCCGCTCTGACCGTGTGGTCAATGGAGTTTTGCGGCGAAAACCGCAAAGCAACAGCGGATTGCAGAAAACAGCCCAATAGCTTTTGGCAATTCGTGACCAAAAGGGGAATGGGAATGGAATCTACCTTATTTGAATTTGGTGCAATGGAGTGTCACTTAATGGAAGCCACAGCCTTAATCTAATACACATAATAAAGAGATAACTACTGAACAAGGAGGAAATCTATGATTGGCTACGTGGATGTTTATGAAATAACTACGGGAACGACCTTTGACCTTTATACACAACGAATGGAGGAAGGAGGGTGATCTTTTACAACAACAATAAAAAAAACACAATTCTCAAATCCATAACAATATATATATATATATATATATATATATATATATATATATATATATATATATATATATAGTTGCGGATATGAGGATTGTGTTTTTTTTATTGTGTTGTATTGTATCGTAAATTGTTGTAAATATCACCCTCTGTAAAATGTAATGATTCCTTGTAAATACCTCCGTAGTGTGAAGGTCAAAGGGCGTCTCGGTAGTTATTCCATAAACACCACATTGCAGGACACGATAAAACCCTTGTTCAGTAGCTTATATCTTATTATGTGTCCTAGGGTAAGGCTGTGTCTCCCATTAATTTAAATACTCCATTGCACCAAGTGAAATACGAGTAGATCCCCTTTCATTTCATTTCAATGGCCAACTGCATTTTGGGCGGTTTTCTTCAACCACCATTGGCCACGAGGCAGGGTTGGGAAAGAAGGGCGTGTCTCCACCTCATCATAGAGGGGAGGAGTGAGCCAGCACCGAACAACCAACCGAGCACGAGGGGTTTGGTTTGAGAGGGCGGAGAGAGAACGTTTGGGGGAGGTTCGAAAAGGTTGGGGGGCGGGGCCTATATAACCCGCGGCGGGACGCCCCCACAAGGGAGACAAGAGATGGGCTGGAGAGAAGTGAGAGAAAGGCTGAGCTGAGCTGCGTGGAGAGGTACACGAAAAGGAAGGGTCCAAGGGAAAGCCGAGGAGCTTTTACGAAGCAAGCTACACGAGAGATACAGCAGAGGAGTGCAGCCTCGTTTCAACCAGCCGCGTGAAGCCCTGACGGTGTGCGCTGTAAAGCGGAATACAAGGAGCCGCCGGCCCCCCCGCTTCCCGCCCGGAGTGGACCCGCTCGCTGTGCCCTGTGATCCCACCTGCTCATCCTTTCCAGCCATTCCTGCCTGCAAGTTCCCCATTTTGCCTACGTGAGTTTGTTTTGTTCGTGCTGTCCTGGGTAGTAACTAAGTCTGTATAAGCTAGTAATTTTCACTGTGTCACCTGCGTCTCATGTCCCCTGTAAATAAACGTGACTGCTTTCTTTTTGCTTATGTGTGTAAATAATAATAAACCCAGTTACTCTTCTGTACGTCTTCTTCCTCTTTGCATTCGGTCGCTTTAGAGTTTTCCAGATTGAGTAGCTGTGGCGCGATACGGCCAACGTTTGGGTAAATCGGGTTTTGGTCAGGGAACAACTGTTCGGCCGCGGTTATACCTCCGCTTGGTAAAAATAACATCCTAATCCGCGGACCGTAACAAATTGGTAGTCAGGAGTTGGGATTCGAACCTGGGACTAAATTTATTTAGCCCAAATTTTGGACACCAATTGTGTTATTACAGTAACAAATTGGTGTCGGGGAGTGAGATACGAGGCCCGAAGCGCGCTTAACGCGCTCAAAATTACGAGCTGCTGGAAATTTGTGTTGTAAAGCAAAACCCGAATTTTGAAATCGCGCCATGGCTGGTCAAGGCGACGGGATGCCGGTGGGAGAGATACAGATAGACGGGGTAGAACCGACCCAGGACCTCGGGGAAATGTATGTGGATGAAAGAGAGGAGGAGAACATTGGCAATGTGGTTGAGGGGGTATCAGGCGCACAAAATGGCGCTCTCACGCACGAGGTTACGGGCGCGCAAAATGGCGCCTCGCACATGGCCACGGCGACCGCACCCGCGACCGTAGCAGCGCCGCTGGTGGATTCGAACATTTTTATGATACAAATGGGGGCCCTTATGGAGAGGCTAGAAGCCAAAATGGGACAAATGGGGAACCGGATGGATGCTCAGGGTGAGCGGTTGGGAAACCAAATTGTGGGATTGAGGGCTGATAGTGAGCGAATGAGGGACGAAGCGAGGGCTGATAGTGAGCGAATGAGGGACGAAGCGAGGGCTGATAGTGAGCGAATGAGGGACGAAGCGAGGGCTGATAGTGAGCGATTGGGGGGCGAAATGGGGGGCAAAATGGGAGAAATGGGGGGCAAAATGGGAGAAATGGGGGAACAGCTAGAAGCTAAATTTGAGGGGTTAGACAACGGGATAAAAGAGGTGAAAAATGGGTTAATGGGGTTAGAAAATAGGATGGAAGACAAAGTGCGGGAAATAGGGGAGCAATCCGCCCGGGAAATCGAACAGATGGGGAACCAGATAGAGGAGGTGAAAATCGGGTTAGAAAGTAAATTGGATGCTCAGAGGGATGAATTGGGACAGATGAGGGTGGCATCTACAAAAGAGATGGAGGAGATGAAAGAGGAGATACGACGAGGTGTGAGTGAGGAGGTCTCGGGGGTACGCGAGGAGGTAAAGCGAGGTGAAAAGCGTATGGAGAAAGAGGTGAGGAATAATACGGCTAGGTTACAGGGGGGCATAGAGGGTCTGACAAAGGGAGTAGAACAGCTGACAGTGGGACAAAAGGAACTAGTGGACCAAGTGGAAAAGAACACGGCAATAATCGGGGGGTTAAAAGCGACACAAAAAGACATTAAAAACGAATTAATAGCGACACAGAAGGAATGTCAGATGGTACATGAGGGGTTGACGAAGAAGTTGGAAGAGGTGACAGAAGTAATGGAGACGAAGGACCGAGAAGTGAGGACGCACATAGAAACGGTTAAAGTGGCGTTAGAGGAAGAAATTGAGGAGATGCACCGGGAAATAAAAGAGGTGAAGCAAAAATTAGAGGAAGTGGAAGAAGTGGTGAGTGAAATTAAGAAGAGACGGACAGAAACTAAGAGAGAAATACAGGAGGAGGTGATGGAATATGTGCAAGGTCGGTGCTCAACTCATAATGGTGTGCTCACTAACCAAATAAAGAGTTTGCAGGTGGCGAAGGAGGTGCGGCGACGAGGTGCCAAGGTGAGTGGCGATATACGTGGAAATGTACATGATGTGAGGAAAGCTTCAGTCGGCTTGGGGGTTGATGTGGACCCGGGTGTTCGTGAGAGGCCGTTGGTGAAGTGTGCGACAGGTACGGTGTGCGAAAAAAGAGGTGTGCGAGAATGTCCGACCATGGGGTGTGTGAGGAAAAAGTGCGCGCCGAGGAGTGAGTGTGCTGTCGAGAGTGAGTCGGTCGTAGCGCGTGTGCGAGGGAGCACATGGAAGCGCGTAGTGAGAAGTGTTACAGAGGATGTAACGGAAGCATGCACGCCTGTGGTGAGTGTTACGGAGGAAGTAACGAAAGAGTGTGCGCAAGAGGATGCGCGGGAAAGGTGTGTAACGGACGGGTGCATGGGGAAAGAGTGCGCTGTCAAGAGTGAGGGAGAATGCATGCCTGTGGTGAGTGTTACAGAGGGTGTAATGGGAGAGTGTGCGCAAGAGTGTGCGCGAGAAAGGTGCGTAACGGACGGGTGCATGAGGAAAGAGTGCGCTGTCGAGAGTAAGGGTGAGTGCGCTGTCAAGAGTGGTGGTGAAAGTAGTGAGAGTGACACGGAGCGTGAGTTGGTTGTGACAGGTGAGAGAGGATGTACACCTGGAATGGAAGGAAGCACACCTGGAATGGTACAGCGTGTATGGGAATGCACGCTGGAATTAGTAGTGAGGCACGTGGTTGGGTGTGCGAGTGAGAGCACACCTGTGATTGTCACAGAGGAGGTGACCGAGAAGGGGGCGCGAAGAGGTGTGTTGGTGAGGTGTGCGAGCGACGAGTGTGTGCAAAGGTGTTCGGTGGTCAGGTGTGTGACCAAGTCTGTGAGCGGAATGAGTGTACCTGGGTGTGTTAGAGAAGGTGCAATGACGAGGAGCATGGGAACAGCTGGATGTATGAGCAAGAAAGGGGTAGCGTATGCGTGTGAGCATGCAGGTGAGGCATCGACGGTAACCGGGTTAGCGGTTAGAGCGACTTATAGCCGAATCGGGCCCTCGGTGCGTGCCAGGTTTCGCGTGCCGCGAGGACCAGCGGGGATCTGAACCACGGCGGGTTCGAAAGGACCGCCGTACGTGATCCATGCTGGGCCGCGCTTGGAACGGCCACGTCCGTGCTCCGCTAGGCGGAACGGGCAGCCCGATAGGAAGGGTCGTCATGGCGACCCCTTTTTGTTGAGGCGGTCCGGCAGGTCGAGATCAGGCAATTGGATGGCTCCGTGCCGAGGTGGTGCGTGGGATCTCGGCCCGGGTAAGCGCCCTTCCCTGCACCGAGTGCCGGACGCATCCAGCCGCCGGCACCAAACAACCCGCATTAATTGCTCGGCTTTACGAAGCCGGGCTGTGGAAGTGAATAGGCGCACCGAGAGGATCTAGTAAGTAGACGGGTGATGAGGATAGTGGTCTGGACCCAAAATTAGAAAAAGGCAAAATTTGATGATTGGCAAAGGATTGGCAGTAATGATTGGCAGATGATGGGTAGAGTGATTGGCAAATTTTTGATTGGCTGAAATTTGGTGAGCAAAATTTATAGTAAGAGATGCCCCATGTGAAGGGATGGAAACTCTGTCATCCCTCACAGCGGGGGGCAAAGGAGCACTAGTTTATGGGGTGTATGGCAGTAAAAACTAGCCCGGGTGGGTTAGGATATATCGTGTGTAGGGACCTAGAAGATGACATTAGGTAACGTTAAGGTTAGTTAGTGACACGGATACCTGTAGTGGGGACGCAGGTAGATTAGTGTGGATGATAATGACGTGGTATGTGCTTAGTTTAAAGGGAAAACGGGGAACACTAAGTTAGCAGGGCACCAGGTAGTTTAGATGATGCCGTGTGAGTGTTGGAGGTGTATAGAAGTGTATTGTGAAAAGTGTGAGGAACAGGTGTGATTGCACAGGTGTGCAACTGGACAGGTGTATGGAACAGTGTTTGAGTGAGTGATAGTGAGATGAGTTGTGTTGACCAAATGGTCCAGGAAGAGGAGGAGGGTGCAGGTGGCACCAGGTGTGAGTGCACAGGTGTGCAACAACAGGTGTGTAACAACAGGCGTATGGAGAATGGTAGTGTGGAATATCTGGAGTATTGGAATGGATGGTCGTGGAGTGAGTATGATGGAAACTATGGAGTGGAGTGGATGGTGCGAAGGTGTGAATGGGGGAAGAGTGGACCCCCATCACGAATACCCGGGGCGGGTAGTGTAAGTGTTAGGTAGAGGGTATAGGTAAATTGTGGTTGCATATTGGCATCTGTGGTGCGGGTGGAAGAATGATGTTTGGATGGGTGCATTAGTGTTGTGGAAATGGCTGGGCGTGTAGCCTGTTAGTGTGTGTAGTTGGTTTGGGCACTCCACCACTGTGAGGATGTCGGCCAGGTGAGGCCGCAAGTGGGCTCTGGGAGCCGGTAGTTGTGGATGGGGCCCGAGGATCCGGAGGACGGACCCGGGTAGCCCAGTGCCAGAGGGCACCAAGGGATGACAGAGCCACGAGGGGCCTTCCCCAATTAGATAGGTTAGGGTGAGGAGCTAGGTAAGCTCGGGTGGCAACTGCAGTGGTGGAGGTGTGCAGGTGGGTAGACCTGCTGGGAGAGCTACACGTCGCAGCCCAGAAATTGTGCAAGGACACCGGGAGATTAATCGGGGGAGTGAGACCCCAAATTGAGAAGCACCACAGTTTGGTCAATGGGAATTGGTTTTTAGAACCCATAGTGTAAGTTGGCCAATGGATTGGCAGGGAGAGACCCCGGGTAGTGTAAAGTGTGTTAAAATCATTTAGAGGATAGTTAGGATTGAAGTCTCCTCGCACCATCTACATCCACTCACCTGAGGTGACAGGTACTCCACACCATGCCATGTTTAATTATTTTTGATGCAAATGTTTTGGATTGTGAGACGCATCATGACGTGGGTGTGACATTGTGCTTTGTGTTCCATCTCTTCCTCCTTATGAGGATTGATGATGAATTGGTGATGGCAAATTTTGGATAGTGGGATTGTGAAGACGAATTTGGTATGAGGGAAATATGGGAAGACGTGACAGTAGTGACGAATTTGTAATGTGTAGATTTTGTACATATGGGGTAAGGGCAAGGGTAGTGTAGGTGACAGGGGGGTGACGTACAGTAGGGACGAGCTTTCTCACTCCGCTCTCCGTACGCATTTCGCCTTGCATTGCCTTATTGATGTGTACCCTTGTGACCTTACCCCTCGCTCATTTGTCTTCCCCCCTTTGTCTCCCACATGACCTGTGCGCCATTGAGCACCGAGGGGAGCGTGCGTGAGTCCTCCATTGTGCGCCCGGAACTCCCAGAACCAGCTGTCTGCATCGATGCACCACATTATGGACCACATGTCTGTGGCCGAGCACCACTGGTGGACCCCATGGTTTGGGGCATGGCCCCTCTGCTGGAACCGGCCATGAGGGCCCGAAATCTTGCTGGCGGACCTTGGCCACAGGGCACCGATGCCCCACAGGTGAACCACACGTAGTCGGCCCTGTGGGCCATAAATAAAATAAATAAAAATTGACACGTTGGGTGCATTTCGTTTTAATACAAATAGGCCGCCAGCAAAGGAAAAAGACAACATCTGGAAGAAATAATAATAGCCAGCAGAGGGAGCCAAAGAGCAAGAGACCACCTGCAGGGTTAGGGGTTGTTGATTTTATTTTTATTGAACATTGTTGAACTGTGGTGACTGCACCGATTGGTGCTTGAGGGTGTGTTGGTGCGTTATAGGTGCTTTCATGGTGCATTGATGCAGAGCAGACTGTCTCCCCCCCAGAAAGAACAATTACAGGTCCTGGGTTAGTTTTGTAAATAAAAGTAGCGTCAATTGTAAATAATGCTCCCCACCGTCAGTGTATAGTTTGAAGACCATTCCGCAATTCGGTTAACTGTGGGCGTAAGTCTGTTAGGCAGGGTGCAATGGAGCAGCGGGACACATTTATTTATGTTTTAAAACGGTCGCACTCAGGGTCAGGTTAAAAGTAGAAGGAACTACACCTACGTGTCACACTAAATTAAAGTTGTAGGCCCGGGAGGTGCCTAAGAGGAGGAGGGTGCAGTGTTGCGGATATGAGGATTGTGTTTTTTTTATTGTGTTGTATTGTATAGTAAATTGTTGTAAATATCACCCTCTGTAAAATGTAATGATTCCTTGTAAATACCTCCGTAGTGTGAAGGTCAAAGGGCGTCTCGGTAGTTATTCCATAAACACCACATTGCAGGACACGATAAAACCCTTGTTCAGTAGCTTTTATCTTATTATGTGTCCTAGGGTAAGGCTGTGTCTCCCATTAATTTAAATACTCCATTGCACCAAGTGAAATACGAGTAGATCCCCTTTCATTTCATTTCAATGGCCAACTGCATTTTGGGCGGTTTTCTTCAACCACCATTGGCCACGAGGCAGGGTTGGGAAAGAAGGGCGTGTCTCCACCTCGTCATAGAGGGGAGGAGTGAGCCAGCCCCGAACAACCAACCGAGCACGAGGGGTTTGGTTTGAGAGGGCGGAGAGAGAACGTTTTGGGGAGGTTCGAAAAGGTTTGGGGGCGGGGCCTATATAACCCGCGGCGGGACGCCCCCACAAGGGAGACAAGAGATGGGCTGGAGAGAAGTGAGAGAAAGGCTGAGCTGAGCTGCGTGGAGAGGTACACGAAAAGGAAGGGTCCAAGGGAAAGCCGAGGAGCTTTTACGAAGCAAGCTACACGAGAGATACAGCAGAGGAGTGCAGCCCCGTTTCAACCAGCCGCGTGAAGCCCTGACGGTGTGCGCTGTAAAGCGGAATACAAGGAGCCGCCGGCCCCCCCGCTTCCCGCCCGGAGTGGACCCGCTCGCTGTGCCCTGTGATCCCACCTGCTCATCCTTTCCAGCCATTCCTGCCTGCAAGTTCCCCATTTTGCCTACGTGAGTTTGTTTTGTTCGTGCTGTCCTGGGTAGTAACTAAGTCTGTATAAGCTAGTAATTTTCACTGTGTCACCTGCGTCTCATGTCCCCTGTAAATAAACGTGACTGCTTTCTTTTTGCTTATGTGTGTAAATAATAATAAACCCAGTTACTCTTCTGTACGTCTTCTTCCTCTTTGCATTCGGTCGCTTTAGAGTTTTCCAGATTGAGTAGCTGTGGCGCGATACGGCCAACGTTTGGGTAAATCAGGTTTTGGTCAGGGAACAACTGTTCGGCCGCGGTTATACCTCCGCTCGGTAAAAATAACATCCTAATCCGCGGACCGTAACAATATATATATTGTTGTGGATATGAGAATTGTGTTTTTTTATTGTGGTAAAATGTCACCCTCCTTCCTCCAGTTGTTGTGTATAAAGGTCAAAGGGCGTCCCTTCGTTAGGTCATATACAATCACGTTGCCAAATCATAGATCTCCCTGTTCAGTAGTTATCTCCTTATTGTGTGTATTAGATTAAGGCTGTGGCTTCCATTAATTGACACTCCATTGCACCGAATTCAGACAAGGTAGATTCCCTGCACATTCCCCTTTTGTCATGCCAACTGCATCGGGCGGTTCGCTGCATTCTGCTGCAGCTGTGGGTTGTGGTTGTTTTCGCTGCAAGACTCCATTAGCCACAAGGTCATCTCGGAGCCGAAGGTGGGAGGAGTCGGCCTAGCGCCGGAAACAAGGCGTGGCCTTGCCAACGCCTCCTCTAAGGGCGGGATCGGTGAGCCCTCGCGACCAATCAGGGCCGAGGCACCCTCACCGATGGGCGTGTCCTGGAGGCTGGCGGCTTGATCGCCGGAGGCAAGATATAAGCACCCGCGCAAGCCTTTTGGCAGCAGATGCGTGACCCAGCTGATTTCTGCAGAGAGCCGCTTCAACCAGCCCCGTTTCAACCAGCCGCATGAAGCCCTGACGGGGCAGCGAGTGACCCTGCCGGTGTGCGGTGTAAAGCCGAATACAAGGAGCTGCCGGCTCCTCGCTTCCCGCCCGGAGTGGACCTGATCGCTGTGCCCTGTGATTCCACCTGCTCATCCCTCCAAACCATTCCTGCCATTCCATCCTCTTGTGTACGTGAGTTTGTTTTGTTTGTTCCGTCCTGGGGTTGTAAGTAAGACTGCCATAGGTAAGCTAGCATTGCACTGTGTCTTCTGGTCCTTCCATCTTCTGTAAATTATTTTCTTATCTTTCCTTCTCCTTGGTTACTTTTGACTTGTACATAATTAGTTAGTAATAAATTATATTTGTTCCTCCTTACTCTGCCTTCTTTCCTTTACATCCGTGTCGTCCTTGTCTTTTCCCAATTGAATACCTGTGGCACGATTTGGCCAACATTCAGGATCGGGTTAGTCTCTGTTAATGGCTCGAACGTCGGGTTGCTAACACCGCTCGGCAATTATAACATCTAAAACCGGGGTTCGAGCGGTACTTGTCTCCCTAGTCTGCGAAGGGACGGATAAAGGTATTCGGGATAAACCCTGGACCCATAACCCTGATCCGTTCCATCCCGCGGGAGAGCGTTACAAGTACCAGGACCGGGGAGACGGCCAGCTTAACAGGACAAGGGGCTAATCACCCCTTGCTAATGGGAGAGCCGTCCCCTGTATCCGCAACAATATATGTATATATATATATATATATATATATATATATATATATATATATATATATATATATATATATATACATACATATACACATATATACATATTATGAATTTTGGGTAGGGGCATATATAGATTTAGGTAGATCTGCATAGGTGGGTGCTCCGATGTCGCGAAGAAGAAGAACTGTGCTGTGTGTGAGTGCTGCGCTGTGTGGCATAGGATAGACCGTGCAGCGAGGCTGGTGTTTGCGCCAATGCCCGAGCGGTTCGTGCCAGCCGGAGCTGTGGTCGGACGCCGAGCTCGGAGCCTGACCATCCTTGACGAACAATTCTTGACATCCAGACAGATAAGCCCGCATCCACAAACACAACGGTTTCTTTTATTCATTCTCCCATTTGTCTGTGTGCTCAAGTCTGGTGTGGCAACGTCCCAATTTAGGACATTTATTTACTGGCGCGTCCATTGCTCTCGGGTTCCGTGAAATTAATGTGTTTATTTTTGTACCATAAATTCCATTTCGTGTGGTTTATTAATTCGCAGGTTGAAGACGCTGGCACGCGCGGACCGTGAGGTAAATCTCGCCGCTTCTTCTTCCTCTTTCTTTCCTCCCCCGCACATATATATAGTCAAATCCGCCATTGATCGTCACCTCATTAAGCTCGATTGCCATCCGTGATTTTCCGGTATTAACCGAGGGGAATCACGCGACAATACATACACAGATATACATATATACATATACACATATGCATATATACATACACATATATATACACTTGTATAAATATACATACATATACACATATATAAGTATACACACAAATATACATGCACACATATACACATTGTTACGGATTCGTAACTTCCGTTATTGTGGTTTTCCTCCACTTGAAAGATTTCGGATTCTATGTACTATTGTTGTCTTCCCAAGGTTTATTGTTTATGAACAGTTGTTAAAAGTTAAAAAGGTTAACTTAAAATGATACAGGAAACCGAACGAGAAGACAATGAAGTGAAGAGGAAGAAGCAGCGCGAGCAAAGTCGGAGAGGACGCGTGACGTCAGCGCTCCGTAATGAGCAAGGTTTACCGACAGCCGCGAGGGGATTTTGAGTTCCTGGAAGGTACATCCGGCGATAAGAATATTCGCTGGAGTGGAAAAATCTGCGTAGACAGATTTGGGGCGCTGAGATTCCGACTAATCCTCGTCTCGTCGCATCGGCTCAAGCTAGAGCCGTCGGCCATCTTGAACCCCATGCTTCAGACACCTGTGGAGGTTTGCTTCGTGTCATCTTCACACCAACATCCTACCGTCTGTCGGGGATGGGTGTGTGTGACCGCTTCGTCTCCAATTACGTTGCGGTTTGTTGAGGGAGCGGTGAAGGTGCGCCTCTGGAGGGCGCCGTTGTACAGTTTGGCGGGAAGAGCACCCTTGCCCAATGTACCCGCTTCGGATATCGACTGGAGAGCGAGATTCAGGCTTCGACCGGATTTCGTTCCATCGACCGCTGGAGCGAATCCCATTCGCCTTGGGAAAGGTCATAGAGACATTAAGGAGTGTCCTTTTCACTCGTTGGGAGCAGTGAGTTATTTGACTTTATATAAGGGATATATAGAGTGCACTCTTAATGGCCAATTGTTGTACCGTTATACCTGGGTGTGATTTAGAATACAAGTTGTTCATTTATAATCATTGGTGTGGTTTCACTATTGGTTTTCACCACAGGGTAACATACCTTTCTGCCGGGGTTCCTCTCGGGGTTCGGAGGTTACCGAGACCAGGAGATTGTAGAGGACCCCGTAATAGAAATTGGGGGCTCGTCCAATTGACTCCAATTGACAATTGACAATTGTCAATCGGAACTCTTTACTAAAATCTTTAGCGTTACTAAAATCGGAACTCTTGATATTGGGCAAACATTTTAGCTTGGAGGTCCGAGCTAAAATGAAGAAAACAGAGATGCAGACAGTGGTGATAGAATCTATGGTGGAACTAGGAACATGGAGAGAGGGAGCCTTGGATTGGTTACCAGAAGAACAAGAAAATGTGGAGCTCCAAAAAATGGAGATGCAATTGCAGAGCCAGGAAAGGTTAAAATCACAGGAAAGAGAGCTCTAGGAAAGAAGAGTTGTGCAGGAAAGAGAACTCCAAGAAAGGTTGAAAGCACAGGAAAGAGAACTCCAGGAAAGGTTAGAAGACAAAAAAGCAGAGGAAAGGAGAGTTGCAAGAGAACTCGAAGCAGAGGAGAGAAGAGCCGAAAGGGAGTTAAAGGACCGTGAATTGGCGCGTCAGCAGGAAATTAAAGTCAAGGAGCTGGAGTTAATGAGAGAATGGGGAGAGGTACCACCCATGCCGACTGGTTCGACAACTAGTCAAAACACCTGGGATGTTGGCAGACATGTGAGGCTGGTTCCACCCTTCAATGAAAAGGAGGTAGCCAAGTTTTTTTTACACTTTGAGAAAGTGGCTCAACTGCTAAAATGGCCGGAGGAGTCCTGGACCATCTTAGTACAAAGTGTTCTGGTGGGTAAAGCTCAAGATATTTATTCGGCTTTACCGATTGAGCAATGTGCAGATTATGAGATAGTGAAGAAAACCATTCTTAAAGCCTATGAATTGGTCCCTGAAGCTTACCGGCAAAAAATCCGGAACGCCAGGAAGAGGGAGAATGAGACCCATGTGGAGTTTGCCAGAATGAAAGAAACCCTGTTTGATCGGTGGTGTGATTCAAAAGAAGTCGGGAAAGACTTCGAACTCTTGCGACAATTGATCCTGGTGGAGGAATTCCAACAGTGTGTCCACGAGGACATTAAAGTACATTTGGAGGAAAGGAAAGTACCAAAGTTGTATGAGGCAGAAACCATGGCAGATGACTATGCCTTAACCCGCAGGATGGGGTTCCACAAACCGAACTTCTCGCCTAGACCTAGCCAGAGGAGCTATGGTACATCAGGGGCTGAGAAAGAAAATTCATGGGGCGGCCTCAAGATGAAAATGAGGACCACTCTGATATCACGACTTCTAGAAATGAGAAGACTGCGGTTCCAAGACAGACCTATCGTCCGGGGGGCTCGAGGCAGACCGTCGCCCCCATGCCTTGGCAGACCACGAGGTTCTCCTCCGGGCCTACTTGCGCTTTTTGTCATAAACCTGGACACTTGATGTCCCACTGTTATGCTCTGGGAAAGGAAAATCAGGAGCGGAGTTCGACTAGTACCACTGCGAATGCAATGGCAAATGTGAGTGGTCGCCCTCAAAAGGGTTACCAACCATTTATTTCAGAGGGGTTTGTGTCACTGGATGGAGCCTCGACTAGCCGGAGACCTGTTAGGGTATTGAGGGACACCGGAGCACATCAATCTTTAATGCTTCAAGGCATCTTGCCATTGTCAGAGGAGACGGCAACTGGTGATAGTGTGCGTTTACAGGGGATTGGTGGCTGTGTTAGAGCTCCACTTCATGCCATCCATTTGGAGTCCGATGTGGTGTCAGGACCGGTCACCTTAGGTTTACAAGCCACTCTTCCTGTAGAGGGAGTATCTGTTGTTATCGGGAATGATTTGGCCGGTGGTCAAGTTTATGGTAACCCGATGGTTGTTCAAAAGCCCAGTAGGGAAAATAACTCCACACCAGTTAGGGATGGCAACAAATTTAGCAAGTTATTTGTAGGTGGACTGAACTTCAAAACAAAGGAAGATGTTCTGGAGTCTGCCTTCAGCAAATATGGACCGCTTTTGGAAGTGCTGCTGATAAAAGACAGGGAGACACAAAAGTCAAGAGGGTTTGGCTTTGTCACGTTTGAAAACTCAAAGGACGCCAGAGAGGCAGAAAAGGATCTGAAAAGCAAGGAGTTGGAGGGTCGGACCATAACAGTAGGGAAGACATTTCATAGGTGTCGTGGGATCTACAGAGGAGGACCACAGAGTAGTAGTTGTGGTGGTGGCCGCAATCGATATTATTATGGAGACTCCCAGAGTTACGGCAGCTCCCAAAGGAAGGATTGTCAGAGTAGTGGCCGAGAAGGAGACCGCTATTCATATGACTACTGCGACAAGCGGTCCCACCGTCATTATTATGAAAGTTCGGAAAAATTGAAGGACTGAATGCTGCGGAGCCGCCGAGCCAAGATTCCTACATGGATTAACCATGAACGCCACGTTCTTAAAGGCGTCCATGTAGTGAATACTTCCAGGCCTCACCACCCCAACCATCATGAAACCTGGCTTTCAGCTCGGCCTCCCGGGAAAAGTGTTGTAGTTTTGCTTTTTTTTTTTCTTTTTTTTTCTTTTTTGTATACTGAATCGAGGCTCGTGAAAGAGCTGACATTTACTTCACAAACAAATCAACCAGACAAACAAAATATATAAAAAGAGGGAGCGGAAGACAAGAGAATGGGAAGCACACAAACACTTGAGAGCACACAACATTTAAGAGCAGGGAGATGTGTGGGAGGGAGAGGGCTTGGGGGGAGGAGGCGTGGGAAGGGGGGGGGGGTTGATGAGGGTTGAAGGGGGGGGTTTAAAAAGGCTTGACTTGGGATTTTGATTACGACCCCTTAACCTTCATGCAAAAGAAACTAGAAGTGAAAAATCAGAGGTTGATGAGATGGACTTTGGCTTTGCAGGAGTTCAACTTGGAAATTGAACATGTAAAGGGCAGGGACAATGTCGTTCCTGATGCTTTGCCCAGAGTGAATTAACTTTGTAAATCTGTGGGTTGTGTGAAATTTTGTTGCTTTATTTTTTGGGGAATGTGGAATATTGTTGCCCATGGGAATTGATGATTTGGGTTGGGAATTTACTTGCTTGTTTAAAGAGTTTGTATGCAAAGAAAGTTTTTGCTGTGTTCAAACTTTCTTTCTTGAGGGGGAGAAGTGTTACGGATTCGTAACTTCCGTTATTGTGGTTTTCCTCCACTTGAAAGATTTCGGATTCCATGTACTATTATTGTCTTCCCAAGGTTTATTGTTTATGAACAGTTATTAAAAGTTAAAAAGGTTAACTTAAAATGATACAGGAAACCGAACGAGAAGACAATGAGGTGAAGAGGAAGAAGCAGCATGAGCAAAGTCGGAGAGGACGCGTGACGTCAGCGCTCCATAACGAGCAAGGTTTACCGACAGCCGCGAGGGGATTTTGAGTTCCTGGAAGAGACATCCGGCGATAAGAATATTCGCTGGAGTGGAGAAATATGCGTAGACAGATTTGGGGTGCTGAGATTCCGACGAATCCTCGTCTCGTCGCATCGGCTCAAGCTAGAGCTGTCAGCCATCTTGAACCCCATGCATCGGACACTTGTGAAGGTTTGCTTCGTGTCATCTTCACCCCAACATCCTACCGTCTGTCGGGGATGGGTGTGTGCGACCGCTTCGTCTCGAATTACGTTGCGGTTTGTTGAGGGAGCGGTGAAGGTGTGCCTCTGGAGGGCGCCGTTGTACAGTTTGGCGGGAAGAGCACCCTTGCCCACTGTACCCGCTTCGGATATCGACTGGAGAGCGAGATTCGGGCTTCGACCGGATTTCGTTCCATCGACCGCTGGAGCGAATCCCATTCGCCTTGGGAAAAGTCATAGAGACATTGAGGAGTGTCCTTTTCACTCTTTGGGAGCAGTGAGTTATTTGACTTTATATAAGATATATATAGAGTGCACTCTTAATGACCAATTGTTGTACCGTTATACCTGGGTGTGATTTATAAAACAAGTTGTTCATTTATAATCATTGGTGTGGTTTCACTATTGGTTTTCACCACAGGGTAACATATTTTTCTGCCAGGGTTCCTCTCGGGGTTCGGAGGTTACTAAGACCAGGAGATTGTAGAGGACCCCGTAACAACATATATACATACATACACATATATACATTTACACATATACATGTATACATACACATATATACACAAATATAAATATACACACAAATATACATACACACATATACACATATATACATACACTACATGGCCAAAAGTATGCGGACACCCCTTCTAATTAGTGGATTCGGCTGTTTCAGCCACACCCATGGCTGACAGGTATATATAATCAAGCACACAGCCCTGCAATCTCCATAGACAAACATTGGCAGTAGAATGGGCTATACTGAAGAGCTCAGTGACTTTCAACGTGGCACCGTCATGGGATGCCACCTTTCCAACAAGTCAGTTCGTCAAATTTCTGCCCTGCTAGAGCTGACCCAGTCAACTGTAAGTGCTGTTATTGTGAAGTGGAAACGTCTTGGAGCAACAACAGCTCAGCTGCGAAGTGGTAGGCCACACAAGCTCACAGAACGGGATCGACGATTGCTGAAGTGCGTAAAAATCGTCTGTCCTCGGTTACAACACTCACTACCGAGGTCCAAACTGCCTCTGGAAGCAACATCAGCACAACAACTGTTCGTCGGGAGCTTCATGAAATGGGTTACCATGGCCGAGCAGCCGCACACAAGCCTAAGATCACCATACGCAATGCCAAGCGTCGGCTAGAGTGTTGTAAAGCTCGCCGCCATTGGACTCGGGAGCAGTGGAAACGCGTTCTCTGGAGTGATTAATCATGCTTCACCTGGGGCTGTTTTTCATGGTTCGGGCTAGGCCCCGAAGTTCCAGTGAAGGGAAATCTTAACGCTACAGCATACAACGACATTCCAGATGATTGTGTGCTTCCAACTTTGTGGCAACAGTTTGGAGAAGGCCCTTTCCTGTTTCAACATGGCAATGCCCCCGTGCACAAAGCTAAGTCCACACAGAAATGGTTTGTCGAGATCAGTGTGGAAGAACTTGACTGGCCTGCACAAAGCCCTGACCTCAACCCCATCGAACATCTTTGGGGTGAATTGCAACGCCGACTGTGAGCCAGGCCTAATCGCCCAACATCAGTGCCCGACCTCACTAATGCTCTTGTGGTTGAATGGAAGCAAATCCCCGCAGCAATGCTCCAACATCTAGTGAAAAGCCTTCCAGGGAGAGTGGAGGCTGTTATGGCACCAAAGGGTGGGGGGGGGGGGCGGGGGGGGGGGGACGACCATCTCCATATTGATGCCCATGATTTTGCAATGAGATGTTTGACGAGCACATACGGGTGTGATGTTCAGGTGTCCACATACCTTTGGGCATTGAGTGTATATTCACATATATACACATATATATACTGTTACGGATCTCGGTCGTTGGCCTTCCCCTTATCAAGGGGGGGTTTAATCCCCTTGTCTGTTACTGACCGACGTGAGTCCTGGAAATCCCAACGCTCCTTCCGGTCGGGAGCAGCCAGGGTAATTGGTCAATGATGATCTTAACTGATCTCTCCATACAGGTTGCTTCTGTCAAACCAGACGTGATCTGCTTAACAGAAACTTTCCTCCTTTATGATGTCTCTGATTCCATAGTATCTCTCCCGGGCTACTCCCTCCTCCGGTATGATAGACCTGAGCCTCGTCCTGGAGGCGGGGTTGCTATCTTTATCAAAAACTCTCTTCCTCACTCGCCCTGCACTGCACTCTCTCCACCTCACCCCCAGGAATACCTCTGGCTACGGCTTCCCCTTCGCTCCCACCTCTTGTTCATATGTGTGTTGTACCGTCCACCAAACAGTGATGACTCCATCTACATCTCGCTGTCTGATGATATGGACCAACTTCTATCTACTCATCCCAACTCTCTCTTCCTCATATGTGGTGATTTCAACTGTCATCATGCCAGTTGGCTGGGTGTGGGTACCTCTCTCACCAGCCATGGCTCCTCAGCAAAGGACTTCTGCGACTCACTGGGACTGACACAATCTGTCAATTTCCCGACCCGGATCTCAGTCAACGGAACATCTTCTCTTCTGGACTTGGTTATGACTAACTTCCCTGAAAATGTCTGCTGCTCTTCTTCTGCTCCGATCGGATCATCTGATCATGTCCTTGTTAAAGTGGACATCTCTCTGACCATCCTCAGGGAGCCTGCTCAGCGTCGACGAGTCTGGCATTTCACTCAGGCCAACTGGCACGGTCTTCAAGCAGCCATCAATCATCTGGACTGGTCTCCCATCTCTACCACCTCTGACATCAACTCATCCTGGGAATTCTTCCAAAGTAAATTGCTCTCTCTCATGCACAGATTTATCCCATCTCGTCTTCAGTTGTCATACCCTTCCTCCCGTCCATGGTACACGGAATCTTGTGGTGAGGCTGTTGCCCAGAAACAACTTGCCTTCGTCTCCTGGAAAGCAAATCCAACGGAAGGAAATCTCATTTCCTTTCACAAAGCCCGAAACAAGTGTGTGTCCACCCTCAGGAGAGCCAGGAAACAATATCTCTCCGTTCTCAAGACCGAACTCTCTTATCTGTCTCCCTCTTCCAAATCCTGGTGGCGTCTGGTCAAATCCGTTTCTGGTGTTTGTTCCCCCTCCATCCCCTCCCTTACCTCAAACGGCTACACAGCTGACTCCGCACGTGAAAAAGCTGAATGCCTCAACTCTGTGTTTGCCTCTAAATCTTGTGTCCCAAACCCATCCCTCTCTGTACCCACCATACCCAGTCGTACCCTGCTGCTCCTGGACTCCGTGTCCTTTCCTCCTGACAAGGTGGAAAAGTTTCTGTCAACCCTCGACTCTGATTCTGCAACTGGACCCGACGGCATCAGCCCACGGGTCCTAAAATCCTGCTCTGCTGCTCTATCTCACCCTCTCTCTGTTCTCTTCACCCTCTCTTTTGCTCAAGGTCAACTGCCATCTGCTTGGAAATCAGCCAACATCACCGCTTTGCACAAAAAGGTGCAAAAACAGATCCTAGCAACTACAGACCAATCAGCCTTCTCCCAATTATCAGCAAAGTCATGGAATCCATCATTGCTTCGGATATGAAATCTTTCCTCTTCTCCAATGGCTTGATCTCTGATCATCAATTTGGTTTCAGACCAGGTCACTCTACTCTGGACATGCTGCTTCTGCTGTCTCAACAATGGATGGAGGTCCTCAATGCCAAACAGGAAATTAGAGCTGTCTCCCTCGACATATCACGTGCCTTCGACACGGTCTGGCACCCCGCTCTGCTCACCAAACTCTCCTCCTTTGGTATCCATGGAAATCTCCACGCATGGCTGGCGGACTTCCTCTCTAGTCGTCGTCAACGTGTGGCCCTGAATGGGTTTCTCTCATCTCCTCTTCCTGTTCAGGCTGGAGTTCCCCAAGGCAGTGTTCTGGGCCCCGTGCTTTTTCTGGTCTTCATCAATGATCTCTCTGACTCTCTCGAAAATCCTCTCTATCTCTTTGCTGATGACTCCACTCTCTGCCGCTCCATTCCTCTTCCCTCAGATCGGCAGTCTGCTGCCTCCTCACTCTCTGAAGACCTGGACAAAATCACAGACTGGTCAAACAAGTGGAACATGTCTTTCAATCCTGACAAATATCACACTCTTACTATGTCTCTCCGAAAAGATCGACTGGACAACCCTCCCATCTACTTTCTCAACAATCCTCTCCAAGAAGTTCTGTCGCTCAAGATTTTGGGTCTCACTATCTGCCATGATCTTTCTTGGGAAAACCACATTTCCAAGCTGGCCTCCAAAGCCAGTCGCCGGCTGGGCATCCTCCGTCGTGCGAAGTCCTTCCTCGGCACACCTGAGCTCCTCACCACATACAAGGCTTTCATCCGCAGCTCAATGGAATACTGTTCTCCCCTATGGGCCGGTGCTCCTGCCTCACACCTAGCTCGGCTTCACGCTGTTGAAACCAAAGCTTTCAGAATTATTGGAATCTCCCGCGATGAAGCTATCTCTGAGGGCCTTTCACTCACTCACCGCAGGCAGGTAGGTGGTCTTTCTGTCTTCTACCGACTCCTCTCCGGCCTTGCACCCCCAGCTCTCTCTGTGCTCTGTCCCCCAAATATTCCTACAGGTCGCACAAGATCTGCCAGCAACCCTCTGATGGTTAAACTGCCGAAATCTCGGCTCTCTGCTCACCTTCACTCTTTCATTCCTCTTTTCTCCCGCCTCTGGAACAAACTCCCTCACTCCCTTCAATCCCACTCCTCCCTCCAGGTCTTTAAAACAGCTGTTCACCATCATCTCTTATCTTCCCCCATCCAAAACCTTGATCTTTTCTACCCCCGCTAATTCACCCCAGATCCACCTTGTTTGAAATTCCAACTTCTTTCCTGGAAGTCCTGGCAGTGTCCATATGTTTTATACCTCTCCCACCGCCCCCTTCCCATGCCCCCCCCCCCCCAAAGCCCTCGCCCTCTCTCAGATCTCTCGATGTCTCCATGTCTCTCGGTCCCTGCTCTCAAATGTTGTGTTTGTGTCCTTCCCCCTCTCTCCCCATCTTGTCTACCGCTCCCGATGTTATATGTTTTATGTGTCGGTTTGTCTTTCTGTGTGATTAATGTTCGCTCTTTCACGAGCCTCGATCTTGTATACAAAAAAAAAAAAAAAAAAAAAAAAAAAAAAGTCCCAAGGACCTGAGTGCCACTCCTGACCGCGAAGCAGGGAAGGGACTCCCGCTCGAACCACGGTTTTAGATGGACTAGTTGCCGAGCGGTTTTAGCAACCCGAAGTTCAAGCCATTAACAGAGAACTAAACCCGATCCTGAGCGTTGGCCGAATCGTGCCACATATATCAATTGGAAGAAGGGACGAAAGCGATCGGATGCGAAAGAAGAAACCAAAAGGTAGGAAGAACAAAGATTTATTAATTACGTACAAAAAAACCCGAAGAGGAAACAAAAGAAGGGCATGTACAAGGGAAGAAGAAGAAGCAGACACAGGGCAAGCTTATACAGGCTTAACTTATCAAACACCCCAGACAGAACGAACACACTTCCACGAAAGGATGGAATGGGCATGGCTTGGTAGGGTGTGACCAGAAAGATCGAGCAGGTTCGTGAAGGTTCCAGGGCGTGGCTATATAACCCGTCACGGGAAGCCCCCACCGCCAGATGAGCGAGGGGGCCAGATGAGAGAGAAGGGATTCGGCGGCAACAGATACGGCAGAACAAAACGAGGACAAAGAGAGGAGTGCTCCAGCCGAACCGAGAGAGAGAGAGACGGGAGGGGGTGCTCATATTGAGGCAATAGGCCGAGACCCTCTAGGCCCTATTGCCGGTCGGTGAGACGCGGAGCTGTTTGCCGGGTTTTCGCCTCGACCCCAAAGCGTGGATCGGAGCGCGTGCTTGGAGCCGGACCTCGACGCCTACCATCTGCCTGGACCCTTCTCTGCCTTCCCATACCATCCTTCCCATTCCATCCTTTCGTGTAAGTGTGTTCATTCTGTCTGGGGTGTTTGATAAGTTAAGCCTGTGTAAGCTTGCCCTGTGTCTGCTTCTTCTTCTTCCCTTGTACATGCCCTTCTTTTGTTTCCTCTTCGGGTTTTTTTGTACGTAATTAATAAATCTTTGTTCTTCCTACCTTTTGGTTTCTTCTTTCGCATCCGATCGCTTTTGTCCCTTCTTCCAATTGATATACGTGGCACGATTCGGCCAACGCTCAGGATTTTTTTTCTTTTTTTTTTTTTTTTTTTTGTATACTGAATCGAGGCTCGTGAAAGAGCTAACATTTACTTCACAAATAAATCAACCAGACAAACAAAATATATAACAAGTACACATACATTCAAAGTACACCGCCCCATGCCAAATAATTAAATATGCTGCAGCGCGGCATTGCCGGGGCGCCTCCGGCGCCCGGCAATACCGCAGTGCAGCTCATTGAGGCTGCATTGGGAGGGAGAGGTGTACACTAATTGATTGATTAATTGTATAATTAAAATCAATAAAAGATTATCACAAAATATTTTCATAATCAATTGGCTAATCGCATAACTAAACCAGTAGTGCTTCATCCGAAGATGTATCTTTTAGAAATTTAATTAAATAAGTCATTTATAAAAAATTAAATAATTAATTGATTACTCAATAAATAATTAATCGATTAATCAATAAATACTTAATAGATGAAATGATTAATCAATAAATCAAAAATATCCTTGATAGCCACATCACTTGGTCACTCATGTCCAAATATTAGCTTCCCAGCTCAAAAGGTGCCTGAGATATTGGCCAAATGAGAAAGAAAATAAATAAATGATTAATAATGAAAATAAATAAATAATAATCATAAAAAAATTAAATTATTAATCAATTTGGTCAGAGAACACATAAACTACCACTATTTCATCAGAATCTGTAACTTAAAAAAAAAAAATTTTTTTGTCATTAATCGAATAATTAAATAATTAATCGATTAATTGATTAATTAATAAATCAAAAATATCCTTTGCAGCCAAATCACCTGGTCATTGGCATGTCCAAATATCAGCTTCCTAACTCAAAAGGTGCCTGAGTTAATAATGGTCAGAAGATAAATGAAATTTAATTAATTAAATAAGTACTTAATTAAACGCTAATAATTAAATAACTCCTCAATTAATTGATTATTCAAAAAACAAAAAATACCGTATTTGACAAAGGACTTGCTCACTACTGTGCCGAAATTTCAGCTTCCTAGCTCAAAGGATGGCTGAGATATCGTCCGGACAAACAAGAAAGAAAGCAAGAAAACAAACAAACAAGAAACCAGAGTGAAAACTGAGTACTCTCTTTCAGCGTGCGTCACTGCCGAGCCCCCTTTGGTGCCCGGCAATGACGATTTGCAATGCCTGGAGATGGCATAGGAAAGGAGCGGTGTACAAAAAGAGGGAGCGGAAAACAAGATGGGGAGAGAAGGGGAAGCACACAAACACAACATTTGAGAGCAGGGAGATGTGTGAAAGGGAGAGGGCTTGGGGGGAGGAGGCGTGGGAAGGGGGGGGGGGGGTGGAGGGAGAAGTATAAAACACAAGGACACCAAGGACTTCCAGGACAGAAGTTGGTATTTCAAAAAAGTGGAATTGGGGTGAAATTAGCGGGGGTAGAAAAGATCAAGGTTTTGGATGGGGGAAGATAAGAGATGGTGGTGAACAGCTGTTTTAAAGACCTGGAGGGTGGAGTGGGATTGAAGAGAGTGAGGGAGTTTGTTCCAGAGGCGGGAGAAAAGAGGAATGAAGGAGTGAAGGTGAGCAGAGAGTCTTGATTTTGGCAGTTTAACCATAAGAGGGTTGCAGGCAGATCTTGTGCGACCTGTAGGAATATTTGCGGGACAGAGCCCAGAGAGAGCTGGGGGGGGCAAGGCCAGAGAGGAGTCGGTAGAAGACAGAAAGACCACCAACCTGCCTGCGGTGAGTGAGTGAGAGGCCCTTGGAGTTAGCTTCATCGCGGGAGATTCCAATGATTCTGAATGCTTTGGTTTCAACAGCATGAAGACGAGCTAGGTGTGAGGCAGGAGCACCAGCCCAGAGGGGAGAGCAGTATTCCATTGAGCTGCGGATGAAAGCCTTGTATGTGGTGAGGAGCTCAGGTGTGCCAAGGAAGGACTTCGCACGACGGAGGATGCCCAGTCGGCGAATGGCTTTGGAGGCCAGATTTGAAATGTGGTTTTCCCAGGAAAGATCATGGCAGATAGTGAGACCCAAAAGCTTGAGTGACAGAACTTCTTGGAGAGGATTATTCAGAAAGTGGATGGGAGGGTTGTCCAGTCGGTCTTTTCGGAGAGACTTCCTAAGAGTGTGAGATTTGTCAGGATTGAAAGACATGTTCCACTTGTTTGCCCAGTCTGTGATTTTGTCCAGGTCTGCAGACAGTGAGGAGGCAGCAGACTGCCGATCTGAGGGATGAAGAATGGAGCGACAGAGAGTAGAGTCATCAGCAAAGAGATACAGAGGATTTTCAAGAGAGTCAGAGAGATCATTGATGAAGACCAGAAAAAGCACAGGGCCCAGAACACTGCCTTGTGGAACTCCAGCCTGAACAGGAAGAGGAGATGAGAGAAACCCATTCAGGGCCACATGTTGACTACGACGAGAGAGGAAGTCCGCCAGCCATGCGTGGAGATTTCCATGGATACCAAAAGAGGAGAGTTTGGTGAGCAGAGCGGGGTGCCAGACCGTATCGAAGGCACGTGATATGTCAAGGGAGACTGCTCTAATTTCCTGTTTGGCATTGAGGACCTCCATCCATTGTTGAGAAAGCAGAAGCAGCATGTCCAGAGTAGAGTGTCCAGGTCTGAAACCAAATTGATGATCAGAGATCAAGCCATTGGAGAAGAGGAAAGATTTCTAAACCCAGGATCGGGTTTAGTTCTCTGTTAATGGCTCGAACTTCGGGTTGCTAAAACCGCTCGGCAACTAGTCCATCTAAAACCGTGTTTCGAGCGGGAGTCCCTTCCCTGCTTCGCGGTCAGGAGTGGCACTCAGGTCCTTGGGACTTTTCATTGACCAATTAACATGGCTGCTCCCGACCGGAAGGAGCGTTGGGATTTCCAGGACTCACATCGGTCAGTAACAGACAAGGGGATTAAACCCCCCCTTGATAAGGGGAAGGCCGATGACCGAGATCCGTAACAATATATATACACACATATATACATATACATATATACACATATAGACATACACACACATATCCACACATATATACATATACCATTATACCCACACATATACATATACACATATATCCACATATGCACACATATATACACATACACACATATATACATATACACACATATAAACATATACGCACATATATACATGTACCCACATATATACATATACCCACATATATACATATACATATATCCACACATATATACAAACACACACATATCCAAATATACACACATATATACATATACCCACATATATACATATACACACATATATACATATACACACATATGTACAAATACATACATATATACATATACACACATATATACATATACATATATCCACACATATATACATACACACATATCCACATATACACACATATATAGATATACCCACATATATACATATACACACATATATACATATACACAAATATATACATACACACACAAATACACAGTGCCTATAAAAAGTCGACACCCCCTTTCAAAATTTTCACCTTTTATTACCCTATAGCCTGGAATTAAATTACATTACGTCAGACTTTTTCCACCTTTATTTACACATCATAACCCACAACTTCCAATTGAAAAATAAATTCTACAAATTTCAGAAAATTAATTAAAAATACAAAACTAGAATATTGTTATGAATTTTGGGTTAGGCATATATAGATCCAGGTAGGTCTGCGTAGGTATTATGCTCCCGCTGTCGTGATAGGGAATCCTCACCTGTAATAAGTTCTGTCTAGCCCGTATGTCAGATAAGTTGGATATGTGTCCCCGCCACGAGGGGACGGGGCTTGTTAACTAGAATTAGGGCATAAAGATAGATTTCCATTGTATGTCGTCCCCTCTGTGGTCATACCTGTGGTCCCATATGGCAATGCATCACATATACTAATTAGCCCCACTAGTGCACACATTAATTAAATTCCCCCCCTTGCCACAATAAGACTTACAGGAAGAACAGACAGGAAGCCTGTTCGGGGCACCGCCGATGGGGCCGCAGCCAGCGACATCACCACAAAACACACATTGAGCAGGCAGGGTGAGGCTACACCCACCTCGCGATAGATTGACACCAAGGGTTTGATGGGCGGATTACACGACTGGTAAGAAGGGACTCGTGGATTGGTGAAAAGCCCGGATGATGTCAGAGCCGCCCGGACAAGATACTTGGAGCGGCAGACATTTTGTCTCTTTGGTCCGGACTTTGGTGGTGAACGGTGGTGTGCCGACATCTTCTGACTTCTTCTCGTTTTGGCTGCCTTCCTGCCCGGACCTCTCTTCCCTCCTTGCCTTTCTCTCGGTTGGACCCACCTCTCTCGTTCTTGGACCTCCTGCTTGCCCTGAACTTCCTTTGCAATCCGCAATTTGCCTGGTAAACGACGGACATTGGAGAAACGTTGGAGCGCCGTCGATTCTCCTCCCTGGCATTCACGTGCGAGCAAAGCTTGCCACTGGAGCGGGCGAGACTGGGGCGAGCGAGTGGCTCGGTGGCCTAGCAGTGTGTGAAGGCGGCCTTATTGAGGCCTAGTGGACATGCCGAGGCCTACTTCCCACCAACACCGGCGCCTGAACGGACCTGACGATTCCTGATGGACGCTGCATCCAGACAGAGATAAGCCCGCACCCACAAACACAACGGTTCGTTTCGTAAATTCTCCCATTTGTCTGTGTGTTCAAGTCTGGTGTGGGGACGTCCTGATTTAGGACATTTATTTACCAGCGCGTCCATTGTTCTCGGGTTCCGTAAAATAAACGTGTTTATTTTTGTACCATAAATCGGGTTTTTGTGAGTTACTTTTCGCAGGTTGAAGACTGTGCGGACTGTCAGGGAAATCCCACTTCTTCTTCTTTCCTTTCTTCCTCCTGCGCATATATAGTGAAGTCCGCCATTGATCGTCGCCTCATTAACGCTCGATTGCCATTTGTGATTTCCCCGGTCTTAACCAAGGGGGAGTCGCGCGACAATATCTTGGTTGGATAAGTGTCCACACCCCTGAGTTAATACCTGGTGGAAACACCTTTGACAGCAATTACAGCTGTGAGTCTGTTGGGATAGGTCTCTACCAACTTATCACACCTTGTTTGGGCAATATTTGCCCATTCTTCTGTACTAAACTGTTCAAGCTCAGTCAAGTTGCGTGGGGAGCGTTGATGAACAACAATCATCAAGTCATGCCACAGATTTTCACTTGTATTTAGGTAGGGGGCCTGACTGGGCCACTGAAGTGTAGCTTTGGCTGTGTGCTTCGGGTCATTGTCATGCTGAAAGGTGAACTTCCGTCCCAATTTCAGCTTTCTTGCAGAGGGCAGCAGGTTTTCCTCTAGGATTTTACTGTATTTTGCTCCATGCATTTTCACTTCTATCCTGAAAAGTGCCCCAGTCCCTGTTGATGAGAAACATCCCCATAACATGATGCTGTCACCACCATTCTTCACAGTTGGGATGGTGTTCTTTGGGTGATGTGCTGGTTTAGTTTGCACCAAACGTAACGTTTTGCATTTAGGCCAAAAGTTCCATCTTGGTTTCATCTGACCACAAAACGTTTTGCGTCATGGCTACAGAATCACCGGAGTGGTTTTCTGCATACCTCAAACGGGACTCAAGGTGGGCTTTTTTGAGTAATAGCTTCCTTCTTGCCACCCTACAGTACAGGCCAGACTTGTGGAGTGCTTGGGATATTTTTGTCATGCACACAGTGACTGGTTTTTGTCATAAAGGCCTATAGCTCTTTCAAAGTTGCCATTGGCATCTTGGCGGCCTCTCTGATCAGTCCCCTCTCTGATCAGTCCCCTCTCTGATCAGTCTCCTCCTTGCTTGGTCATCCAGTTTGGAGTGACGGCCTGATCTAAACAGGGTCTTGGTGGTACCATACACCTTCCACTTCTTCATGATTGTCTTGACTGTGCTCGAATGGATAATCAAGGCCTTTGAAATATTTTTTATACCCATCGCCTGATCTGTGCCTTTCCATACCTTTATCCAGGAGGTCTTATGAAAGCTTCATGGTGCTCATGGTGGAGTCTTTGCTGTGAAATGCACTCCCTAGTAGAGGAAACCTACAGGAACGCTGATTTTATCCAAGTGTGTTTGTGTTTTTCCATATTGTGTTTGCGTCCAGATATTCGTTCCCACACATGGTGGCATCTTCCAGATATGAGTTCCCACGATCCTCCATCTTATTGAATGAGGCACAAGCGGGGGCATATCATGCGAAGAGACAAAAGCCTCCAAAATGGAACTGGGAATGCCAGCTCACAACATCGAAGGTCCATCACCTAATGGAACAGATGACAACATTGAGGGTCCATCAGCTAATGGAACAGATGACAAACTGAGGGCCCATCAGCTAATGGAACAGATGACAAACTGAGGGTCCATCAGCTAATGGAACAGATGACAAACTGAGGGTCCATCAGCTAATGGGACAGATGACAAACTGAGGGTCCATCAGCTAATGGAACAGATGACAGCACCGAGGGTCCATCAGCTAATGAAACAGATGACAGCACCGAGGGTCCATCACCTAATGGAACAGATGACAAACTGAGGGTCCATGAGCTAATGGAACAGATTTCAAACTGAGGGTCCATCAGCTAATGGAACAGATGACAAACTGAGGACCCATCAGCTAATGGAACAGATGACAAACTGAGGGTCCATCAGCTAATGGAAAAGAAGACAACACCGAGGGTCCATCACCTAATGGAACAGATGACAACATTGAGGGTCCATCAGCTAATGGAACAGATCAAAACACCGAGTGTCCATCAGCAAATGGAACAGATGACAAACTAAGGGCCCATGAGCTAATGGAACAGATGACAAACTGAGGGTCCATCAGCTAATGTAACAGATGACAAACTGAGTGCCCATCAGCTAATGATCAGATGACAAACTGAGGATCCATCAGCTAATGGAAAAGATGACAACATTGAGGGTCCATCAGCTAATGGAACAGATCAAAACACCGAGTGTCCATCAGCGAATGGAACAGATCACAACATCGAGGGTCCATCACCTAATGATGAGATGACAAACTGAGGGTCCATCAGCTAATGGAACAGATCAAAACACCGAGTGTCCATCAGCGAATGGAACAGATCACAACATCGAGGGTCCATCACCTAATGATGAGATGACAAACTGAGGGCCCATCAGCTAATGGAACAGATGACAGCACCGAGGGTCCATCACCTAATGGAACAGATGACAACATTGAGGGTCCATCAGCTAATGGAACAGATGACAACACAGAGGGTTCATCACCTGGAACAGATCAGAACATCGTGGGTCCATCAGCTAATGTAATGGCCTGGCCCCACCGTAGCCAAGTGTATCATGCCATCCATTCGGGTATTAAGAACATTAATAATACATGGCACGGACGTGTCCAACCTGTTTGCCGCACTGCACCAAACATCAAACCGAAGGATGGTTACCTGAGGCTGAAAAGGAGCCTTATTACTCGTGACCTGAATTATTGAGTGTATCAGTGAACATAGGTGGACCCAACTATGGAAGTTGATGCACTCACACATTCCCAAGCACATTCAAACACACAACATGATCATACAATATCAGCACACTCAAACTAAAACACACCACATGATCATACAATACCAGCACACTCAAACTCAAACACAAAACATGATCATGCAATATCAGCACACTCAAACTCAAACATAAAACATGATCATACAATACCAGCACACTCAAACTCAAACACACCACATGATCATACAATACCAGCACACTCAAACTCAAACATAAAACATGATCATGCAATACCAGCACACGAGAACTCAAACACACAACATGATCATACAAAACCAGCACACTCAAACTCAAAACACACCACATGATCATACAATATCAGCACACTCAAACTCAAAGACACCACATGATCATACAATACCAGCACACTCAAACTCAAACACACCACATGATCAAACAATATCAGCACAATCAAACTCAAACACACAACACGATCATACAATACCAGCACACTCAAACTCAAACACACCACATGATCATACAATACCAGCACACTCAAACTCAAACATAAAACATGATCATGCAATACCAGCACACTCAAACTCAAACACACAACATGATCATACAATACTAGCACACTCAAACTCAAACACACCACATGATCATACAATACCAGCACACTCAAACTCAAACACTTATGGAATTTATATTTGGCGTGATGGTCACCATTCATAAAACTGATATATCACTATGAATGATCATGGGGTTTGGTGTGATGGTCACCATTCATAAAAACTGATATATCACCATGAATGATCATGGGGTTTGGCGTGATGGTCACCATTCATAAAAACTGATATATCACCATGAATGATCATGGGGTTTGGCGTGATGGTCACCATTCATAAAAACTGATATATCACCTTGAATGATCAGGGGTTTGGCGTGATGGTCACCATTCATAAAAACTGATATATCGCCATGAATGATCATGGGGTCTGGCGTGATGGTCACCATTCATATTGTTACAGACGTGGCTTGGATGTTATTCACCGAGCGGTTTTGGGATGACCACGTCTGCACAAGATTATACTCGATAGTATACCCGAACGTTGACTAGTCGCGCGATGCTAGGTCAATGAAGGAACAGACACACGGCTGGGATTAAAATGACACACCAGGGTTCAGTTCTCAAGACCTCCGGAGGATATTATATTCGTTACGGAAGGTCAGATTACAGGGACGAGAGGGACAGCAAAGGAAGATAGGCACTTAGACACAACCTTATATTAATCCCAACAGACGACAGGTAAACGGGACAAGGCTGACTCACACGGGGATTGATGGCAAGGATAGGCAGGTAGCGATGGCTCCAGGTGCACCTGGGCTCAGGGCAGGATCGACCCGTTCCGGTCCAGAGATGCGGGAGGTTTTACAGCGCTCGAGGTGGCGACTTGCTCTTCTTCAGCTGGGGGCGCATCTCACGTCACATCCGGCACGGGGCCGCGTATATCCGGCGGGGAGTGACACGCCCTCGGCTCGTTAGCTCCGCCTCGTGGAATCGGCACGTTGCTTCTCATTGGGTGCGTGCGGGGGGGTTACCGGCTCCGCCCTTGACGAGGAGCTGACAAGGAGCCCCTTTGTGGTAACCCCGTGGAGCGCATGGTCTGGAGCGCGTTGTCTGGAGCGCGTTGTCTGGAGCGCATTGTCGATGGCGGCTAACCGAGCCGGTGGGAGGACGCACACTCCCCCCCGCGCAGCGCCGTGCCCCTCTGTTGTTGTAGACGGGGAAGAAGATGGGAGGAGGTATGGGAAAGGTCCTAAACTCACTACTGGTGCCATATAATCACATTCTGGTGCAACGAAGAGTCATAATTAATGGAAACGAGGCCTTAACTGACATAGACTAAGAATAACTAGCAAGATGTCCGAAAGTGGTCTACGTGTGGTGCGGTGGACCTGGGCACGACATTTAATGGGGGAAAAAGGGGGAGGTCGGCTCTACTGATTGTTGTTTACAGACAATGGGACTAGGGAATGGGGGATTGGGGATAGTTGGGGAGTATTGGGGAAAATAGGGGAATATTTACAAGCGGATATGGAGGCCAAATTCCATATTCGCAACATTGCACCCTTCTCTACCCTCGGGGCGTCCCGACCCGATAAATTTTTACCTACTTTAGTGTGGCACGCAATGTAGTTCCCTCTACTATTAACTCTACCCTGAGTGCGACAGTTTTACAGATATTCACGAATGAGTAAATATGTCCCCCTGCGACGTTGCACCCTTCTCCTCACAGAAACACACCCACAGGATAACCGAATCCGGAAAGAATCCTCAAACTAAACATACAGCCGGTAGGGAGCATTATTTACACAAGACTACGCTGATATTTACACTACGATCCAGGACCTGTTTTTGGAGGAACACATGCAGATGTTATGCATAGAGAGAGCACGCATGCTAGCATCGATACACCAACCCACGAGTGCTCTGTGGCCTACGGCCTTTAATAATGTGCAGAGCACCCCTTCCAAGCATCAAGCACCACCCCATCACACAGTGAGCACCATCCGGTGCACCAATAAAGTGTCTATGAATCATTGTGTGGCTGCTGCTGGTCTTGCCTTCGTGTGGTGCACTTGGCCTTCTTACTTCTTTTCAAAAATAAAGAAAGGCGCCAACCGCGTCCATTTCTATATTGCGGCCGTCAGGGGGCCAACTGTTAGTGGTTCACCTGTTTGGCATAGGTGCCACGTTGACCCATAGGTCCTTCCACGGGTGGTGCTTGGCCGCAAACATTGCGGTCCGTATGGTGTATCGATCCAAGCAGCAAGCAGCGAAAGTGCAGGCCCACAACTGCGAAGCCAGCACCTCTCTCTCCTCTCTCTCTACCCCAAAGCCAGATCCTCGGAGGTGGGAGACAAAGAAGCAGACAAGTGAGTAAGGTGGTAAGGGCGCAAAAGTGCACGCAATACAAGATGATGCACACTGGGGGCACATGGGAAGCAGGTGAGACAGGTACGTTCCTATCGTACGCCCCCCCCCCCCACCAGGTAACCTACATGGCCCCTCCCTTACCCCTTACTGCATCCACAAAACACAACACTACCCATAAACATCTACTTTACAAATCAACAAACATCCCTACTGTCTTCCCCGTTCCTCCCATAAACCAAATTCGTCTTCTCTCCCTCCTAACCAATCAAATTTGCCATTTTCAACTCTCATCAAAATTTGCCATTACCAATTCATCATCAGTCCCTCCTAGGGAGGGAGAGATGGAATCACCCCAATGTCTCATCCACGTCGTGATGCGTCTCACAAATCCACAGCAATCTCATTTCCTGCTACAAACCAAGAAAACACAGGTGTGGAGTCATCATCATCACCTCAGGTAAGTGGCTGCGTATGGTGCGACAGGTTCATCAATCCTAACTATCTCCTAAATGACTTTAACAACTTTACACTACCCGGGGTCTTTCTCCGGCCAAACCATTGGCCCTCTTACACTATGGGTTCTAAAAACCAATTCCCATTGGCCAAACTGTGGTGCTCTTCAATTTGGGGTCTCACTCCCCCGATTCATCTCCCGGTGCCCTCGCACAATTTCTGGGCTGTGGCGTGTACCTCTCCCAGTGGGTCTACCCACCTGCACACCTCCACCACTGCAGTTGCCTCCGAGCTTACCTGCTCCTTACCCTAACCTAACTACCTGGGGAAGGCCCTCTGGCACTCTCCCCACTCGGTGCCCTCTCTGGCACTGGGCTGCCCGATCCACACCCGGGATCCTCAGGCACCCACTCACAACTACCGGCTCCCAGAGCCCACCTGCGGCCTCACCTGGCCGACATCCTCACAGTGGTGGAGTGCCCAACCAACTACACACACTAACAGGCTACATGCCCAGCCATTTCCACAACACTAATGCACCCATTCACAACACCATTCTGCAACCGCACCACAAATGCCAATATCCAACCACAATTTACCTATACCCTCTACCTAACACTTACACTACCCGCCCCGGGTACTCGTGAAAGGGGTCCACTCTTCCCCCATCCACACCTTCGCACCATGCACACCACTCCGTACCACTTACTCCAACTCTCTCCACACACCTGTACTTGCACACCTGTGCTCTCACACCTGGTGCCACCTGCACCCTTCTCTCCCCAAGCGCATTTGCGCTGATCCACAACACTCACTACTCATCCACTGCTCCACACACCTGTCCAGTTGCACACCTGTGCAATCACACCTGTTCAATTCTCACCTGTTCAATCTTCACACACACGGCATCATCTCAGCTAACTACTCCCTTCTGAAACTTGCGCTTCCCAGTCGTCCCTTTAAACTATTGCGCTCCCTCGTCATTATAATCCATACTAAACTACCTGCGTCCCCACTACAGGTATCAGTCACTAACTAAACTTAACGTTACCTAATGTCAATCTCTTCTAGATCCCTACTAATAACCTAACCCACCCGGGCTAGTTTCCACTGCCATCAACCCCATAAGCTATTGCTCCTTTGCCCCCACATGGGAAGGATGGTGGATTTGCCATCCCACCACATCGGGGGTCTCTCACTACCAATTTTGCACATCAAATTTCAACAAATTAAAAATTTGCCAATCACTGCCCATCATCTGCCAATCACTACTGCCAATCCCTTGCCAATCATCAAATTTTGTTTTTCTCCAATTTTGGGTCCAAAACACTAACCTCATCACCCAGTCTACTCAATAATGCCTCTCGGTGCGCCAATTCCTGTCCAAAGCCCGGCTTCGTAAAGCCAAGCAATGGATGCGGGTTGTTCTGTGCCAGCGGCTGGATGCGTCCGGCATTCGGGGCAGGGACGGGGGCTTACCCGTGCCGAGATCCCACGCACCATCTCGGCACGGAGCCATCCAATGTCCCGATCTCGACCTGCCGGCGCGTCTCAACAAAACGTGGTCGCCATGACGACCCTTCCTATCCAGCTGCCCGCTCCACCTAGTGGAGCACGGACGCGGCCGTTCAAAGCGAGGCCCAGCACGCACCGAGGGCCCGATTCGGCTAAAAGTCGACCTAACCTCTAACCCGTGTAACGTCGATGCTTCACCTGCATGCTTACACCCCGCAGCCCGTTCCTTGCTCACACATCCAGCTGTGCCCATGCTCCTCGTACCTTTCCTTACACACCTCGGTACTCTCATTCCACTCACAGCCTTGGTCACACACCTGACCACCGAACATTTTGGCACACATTCGTTGGTCGCACACCTCACCAATACACCTCTTCGCACCCCCTCCTCTGTCACCTCCTCTGTGACAATCACAGGTGTGCTCTCATTCGCACACCCAACCACGTGCCTCACTACCAACTCCAGCGTGCATTCCCACTCACGCTCTACCATTCTAGGTGTGCATCCTTCCATCCCAGGTGTACATCCTCGCTCACCTGTCACAACTAACTCACGCTCCATGTCACTCTCACTACTTTCACCTCCATTCCTGACAGCGCACTCACCCTTACTCTTGACAGCGCACTCTTTCCCCATGCACCTGTCCGTCACACACCTTTCTCGCGCACACTCTCCCGTCACACCCTCTGTAACACTCACCACAGGTGTGCATTCTTCCTTGCCTTTGACAGCGCACTCTTTCCCCATGCACCCGTCCGTCACACACCTTTCTCGCGCACACCTTTCTCGCGCACACTCTCCCGTCACACCCTCTGTAACACTTACCACACCGCGCTTCCATGTGCTCCCTCGCACACGCGCTACGACCGACTCACTCTCGCCAGCACCCTCACTCCTTGGCACGCACTTTTTTCTCACACACCCCAGAGTCGGACTTTCTCGCACACCTCCTTTTTCGCACACCAGACCTGTCGCACACTTCACAAACGGCCTCTCACGAACACCCGGGTCCATCTCGACCCCCAAGCTCCTTAAATTCCCTGGCGCATCATACGCACGACCATATTGGTCACCACTTACACCGGGTCCTCTTCCTCTTCGCTTCTCCTCCATCACCTGCGAATCCCTCATCCGGTTAATGAGCACATCATCACGATCCAAACACAGACTTTGGACCAATTCTTTTATCTCCTCTTTTATCTCTTTCTTATCCCCTCTCCGTCGCTTCTTAATTTCGCTCATCCCTTCTTCCACTTCTTCTAATTTGTGCTTCACCTCTTTTATTCCCCGGTACGTCTCCTCAAGCTCGTCCTCCAAGGCTACCTTGACCGTTTCCATGTGCGTCCTCACCTGCCGGTCCTTCGTCTCCATTACCTCTATCACCTCGTCCAGCCTCGTTGTCAGTCCCTCACGTACCATCTGACATTCCCTCTTCGTCGCTATCAAGTCGTCTTTTAGTTCTTTCTGTGTCACTTTTAACCCTCCTAATACCGCAGTGTTCCTTTGAACCTGCTCCGTTAGTCCTTTTTGTCCCTCCGTCAGCTGTTCCACCTCCTGCGTCAGGTCCTCTATGCCCCCTTGTAATTTTACAGTCCCCTTTCTCACCTCCTTCTCCATGTGCTCCTTACAGTGCCTCACCTCCTCGCGCACTCCTCCGACCTCCTCACTCACTCCTCTCCTGATCTCCTCTCCCATCACTTGCATCTCCTGCCCAGATGCCACCCTCATCTGCTCCATTTCCTCCCTGTGAGCATCCAGTTTGGTTTCTACCCCCATTCTGACCCCCTCTATCTGCTGCCCCATTTGGTTAACTTCCCTTTCCGCTTGGTCCCTCATGTCCCTCAATTTGCCTTCCATGGTGTTTTCTAACCCCTCTAACCCATTTTTCACTCCCTCTATCTGATTCTCCTGGGCAGCCATTCTATTTTCTACCCCCTCTAACCCCTTTTGCATCCCTTCCATTTGATTCTCTTGAGCGGCCATTCTGTTTTCTACCCCCGTTAACCCCTCCTGTATTTCCCCTAATCTATCGTCTAATTTCCCAAATTTCATGTCTAATCCCTTAAAATTATTGTCTAATCCCTTAAAATTATTGTCTAATCCCTTAAAATTATTGTCTAATCCCTCACTGGTACCCCTCGCTTCGTCCCTCATTACCCACAATTGCTCACCCTGAGCATCCATCCGGTTCCCCATTACCCCCAATTGCTCACTCTGAGCATCCATCCGGTTTCCCAACCGCTCACCCAATCGCTCAATTTGGCTCTCCATACTCATCTGTACAGCTGCCTGTAACTGCGCAATGAGGGCCTGCATGTCAATCGGCTGCATGTTAAAGCCCGTTGATACAGCGGGCTCGGCTACCACGCGCTCTTGCGAGGCGCCATTTTGCGCTCCCGCAATGTCGGGCACAACGACGCTATTTTGTGCGTCTGCTACCCTCGCTGCTTCGCTCTCCTCCTGTCCCTCAATTTGGTCCTGGATCGACCCTACCTCACTCTCCTTTACCGGACCCCAGCTGTCTTGATCCGCCATAGCGCGACTTTCAAAATTCGGTTTTTTTTATTTTCGTAAAACAAATTCAAATTTCGCCGTTATAATTTCGCGCGGGAAACGCGCTCCGAATCGATTCTACTTGTTACAAATTTGGGCCTAATAACGCGCGGGAAACGCGCTCCGAATCGATTCTACTTGTTACAAATTTGGGCCTAATAAATTTAGTCCCGGGTTCGAATTCCACTCCTCGACACCAATTGTTACAGACGTGGCTTGGATGTTATTCACCGAGCGGTTTTGGGATGACCACGTCTGCACAAGATTATACTCGATAGTATACCCGAACGTTGACTAGTCGCGCGATGCTAGGTCAATGAAGGAACAGACACACGGCTGGGATTAAAATGACACACCAGGGTTCAGTTCTCAAGACCTCCGGAGGAGATTATATTCGTTACGGAAGGTCAGATTACAGGGACGAGAGGGACAGCAAAGGAAGATAGGCACTTAGACACAACCTTATATTAATCCCAACAGACGACAGGTAAACGGGACAAGGCTGACTCACACGGGGATTGATGGCAAGGATAGGCAGGTAGCGATGGCTCCAGGTGCACCTGGGCTCAGGGCAGGATCGACCCGGTCCGGTCCAGAGATGCGGGAGGTTTTACAGCGCTCGAGGTGGCGACTTGCTCTTCTTCAGCTGGGGGCGCATCTCACGTCACATCCGGCGCGGGGCCGCGTATATCCGGCGGGGAGTGACACGCCCTCGGCTCGTTAGCTCCGCCTCGTGGAATCGGCACGTTGCTTCTCATTGGGTGCGTGCGGGGGGGTTACCGGCTCCGCCCTTGACGAGGAGCTGACAAGGAGCCCCTTTGTGGTAACCCCGTGGAGCGCATGGTCTGGAGCGCGTTGTCTGGAGCGCATTGTCGATGGCGGCTAACCGAGCCGGTGGGAGGACGCACACTCCCCCCCGCGCAGCGCCGTGCCCCTCTGTTGTTGTAGACGGGGAAGAAGATGGGAGGAGGTATGGGAAAGGTCCTAAACTCACTACTGGTGCCATATAATCACATTCTGGTGCAACGAAGAGTCATAATTAATGGAAACGAGGCCTTAACTGACATAGACTAAGAATAACTAGCAAGATGTCCGAAAGTGGTCTACGTGTGGTGCGGTGGACCTGGGCACGACATTTAATGGGGGAAAAAGGGGGAGGTCGGCTCTACTGATTGTTGTTTACAGACAATGGGACTAGGGAATGGGGGGTTGGGGAGTATTGGGGAAAATAGGGGAATATTTACAAGCGGATATGGAGGCCAAATTCCATATTCGCAACAATATAAACTGATATATCACCATGAATGATCATGGGGTTTGGCGTGATGGTCGCCATTTATAAAAACTAATATATCACCATGAATGATCATGGGGTCTGGCGTGATGGTCACCGTTCATAAAAACTAATATATCACCATGAATGATCATGGGGTTTGGCGTGATGGTCACCATTCATAAAAACTGATATATCACCATGAATGATCATGGGGTTTGGCCTGATGGTCACCATTCATAAAAACTGATATATCACTATGAATGATCATGGGGTTTGGCCTGATGGTCACCATTCATAAAAACTGATATATCACCATGAATGATCATGGGGTTTGGCGTGATTGTCACCATTCATAAAAACTGATATATCACCACGAATGATCATGGGGTTTGGCACGATGGTCACCATTTACAAAAACTGATATATCACCATGAATGATCATGGCGTTGGGCGTGATGATCACCATTCACAAAAACTGATATATCACCATGAATGATCATGGGGTTTGGCGTGATGGTCACCATTCATTAAAAAAAATGATATGTCACCATGAATGATCATGGGGTTTGGCGTGATCATCGTTCATAAAAAACTGATATATCACCATGAATGATCATGGGGTTTGGCGTGATGGTCACCATTCATAAAAACTGATATATCACCATGAATGATCATGGGGTTTGGCGTGATGGTCACCATTCATAAAACTGATATATCACCATGAATGATCATGGGTTTGGCGTGATGGTCACCATTCATAAAACTGATATATCACCATGAATGATCATGGGGTTTGGCGTGCTGATCACCATTCATATAAACTGATATATCACCATGAATGATCATGGGGTTTGGCGTGATGGTCGCCATTCATATAAACTGATATATCACCATGAATGATCATGGGGTTTGGCGTGATGGTCACCATTCATATAAACTGATATATCACCATGAATGATCATGGGGTTTGGCGTGATGGTCACCATTCATATAAACTGATATATCACCATGAATGATCATGGGGTTTGGCGTGATGGTCACCATTCATATAAACTGATATATCACCATGAATGATCATGGGGTTTGGCATGATGGTCACCATTCATATAAACTGATATATCACCATGAATGATCATGGGGTTTGGCGTGATGGTCACCATTCATAAAAACTGATATATCACCATGAATGATCATGGGGTTTGGCGTGATGGTCACCATTCATAAAAACTGATATATCACCTTGAATGATCAGGGGTTTGGCGTGATGGTCACCATTCATAAAAACTGATATATCGCCATGAATGATCATGGGGTCTGGCGTGATGGTCACCATTCATATTGTTACAGACGTGGCTTGGATGTTATTCACCGAGCGGTTTTGGGATGACCACGTCTGCACAAGATTATACTCGATAGTATACCCGAACGTTGACTAGTCGCGCGATGCTAGGTCAATGAAGGAACAGACACACGGCTGGGATTAAAATGACACACCAGGGTTCAGTTCTCAAGACCTCCGGAGGATATTATATTCGTTACGGAAGGTCAGATTACAGGGACGAGAGGGACAGCAAAGGAAGATAGGCACTTAGACACAACCTTATATTAATCCCAACAGACGACAGGTAAACGGGACAAGGCTGACTCACACGGGGATTGATGGCAAGGATAGGCAGGTAGCGATGGCTCCAGGTGCACCTGGGCTCAGGGCAGGATCGACCCGTTCCGGTCCAGAGATGCGGGAGGTTTTACAGCGCTCGAGGTGGCGACTTGCTCTTCTTCAGCTGGGGGCGCATCTCACGTCACATCCGGCACGGGGCCGCGTATATCCGGCGGGGAGTGACACGCCCTCGGCTCGTTAGCTCCGCCTCGTGGAATCGGCACGTTGCTTCTCATTGGGTGCGTGCGGGGGGGTTACCGGCTCCGCCCTTGACGAGGAGCTGACAAGGAGCCCCTTTGTGGTAACCCCGTGGAGCGCATGGTCTGGAGCGCGTTGTCTGGAGCGCGTTGTCTGGAGCGCATTGTCGATGGCGGCTAACCGAGCCGGTGGGAGGACGCACACTCCCCCCCGCGCAGCGCCGTGCCCCTCTGTTGTTGTAGACGGGGAAGAAGATGGGAGGAGGTATGGGAAAGGTCCTAAACTCACTACTGGTGCCATATAATCACATTCTGGTGCAACGAAGAGTCATAATTAATGGAAACGAGGCCTTAACTGACATAGACTAAGAATAACTAGCAAGATGTCCGAAAGTGGTCTACGTGTGGTGCGGTGGACCTGGGCACGACATTTAATGGGGGAAAAAGGGGGAGGTCGGCTCTACTGATTGTTGTTTACAGACAATGGGACTAGGGAATGGGGGATTGGGGATAGTTGGGGAGTATTGGGGAAAATAGGGGAATATTTACAAGCGGATATGGAGGCCAAATTCCATATTCGCAACATTGCACCCTTCTCTACCCTCGGGGCGTCCCGACCCGATAAATTTTTACCTACTTTAGTGTGGCACGCAATGTAGTTCCCTCTACTATTAACTCTACCCTGAGTGCGACAGTTTTACAGATATTCACGAATGAGTAAATATGTCCCCCTGCGACGTTGCACCCTTCTCCTCACAGAAACACACCCACAGGATAACCGAATCCGGAAAGAATCCTCAAACTAAACATACAGCCGGTAGGGAGCATTATTTACACAAGACTACGCTGATATTTACACTACGATCCAGGACCTGTTTTTGGAGGAACACATGCAGATGTTATGCATAGAGAGAGCACGCATGCTAGCATCGATACACCAACCCACGAGTGCTCTGTGGCCTACGGCCTTTAATAATGTGCAGAGCACCCCTTCCAAGCATCAAGCACCACCCCATCACACAGTGAGCACCATCCGGTGCACCAATAAAGTGTCTATGAATCATTGTGTGGCTGCTGCTGGTCTTGCCTTCGTGTGGTGCACTTGGCCTTCTTACTTCTTTTCAAAAATAAAGAAAGGCGCCAACCGCGTCCATTTCTATATTGCGGCCGTCAGGGGGCCAACTGTTAGTGGTTCACCTGTTTGGCATAGGTGCCACGTTGACCCATAGGTCCTTCCACGGGTGGTGCTTGGCCGCAAACATTGCGGTCCGTATGGTGTATCGATCCAAGCAGCAAGCAGCGAAAGTGCAGGCCCACAACTGCGAAGCCAGCACCTCTCTCTCCTCTCTCTCTACCCCAAAGCCAGATCCTCGGAGGTGGGAGACAAAGAAGCAGACAAGTGAGTAAGGTGGTAAGGGCGCAAAAGTGCACGCAATACAAGATGATGCACACTGGGGGCACATGGGAAGCAGGTGAGACAGGTACGTTCCTATCGTACGCCCCCCCCCCCACCAGGTAACCTACATGGCCCCTCCCTTACCCCTTACTGCATCCACAAAACACAACACTACCCATAAACATCTACTTTACAAATCAACAAACATCCCTACTGTCTTCCCCGTTCCTCCCATAAACCAAATTCGTCTTCTCTCCCTCCTAACCAATCAAATTTGCCATTTTCAACTCTCATCAAAATTTGCCATTACCAATTCATCATCAGTCCCTCCTAGGGAGGGAGAGATGGAATCACCCCAATGTCTCATCCACGTCGTGATGCGTCTCACAAATCCACAGCAATCTCATTTCCTGCTACAAACCAAGAAAACACAGGTGTGGAGTCATCATCATCACCTCAGGTAAGTGGCTGCGTATGGTGCGACAGGTTCATCAATCCTAACTATCTCCTAAATGACTTTAACAACTTTACACTACCCGGGGTCTTTCTCCGGCCAAACCATTGGCCCTCTTACACTATGGGTTCTAAAAACCAATTCCCATTGGCCAAACTGTGGTGCTCTTCAATTTGGGGTCTCACTCCCCCGATTCATCTCCCGGTGCCCTCGCACAATTTCTGGGCTGTGGCGTGTACCTCTCCCAGTGGGTCTACCCACCTGCACACCTCCACCACTGCAGTTGCCTCCGAGCTTACCTGCTCCTTACCCTAACCTAACTACCTGGGGAAGGCCCTCTGGCACTCTCCCCACTCGGTGCCCTCTCTGGCACTGGGCTGCCCGATCCACACCCGGGATCCTCAGGCACCCACTCACAACTACCGGCTCCCAGAGCCCACCTGCGGCCTCACCTGGCCGACATCCTCACAGTGGTGGAGTGCCCAACCAACTACACACACTAACAGGCTACATGCCCAGCCATTTCCACAACACTAATGCACCCATTCACAACACCATTCTGCAACCGCACCACAAATGCCAATATCCAACCACAATTTACCTATACCCTCTACCTAACACTTACACTACCCGCCCCGGGTACTCGTGAAAGGGGTCCACTCTTCCCCCATCCACACCTTCGCACCATGCACACCACTCCGTACCACTTACTCCAACTCTCTCCACACACCTGTACTTGCACACCTGTGCTCTCACACCTGGTGCCACCTGCACCCTTCTCTCCCCAAGCGCATTTGCGCTGATCCACAACACTCACTACTCATCCACTGCTCCACACACCTGTCCAGTTGCACACCTGTGCAATCACACCTGTTCAATTCTCACCTGTTCAATCTTCACACACACGGCATCATCTCAGCTAACTACTCCCTTCTGAAACTTGCGCTTCCCAGTCGTCCCTTTAAACTATTGCGCTCCCTCGTCATTATAATCCATACTAAACTACCTGCGTCCCCACTACAGGTATCAGTCACTAACTAAACTTAACGTTACCTAATGTCAATCTCTTCTAGATCCCTACTAATAACCTAACCCACCCGGGCTAGTTTCCACTGCCATCAACCCCATAAGCTATTGCTCCTTTGCCCCCACATGGGAAGGATGGTGGATTTGCCATCCCACCACATCGGGGGTCTCTCACTACCAATTTTGCACATCAAATTTCAACAAATTAAAAATTTGCCAATCACTGCCCATCATCTGCCAATCACTACTGCCAATCCCTTGCCAATCATCAAATTTTGTTTTTCTCCAATTTTGGGTCCAAAACACTAACCTCATCACCCAGTCTACTCAATAATGCCTCTCGGTGCGCCAATTCCTGTCCAAAGCCCGGCTTCGTAAAGCCAAGCAATGGATGCGGGTTGTTCTGTGCCAGCGGCTGGATGCGTCCGGCATTCGGGGCAGGGACGGGGGCTTACCCGTGCCGAGATCCCACGCACCATCTCGGCACGGAGCCATCCAATGTCCCGATCTCGACCTGCCGGCGCGTCTCAACAAAACGTGGTCGCCATGACGACCCTTCCTATCCAGCTGCCCGCTCCACCTAGTGGAGCACGGACGCGGCCGTTCAAAGCGAGGCCCAGCACGCACCGAGGGCCCGATTCGGCTAAAAGTCGACCTAACCTCTAACCCGTGTAACGTCGATGCTTCACCTGCATGCTTACACCCCGCAGCCCGTTCCTTGCTCACACATCCAGCTGTGCCCATGCTCCTCGTACCTTTCCTTACACACCTCGGTACTCTCATTCCACTCACAGCCTTGGTCACACACCTGACCACCGAACATTTTGGCACACATTCGTTGGTCGCACACCTCACCAATACACCTCTTCGCACCCCCTCCTCTGTCACCTCCTCTGTGACAATCACAGGTGTGCTCTCATTCGCACACCCAACCACGTGCCTCACTACCAACTCCAGCGTGCATTCCCACTCACGCTCTACCATTCTAGGTGTGCATCCTTCCATCCCAGGTGTACATCCTCGCTCACCTGTCACAACTAACTCACGCTCCATGTCACTCTCACTACTTTCACCTCCATTCCTGACAGCGCACTCACCCTTACTCTTGACAGCGCACTCTTTCCCCATGCACCTGTCCGTCACACACCTTTCTCGCGCACACTCTCCCGTCACACCCTCTGTAACACTCACCACAGGTGTGCATTCTTCCTTGCCTTTGACAGCGCACTCTTTCCCCATGCACCCGTCCGTCACACACCTTTCTCGCGCACACCTTTCTCGCGCACACTCTCCCGTCACACCCTCTGTAACACTTACCACACCGCGCTTCCATGTGCTCCCTCGCACACGCGCTACGACCGACTCACTCTCGCCAGCACCCTCACTCCTTGGCACGCACTTTTTTCTCACACACCCCAGAGTCGGACTTTCTCGCACACCTCCTTTTTCGCACACCAGACCTGTCGCACACTTCACAAACGGCCTCTCACGAACACCCGGGTCCATCTCGACCCCCAAGCTCCTTAAATTCCCTGGCGCATCATACGCACGACCATATTGGTCACCACTTACACCGGGTCCTCTTCCTCTTCGCTTCTCCTCCATCACCTGCGAATCCCTCATCCGGTTAATGAGCACATCATCACGATCCAAACACAGACTTTGGACCAATTCTTTTATCTCCTCTTTTATCTCTTTCTTATCCCCTCTCCGTCGCTTCTTAATTTCGCTCATCCCTTCTTCCACTTCTTCTAATTTGTGCTTCACCTCTTTTATTCCCCGGTACGTCTCCTCAAGCTCGTCCTCCAAGGCTACCTTGACCGTTTCCATGTGCGTCCTCACCTGCCGGTCCTTCGTCTCCATTACCTCTATCACCTCGTCCAGCCTCGTTGTCAGTCCCTCACGTACCATCTGACATTCCCTCTTCGTCGCTATCAAGTCGTCTTTTAGTTCTTTCTGTGTCACTTTTAACCCTCCTAATACCGCAGTGTTCCTTTGAACCTGCTCCGTTAGTCCTTTTTGTCCCTCCGTCAGCTGTTCCACCTCCTGCGTCAGGTCCTCTATGCCCCCTTGTAATTTTACAGTCCCCTTTCTCACCTCCTTCTCCATGTGCTCCTTACAGTGCCTCACCTCCTCGCGCACTCCTCCGACCTCCTCACTCACTCCTCTCCTGATCTCCTCTCCCATCACTTGCATCTCCTGCCCAGATGCCACCCTCATCTGCTCCATTTCCTCCCTGTGAGCATCCAGTTTGGTTTCTACCCCCATTCTGACCCCCTCTATCTGCTGCCCCATTTGGTTAACTTCCCTTTCCGCTTGGTCCCTCATGTCCCTCAATTTGCCTTCCATGGTGTTTTCTAACCCCTCTAACCCATTTTTCACTCCCTCTATCTGATTCTCCTGGGCAGCCATTCTATTTTCTACCCCCTCTAACCCCTTTTGCATCCCTTCCATTTGATTCTCTTGAGCGGCCATTCTGTTTTCTACCCCCGTTAACCCCTCCTGTATTTCCCCTAATCTATCGTCTAATTTCCCAAATTTCATGTCTAATCCCTTAAAATTATTGTCTAATCCCTTAAAATTATTGTCTAATCCCTTAAAATTATTGTCTAATCCCTCACTGGTACCCCTCGCTTCGTCCCTCATTACCCACAATTGCTCACCCTGAGCATCCATCCGGTTCCCCATTACCCCCAATTGCTCACTCTGAGCATCCATCCGGTTTCCCAACCGCTCACCCAATCGCTCAATTTGGCTCTCCATACTCATCTGTACAGCTGCCTGTAACTGCGCAATGAGGGCCTGCATGTCAATCGGCTGCATGTTAAAGCCCGTTGATACAGCGGGCTCGGCTACCACGCGCTCTTGCGAGGCGCCATTTTGCGCTCCCGCAATGTCGGGCACAACGACGCTATTTTGTGCGTCTGCTACCCTCGCTGCTTCGCTCTCCTCCTGTCCCTCAATTTGGTCCTGGATCGACCCTACCTCACTCTCCTTTACCGGACCCCAGCTGTCTTGATCCGCCATAGCGCGACTTTCAAAATTCGGTTTTTTTTATTTTCGTAAAACAAATTCAAATTTCGCCGTTATAATTTCGCGCGGGAAACGCGCTCCGAATCGATTCTACTTGTTACAAATTTGGGCCTAATAACGCGCGGGAAACGCGCTCCGAATCGATTCTACTTGTTACAAATTTGGGCCTAATAAATTTAGTCCCGGGTTCGAATTCCACTCCTCGACACCAATTGTTACAGACGTGGCTTGGATGTTATTCACCGAGCGGTTTTGGGATGACCACGTCTGCACAAGATTATACTCGATAGTATACCCGAACGTTGACTAGTCGCGCGATGCTAGGTCAATGAAGGAACAGACACACGGCTGGGATTAAAATGACACACCAGGGTTCAGTTCTCAAGACCTCCGGAGGAGATTATATTCGTTACGGAAGGTCAGATTACAGGGACGAGAGGGACAGCAAAGGAAGATAGGCACTTAGACACAACCTTATATTAATCCCAACAGACGACAGGTAAACGGGACAAGGCTGACTCACACGGGGATTGATGGCAAGGATAGGCAGGTAGCGATGGCTCCAGGTGCACCTGGGCTCAGGGCAGGATCGACCCGGTCCGGTCCAGAGATGCGGGAGGTTTTACAGCGCTCGAGGTGGCGACTTGCTCTTCTTCAGCTGGGGGCGCATCTCACGTCACATCCGGCGCGGGGCCGCGTATATCCGGCGGGGAGTGACACGCCCTCGGCTCGTTAGCTCCGCCTCGTGGAATCGGCACGTTGCTTCTCATTGGGTGCGTGCGGGGGGGTTACCGGCTCCGCCCTTGACGAGGAGCTGACAAGGAGCCCCTTTGTGGTAACCCCGTGGAGCGCATGGTCTGGAGCGCGTTGTCTGGAGCGCATTGTCGATGGCGGCTAACCGAGCCGGTGGGAGGACGCACACTCCCCCCCGCGCAGCGCCGTGCCCCTCTGTTGTTGTAGACGGGGAAGAAGATGGGAGGAGGTATGGGAAAGGTCCTAAACTCACTACTGGTGCCATATAATCACATTCTGGTGCAACGAAGAGTCATAATTAATGGAAACGAGGCCTTAACTGACATAGACTAAGAATAACTAGCAAGATGTCCGAAAGTGGTCTACGTGTGGTGCGGTGGACCTGGGCACGACATTTAATGGGGGAAAAAGGGGGAGGTCGGCTCTACTGATTGTTGTTTACAGACAATGGGACTAGGGAATGGGGGGTTGGGGAGTATTGGGGAAAATAGGGGAATATTTACAAGCGGATATGGAGGCCAAATTCCATATTCGCAACAATATAAACTGATATATCACCATGAATGATCATGGGGTTTGGCGTGATGGTCGCCATTTATAAAAACTAATATATCACCATGAATGATCATGGGGTCTGGCGTGATGGTCACCGTTCATAAAAACTAATATATCACCATGAATGATCATGGGGTTTGGCGTGATGGTCACCATTCATAAAAACTGATATATCACCATGAATGATCATGGGGTTTGGCCTGATGGTCACCATTCATAAAAACTGATATATCACTATGAATGATCATGGGGTTTGGCCTGATGGTCACCATTCATAAAAACTGATATATCACCATGAATGATCATGGGGTTTGGCGTGATTGTCACCATTCATAAAAACTGATATATCACCACGAATGATCATGGGGTTTGGCACGATGGTCACCATTTACAAAAACTGATATATCACCATGAATGATCATGGCGTTGGGCGTGATGATCACCATTCACAAAAACTGATATATCACCATGAATGATCATGGGGTTTGGCGTGATGGTCACCATTCATTAAAAAAAATGATATGTCACCATGAATGATCATGGGGTTTGGCGTGATCATCGTTCATAAAAAACTGATATATCACCATGAATGATCATGGGGTTTGGCGTGATGGTCACCATTCATAAAAACTGATATATCACCATGAATGATCATGGGGTTTGGCGTGATGGTCACCATTCATAAAACTGATATATCACCATGAATGATCATGGGTTTGGCGTGATGGTCACCATTCATAAAACTGATATATCACCATGAATGATCATGGGGTTTGGCGTGCTGATCACCATTCATATAAACTGATATATCACCATGAATGATCATGGGGTTTGGCGTGATGGTCGCCATTCATATAAACTGATATATCACCATGAATGATCATGGGGTTTGGCGTGATGGTCACCATTCATATAAACTGATATATCACCATGAATGATCATGGGCTTTGGCGTGATGGTCACCATTCATAAAACTGATATATCACCATGAATGATCATGGGGTTTGGCGTGATGGTCACCATTCATAAAACTGATATATCACCATGAATGATCATGGGGTTTGGCATGATGGTCACCATTCATATAAACTGATATATCACCATGAATGATCATGGGGTTTGGCGTGATGGTCACCATTCATATAAACTGATATATCACCATGAATGATCATGGGGTTTGGCGTGATGGTCACCATTCATATAAACTGATATATCACCATGAATGATCATGGGGTTTGGCGTGATGGTCACCATTCATATAAACTGATATATCACCATGAATGATCATGGGGTTTGGCGTGATGGTCACCATTCATATAAACTGATATATCACCATGAATGATCATGGGGTTTGGCGTGATGGTCACCATTCATATAAACTGATATATCACCATGAATGATCATGGGGTTTGGCATGATGGTCACCATTCATATAAACTGATATATCACCATGAATGATCATGGGGTTTGGCGTGATGGTCACCATTCATATAAACTGATATATCACCATGAATGATCATGGGGTTTGGCGTGATGGTCACCATTCATATAAACTGATATATCACCATGAATGATCATGGGGTTTGGCGTGATGGTCACCATTCATATAAACTGATATATCACCATGAATGATCGTGGGGTTTGGCGTGATGGTCGCCATTCATAAAAACGGATATATCACCATGAATGATCATGGGGTTTGGTGTGATGATCACCGTTCATATAAAAAAACTGATATATCACCATGAATGATCATTGGGTGAGAGTGGGGGATTCACGGTCACACACTGTGTACAATTCGAATAAAGAAACCGTTGGAACAACACGTGAGGATGAATGATCAGGGGCTTCATGACGTTAAAGACCCTCCAGGAGGTTCCCGTTGCCAAGGGATCCCATGAAATGGCCGTGATCGCTGAACCCTAACATCAAACATTCCAAACAGGCTCTCAATCCTGACACAAGTATCACTCATTCACCACACGTGTCATCCGTGACAAAACACGTGAAAGAGAGAACGTGCACTCTGGGAATGTATGCTGTAATAACCCAATGGAATGGGAATGTGAGGTGTGCGACTCGAGAGGAATGCGACTCCAGACGAATGCGACTCCAGACGAGTGCAACTCGAGGTGTGCGAATCTAGAAGAGTGCGAATCTAGATGAGTGTGATTTAAGAGTTGTGCAATTCGCGAGGTGTGTGACTCGAGAGGTGTGTGACTCGAGAGGTGTGTGACTCAAGAGGCGTGTGACTCGAGAGGTGTGTGACTCGAGAGGTGTGTGACTCGAGAGGTGTGTGACTCGAGAGGCGTGTGACTCGAGAGGTGTGTGACTCGAGAGGTGTGTGACTCGAGAGGTGTGTGCAACTTGAGAATAGTGCAACTCGAGAAGTGTGCGAATCTAGATGAGTGCGATTCGAGAGGAGTGCAAATCTTGATGAGTGTGATTTGAGAGGTGTGCAATTCGCAAGGTGTGTGACTCGAGAGGTGTGCGACTCGAGAGGTGTGCGATTCGAGATGTGTGCGATTCGAGAGGAGTGCGACTTGAGATGAGTGCGACTCGAGAAATGTAAATGTTAAAGAAAAGGAAAAAGCTTAATGTTGATGATGTGCTAAATGGCATTGCTCGGGCCGCGTGATTGGTCGGATGAATGTGTGGGAAGAGCAAATTGCGAGGTTCAGGAATAATCACATAGCATTTAATGTTGGAGTGGCGGAAACAATCATGGCTTTGTCTGCCACAGCTGAGTTGTCATTATCAACGTTTCAGTCTCCGTCCCTCCCATCACTATCTTTCTCTGTTTCACTTACTGCTCTCCCAATTCTACAAACTTCACAGCTTTCTTTGACTATCCTAATTCCTGCCATGATGCCTTGACATCCAAACACCCTCAAGCATAATTCCTCTATTTAGGAGACTTCAATGTACACCACAGGGAGTGCTTGAAATCTTCCAACACGGATGTTGGGGGAGTTGAAGCTCTTACATTTTCCATTGTCAATGATTTGGTCTTGGCTGCTCGCGTCGTCAGCCGGCGCCATATTGGGCGCTCAGGCGCGGGAAGCGTTGGACTTGGCCACCACTGCCGGCCCGCGCCATATTGGGTGCTCAGGCGCGGGAAGCGTTGGACTTGGCCACCACTGCCGGCCCGCGCCATATTGGGCGCTCGGGCGTGGGAAGCGTTGGACTTGGCCACCACTGCCGGCTGGCACCATATTGGGCGCGGGAAGCTTTGGACTTGGCCACCACTGCCGGCCCGCGCCATATTGGGTGCTCAGGCGCGGGAAGCGTTGGACTTGGCCACCACTGTCGACTGGCGCCATATTGGGCGCTCGGGCGTGGGAAGCGTTGGACTTGGCCACCACTGCCGGCTGGCTCCATATTGGGTGCTCGGGCGTAGGAAGCGTTGGACTTGGCCACCACTGCCGGCCGTCGCCATATTGGGCGCTCGGGCGTGGGAAGCGTTGGACTTGGCCACCACTGCCGGCTGGCTCCATATTGGGCACTCGGGTGTAGGAAGCGTTGGACTTGGCCACCACTGCCGGCCGTCGCCATATTGGGCGCTCGGGCGTGGGAAGCATTGGACTTGGCCACCACTGCCGGCTGGCGCCATATTGGGCGCTTGTGCGCGGGAAGATTTGGACTTGGCCACCACTGCCGACCTCACTAAAGTACTCGTTGGGACGGTGAGCTAAGTGCACGATAAAAGGGAACATTTTACTTTCCCCCATGTGTTCGTATTTGTCACTGTGTGTGAGGATCCTCAAAACATAATTTTAGTTTTTACCTCACCTTTCATTTTCACCTCTTCGGTTTATTCTCATTAAATTCATTATTGTTGCATATTATTTGTCATGTTCGTTTAGTCATTATGGTTTCGGAATAAACCCGTGTTGCTTTTGTCCCATCATGTAAATGTCTCGCATCCTCCATCTCGCGCGCGTTATACTGCCAAAAATTCGGCTGCTGCCTCGGAAGTAAAAATGTTTGGCCATTCATCATCCAGTGGTCTTAACCACTGGTGATGCGACAATACTATCACTGTCTATCAGACTAAGAAAGCAACTCTTTTTCGTTCTCTTTGCACGTCTAATTCCACACTGGATGAATTTAACATTCCATCCCCCTCTGATGCATCCTTTACCAATCCTATGCCCCTCTCTAAAAACTTTTTTTTCATGCCGTCAAAAAAGTACTCCTCTCTCTGGACACAAGGAAGGCATACGGGCAAGATGGCATAACTCCTCATGTCTTGAAGGAGTGTGCTTCAGAACTTGCTCTCTTGCTTGCTCATTTGTTTAAAAACACAAACATTTCCTCTTTTTTTTTTTTGGTATACAGAATCGAGGCTCGTGTACGAGCTAACACATTAAACATGAAAACATGCACAGACACATAAAACATACAATAAAGGGAGCGGGAGACAAGAGGGGGAGGGAGAGGGAAGCACACAAGCACAACAACTGTAGAGAACAGGGACGTCGGTAGATCTGTGGAAGGGGGAGGGATGGGGAGGAGGGAGGGGTACATGGTATAAAGCAAATGAACACTACTAGGAATTTCAGGAAAGAAGTTGGGGATTTAAAGAGGCGGATTTGGGGTGTTTTAATGGGGGTAGAAAATATTACGGTTTTGGATGGGGGAAGATAAGAGATGGTGGTGAACAGCTGTTTTGAAGACCTGGAGGGAGGAGTGGGATTGAAGAGAGTGAGGGAGTTTGTTCCAGAGGCAGGAGAAAAGAGGAATGAGAGAGTGAAGGTGAAGCAGAGAGTCTTGATTTTGGCGGTTTCACAAGAAGAGGGTTGCTAGCAGATTTTGTGCGACCTGTAGGAATATTTGGGGGACAGAGTACAGATAGAGCTGGGGGAGCAATGCTGGAGAGGAGTCGGTGGAAGACAGAAAGACCACCTTCCTGCCCGCGGTGAGTGAGAGAAAGGCCCTCGGAATCAGCTTCATCGTGGAGATTCCAATGATTCTGAAAGCTTTGGTTTCAACAGCGTGAAGCCGAGCTCGGTGTGAGGCAGGAGCACCAGCCCAGAGGAGAACAGTATTCCATTGAGCTGCGGATGAAAGCTTTGTATGTGGTGAGGAGCTCAGGTGTGCCAAGGAAAGACTTTGTCTTTGGAGGACAGCTAGGAAATGTGGTTTTCCCAGGAAAGATCATGGCAGATAGTGAGACCCAAAAGCTTGAGTGACAGAACTTCTTCAAGAGGATTGTTGAGAAAGTAGATGGGAGGGTTGTCCAGACGGTCTATTCGGAGAGACATAGTGAGAGTGTGAGATTTGTCAGGATTGAAAGACATGTTCCACTTGTTTGACCAGTTTGTGATTTTGTCCAGGTCTGCAGAGAGTGAGGAGGCTGCAGACTGCCGATCTGAGGGTTGAGATATGGAGCCACAGAGAGTGGAGTCATCAGCAAAGAGACAGAGAGGATCTTCCAGACAGTCGGATAGATCATTAATGACGACCAGAAAAAGCACAGGGCCCAGAACACTGCCTTGAGGAACTCCAGCCTGAACAGGAAGGGGAGATGAGAGAATTCCATTCATGGCCACACATTGACTGCAACCAGAGAGGAAGTCCGCAAGCCATGCATGGAGATTTCCATGGATACCATAGGAGGAGAGTTTGGTGAGCAGAGCGGGGTGCCAGACCGTATCGAAGGCACGTGATATGTCAAGGGAGACAGCTCTGATTTCCTGTTTGGTATTGAGGACCTCTACCCATTGTTGAGACAGCAGAAGCACCATGTCCAGAGTAGAATGACCTGGTCTGAATCTAAATGGATGATCCGAGATCAAACCATTGGAGAAGAGGAAGGATTTGATGTCAGAAGCAATGATGGATTCCATGACCTTGCTGATAATTGGAGCAGGCTGATTGGTCTGTAGTTGCAAGGATCTGTTTTTGCACCTTTTTTGTGTAAAGCGGTGATGTTAGCTGATTTAATGTTTGATTGTAATAACATGTTTGATTATAATCATATATTTGATTATAATAACATGTTTGATTAAAATAATGTTTGATTATAATAACATGTTTGATTACAATAACATGGTTGATTATAATAACACGTTTCATTATAATGACATGTTTGATTATAATGACATGTTTGAGTGTAATAACATGTTTGATTGTAATAACAATGTTTGATTGAAATAACATGCTTGATTATAATAATTTATTTGATTACAATAACAGGTTTGATTATAATAACGTTTGTTTATTATAATAATGTTTGATTATAATAACATGTTTGATTACAATTATATTTTTGATTATAATAACATGTTTGATTGTAATAACATGTTTGATTATAATAACGTTTGATTATAATAACATGTTTGATTGTAATATCATGGCTGATTATAATGCCATCTTTGATAATAATGACGTTTGATTGTGATAACATGTTTGATTGTAATAACATGTTTGATTATAGGCATTTATTTCATTATAATAACATGTTTGATTACAATAACATGGTTGATTACAACAACATGTTTTTTTGTTTTGTTTTTTGTTTTTTTTGTACACAAGATCGAGGCTTGTGGAAGAGCTAACATTAATCACATAGAAAGACAAACCGACACATAAAACATATAACATGGAGAGCGGTAGACAAGATGGGGAGAGAGGGGAAGGACACAAACACATTTGACAGCAGGGACCTCGAGAGAAATGTGGGAGGGAGAGGGCTTGGGGGGAGGTGGGATGGTGATGCATCAAAGAAAAGGAAAACGATCACGATTGAAACGAAACTGGAAATAATAAAGCGATCGGAGAGAGGTGAAACGCCAACAAACATTGGATCTTTTCTTTTCTATCTAAACAGTTTAAGAAATGTTTCTTTAATGTTTTTTTAATACCTATAGATGTTTTAGGTAAAATATATACTATATACTAAGACAAACATTAGACTAATTGACGCTAGATGTGAACCGTACGTAACTGTTCCGACTTACATACAAATTCGACTTATAGACAGATTTAAAAACGGAACTCGCTCGTAACCCGGGGACTGCCTGTATTTGACAAAAAACTTAATTTTCATTGTACAACCATAAACACACACAAAATGTTTATAAACACACAAAACCTCATTAAAAAAAAAACTTTGAACAAAAACATCAGATGATCTGCACTTTCTGTTCCTCCTGCATCATCGCAGGCCTCGTCTACAGAAAATATCTCTTTCCTGGTTTCGGTTTATTCTCCACTTTGCCCCGGGGACAGTAGAACTCATGTCCATTTTTGTCTTCGTTCACGGTGGGAGCAGCTTCTGCCGATGTGTCACCCAAGGAAATAGGCTCTCCTTCCTCAGCAGTCTTTTTAGCCTTTTTGTTCTCAACAAGCCTTGTCGACCATCTCCTTGGCTGCAAAGCAGCAACCTCCGGATGCATCTTTAATTTCGGCATGACGTAAAATGGCTGCTTATGTTATCGCAGAATGGGGAAATTGACGAGGATCCACGGACGAAAAGTGCAAAAGGATCTTCAAATAATTGAGCGAATGTTAACAAGGTTATAATGACATGTTTGGTAATAATGACATCTTTGATTTTAATAACATGTTTGATTGTAATAACATGCTTCATTATAATAATTTATTTGATTACAATGACATGTTTGATTATAATAACATGTTTGATTATAATAATGTGTTTGATTATAATAACACGTTTGATTGTAATAACATGTTTGATTATAATAATATGTTTGATTATATTAACATGTTTGATTGTAATAACATGGTTGATTATAATAGCATGGTTGATTATTGTCGTGCGAATACCCTCCGGTTAATACCAGGGCTCACGAATGACCAAACGGCTTTAATTGAGGCGAAGACCAAATACGGATTTTGCTATCACAGCACGGGGGAAAGAATGAAGAAGAAGAGGCGGAAGCGTGTATCTGGAGAGGGAACGAACTCAAACGGGAATCCGGGTTTAGAATGTACAAAAATAAGGATTTATTAAACGGAACCCGATATAATGAAACGCGATGATGAAATATATAATGATCCTAAATTGGGATCCCACACGCAGACTTCGAACACGCCACAAAGGAAAATGGATTACGAAAAGAAATGTCTCGTCGTGTAATGGTGAATGCGAGCTTATCTGTCTGTAGTCTGCAGTGCGTCGTCCGGGTTCGAGCGCAGTCATCTGACTGCGGCTCCGGTCTCCGGCGCGAGAAAACCCTCCGTCCGCTTCACCCACGCTCTGCTCGGCCCTGAGCCAAAGCCCCACTCCAGGCTCCTCGTCGACCGTCCATGAGGTCCGTTCACTCACAGCACCAAAAGCACCGAGCACCGCTCCAAGCACCACGAAGATGGCGAACCCATGACCACCAGGACCTCTCAAGACGAAGAGCCAAGAGCCAAGGATGAATGACGACAAGCGAAGGGCCAGCACAACTCGATACCGAGCGCCAAGTCTCAACACGACGCAATACCAAGCGCGAACCGTCAGCACGACTCAATCCCCCAGAGCGAAGCGTCCAGAATCCCGCCAGCGAGTCCTTTTGAAACCTGGAATGTGACATCAGTTCTGACACGTTACCAACCAGAGCCTCGTAGCTTCCCGCCGTTTTCCGAGCCTCCTCGCGCCTTCCGCGCTGATTCGCTCAAGGTTCGCGCCTTCCGCGCCAACCAATCACAGTCCTCCTGGGTGTGGCTCCCAGCCTGCCTGGTGTCTGACGCCCACGCCGGTGTTGTACGCGGCCGTTGTCTGGTTGTCTTCCACAGTCTTTGTAAGGGAAGGGAATTTAATTACTGTTGCGCACTAAGGACCTATCTAAGTGCTTATATGAGTGCGTTGCCATAAGGGACAAAGGTTTGGCGACAGGGGGAAACGACGAACAAAGGAATCTTATCCATAATCCCTGCACTATTTAGCATGCTTTGCTCCCTCGTAGAGGGGACACCAATACAGCTTATCCCGACAAACCGGACTAAACATTGAACTTATTACAGGTTGAATCCCTATCATGACAGAGGAAGCATGATACCTCTACAGATCTACCTGACTCTAGATATTCATTTACCCCCCGACATAACATTATGATGACATGTTTGATTATAATGACATGTTTGATTGTAATAAAATGTCTGATTATGACAACATGGTCGATTATAATGGCATGTTTGATTGTAATTACATGTTTTAATGTAATAACATGTTTGATTATAATAATTTGCTGCTCTCACATGTGGGTGAAAAACAGTGAAATGATTATAATCAAGGACACTGTCCCGTGACTTGATCAACTCAAGTAGGGTTTAAATGCATTGACAGTGACAGCATGGAGTGGTTGGTCACGTGTTCAAATTCGGCCTGTTAGCTTCGTGATTTCCAATTGGGTAAAGTGCTTCGTACATGTCGCCATTTATATGCAGGCATGTTAACCAAACTGTTCCAAGAAATAATGAAAGTGTTTGCAATTCAAGGAGTCATCATCCTTGTCTCCTTTAATACACCATCCTGTCCCGAAACGCACACCCAGGCCCATCCACTTCACGACGCCATTCCTCGCTAATCTCACTCTTTCATGACCATCACGATGGCTCCAGCCACGATCCAATCCGTCAAAACTCCCACGGCACGAAGGGCAACCAAGTTCAGGTAAATGAATCATTTGCTAAGGACCTGCCTTTCATTGTAGGTGAGTAAGGTTATCCCAATATCCCATGGTAAATAGATCCTTCCTTTTTGGTTACTCCATGCGTTGTGACCTCATTTGCCACAGCAGGGGGTTTCGGGTCAGCACCTGTGATGACGTCATCAACAAGGACAACCAGCAGGCCATTTGATGTGGAACCCTTGGAGACCCTTCCTGATACATCACCAATGTCTCATCAATCAATCTCTCACACCATGAAAGCTTTTTCAAAAGTAAAAGTTTTTAAAATGATTATAAACATATACATCATTAATGTGATTATAAACTTATAACTTATTAATGTGATTATAAACATACATTATTAATGTGATTATAAACTTATACCTTATTAATGTGATTATAAACGTAAACATTATTAATGTGATTATAAACTTATACCTTATTAATGTGATTATAAACATACATTATTAATGTGATTATAAATTTATACATTATTGATGTGATTATAAACTTATACATTATTAATGTGATTATAAACTTATACCTTATTAATGTGATTATAATCTTATACATTTATTAATGTGATTATAAACTTATAACTTATAAATGTGATTATGAACATATACATTATTAATGTGATTATAATCTTATACATTTATTAATGTGATTATAAACTTATACATTATTAATGTGATTATAAACTTATACATTATTAATGTGATTATAAACTTATACCTTATTAATGTGATTATAATCTTATACATTTATTAATGTGATTATAAACTTATAACTTATAAATGTGATTATGAACATATACATTATTAATGTGATTATAATCTTATACATTTATTAATGTGATTATAAACTTATAACTTATTAATGTGATTATAAACTTAAACATTATTAATGTGATTATAAATTTATACATTATTGATGTGATTATAAACTTATACATTATTAATGTGATTATAAACTTATAACTTATTAATGTGATTATAAACATACATTATTAATGTGATTATAAATTTATACATTATTGATGTGATTATAAACTTATACATTATTAATGTGATTATAAACTTATACCTTATTAATGTGATTATAATCTTATACATTTATTAATGTGATTATAAACTTATAACTTATAAATGTGATTATGAACATATACATTATTAATGTGATTATAATCTTATACATTTATTAATGTGATTATAAACTTATACATTATTAATGTGATTATAAACTTATACATTATTAATGTGATTATAAACTTATACCTTATTAATGTGATTATAATCTTATACATTTATTAATGTGAATATAAACTTATAACTTATAAATGTGATTATGAACATATACATTATTAATGTGATTATAATCTTATACATTTATTAATGTGATTATAAACTTATAACTTATTAATGTGATTATAAACTTAAACATTATTAATGTGATTATAAATTTATACATTATTGATGTGATTATAAACTTATACATTATTAATGTGATTATAAACTTATACATTATTAATGTGATTATAAACTTAAACATTATTGATGTGATTATAAATTTATACATTATTGATGTGATTATAAACTTATACATTATTAATGTGATTATAAACTTATACATTATTAATGTGATTATAAACTTATACATTATTGATGTGATTATAAACTTATAACTTATTAAGGTGATAATATACTTATACATTATTGATGTGCTTATAAACTTATAACTTATTAATGTGATTATAAACTTGTACATTAATAATGTGATGACAAACTTATACATTATTAATGTGATTATAAACTTATACCTTATTAATGTGATTATAATCTTATACATTTATTAATGTGATTATAAACTTATAACTTAGAAATGTGATTATGAACATATACATTATTAATGTGATTATAATCTTATACATTTATTAATGTGATGATAAACTTATAACTTATTAATGTGATTATAAACTTAAACATTATTAATGTGATTATAAACTTAAACATTATTAATGTGATTATAAACTTATACATTATTGATGTGATTATAAACTTATACATTATTAATGTGATTATAAACTTATACATTATTAATGTGATTATAACCTTAAACATTATTGATGTGATTATAAATTTATACATTATTGATGTGATTATAAACTTATACATTATTAATGTGATTATAAACTTATACATTATTAATGTGATTATAAACTTATACATTATTGATGTGATTATAAACTTATAACTTATTAAGGTGATAATATACTTATACATTATTGATGTGCTTATAAACTTATAAATTATTAATGTGATTATAAACTTATACATTATTGATGTGATGACAAACTTATACATTATTAATGTGATTATAAGCTTATACATAAGTAGTGTGTAAATTCTACTTCTGTATCAAAAATGAGGAAGTGCCCCCAAAGCCGAAACTAATTCACCTCAAACCGGAAGTGACCCGACCACAAACCGGAAGTGAGTTAATTAGATATTTTCCCAAATTTCAAAATTTTCCGATTTTCCGATTTTGCGATTTTTAGTCAGGTTCACTATGTTTTTTCGTTCAAAATTTTGGTAGATTAGCAAAACTATACATTTTTGGAATATTCAGAGCATGAGGAATCCAAAAATTAATGTTTACATTTGTGTAGACACCTTTGCGAAAATGACACTCAGGACAGTGATGAAGATCTGTAAAAGCATATTCCTGAACGGTATAGACCTCGTAGATCCTGTGTATAGGACTTATAGTTCAATCTGATACTACCTATAACTTCCTATAACAACCTATAACTTCAAAGGACTTGCAATATCATGTATTATGTAATACAGTTATATCACAAATATAAAGACAATGGTTTTCAATTACCTTTGTTTGTTGCTTTTCTATAATCCTGAGCACTATTTTGAGGCCTTTATTGGATTCCTTGACCCAGAAAACATAGGATTAGCATATTTAATTAAGTCTCGAGGTTGACTAGAAGCCGAGATCGCGCAAAATATGTATTGTATGGCGGCCATTTTCAAAATCCAAAATGGCGGCCATGCAGGTGTCTGTGCAAATGGCAACATTGATTTTCAGATTCTCCATGCTCTGAAGATTCCAAAAATGTACAGGTTTGCTAATCCCAAAATTTTGAAAGAAATTATATTTGTTAACATAGTGAACCTGACTATCTTCATCACTGTCCTGTGTCATTTTCGCAAAGGTGTCTACGCAAATGTCAACATTAATTTTTGGATTCCTCATGCTCTGAATATTCCAAAAATGTATCGTTTTGCTAATCTACCAAAATTTTGAACGAAATTATATTTGTTAACATAGTGAACCTGACTATTTATGTTTTCCATGATTTTACGATTTTCGAAATTTTTTCCTACAAATTTTCATTTTTCCAAAATTTTAGATTTAACGATTTTCATGATTTTATGATTTTTGGGAAAAAAAAAAAAAGATTTTCAAAATTTGCAATTTGTCATTTTTCAAAATTTTCTCAATTTTCCAATTTTCCCAAAATTTCTAAAATAATTATAACAACCAATTTTTTTAACCATATGGTTAAAACATTATTTTGTGAATATTGGCATTGCTAGTTTGTAAACATTTGTGAATATTTATGACAGCGAATGTGAATCCCCATGGAGAACAAGCACGGACCCCCGTCGCAATCCGAGGGTCATGCGGTCGGTTACCCTCCATATAGGAACTCTCATCCCTTACTATTATAAACTAGTCCTTTAAATAAGAAACAATACCTTTAAAAAAATTGATTTTTAGTTTAAAAAAAATACTTTCCCTATATAAAATACATATGGCGTTGACTTATCTGAATTTTGATATTAAAAATATTATCTTTTGAAGAACCAAAGTATTACAACAACAATGGATTTATTTATTATCGTATTATGATTCAATATAATTACAATCATACTCACCCACAAAGCGGTATTAGAAAACTTTATCGAAACACCAACGTTGTTTTCGTGGGGTATTAAAGTGAATGAAAATAACGTTAAAGAGCACAGAGTTTAATCATATTCGCTGCCGCTTGTTATGTATAATTCACGCTTCCCCCCAACGACGGTCGAAACAAAAACAATAGAAATGTTTGAAGAAATTCTTGATGCAATTAAAACACATTTGATGAAATCTGATGTTATTGAAAAGATGAAAAAGGACCAGAACAAGTTTGGAGCCCGTGTTAGCGGACTTGATATATTTTGGCGGAAACGTGATGGAGGAATTGCTATTGAAGGTTACCCACCAACAATGTATCCAAAACTTTTAAACAAATCCGAAAAGTACAGAGAGGCGGGTAAACACCCTGAAATTCTAACTTCGTTTTACGATAACAAAATCACTGAAGAATCATGCATCGAAGATCATCGCATCAAGCCGGAGGAATTGATGGGAGTGAACTGTAAAGTTATCTGCGCTATTGAGATATCAAATATTTTTTATCAGCGGTGCTGGTCTATCCATTCAATTGAAGGTAAATAATGCAGTTGTTCAAGAGCAATTTTGGAAAACAAACAGGTTAATGATTAATATAAACAATCTTACCACCCAAAATAAAATTACGGGAGCAGCAGTGGTGGGTATGTTTAACAATGATAGTACTAATGATACAACATTGATAAATAATATGAAAAAATATATAATTAAATTTACATGATGAGGTGTGGGTAAGTTGTAATTAAAATTATAGAAACATAACATTTAAGTTATACTTCTTTTAAAATATTTGAGAAAAACTTTTTTTGTTGGGCCATATAAAATGGACGAACCCATTTTCAAAATATTTCAAGATATATTTAACACAATTAGGCGGTTGGTTGAATCACTTCTAATATGTATACATAATTATAATAGGGATAACAACATGCAGGATGAATGATTACCCGCTATATATCTTCAAACATATATAAAATGGATGATTTTTTTTACCTGTGTGGGAAAGTAAGATAAAATTTAATAATCATAAAAACCTCCCAAATTCGTTAAGATGTCTAATAGTCGGTTCAAGCGGGATGTGGGAAAACCTGTTTGCTTTTAAAGATGCTCCTTACCCCCAAAATTTTTAGATTATGAAAATTTAATAATTTTTACAAAGTCAAGTTTTCAACCAGAGTACCAACTACTATCACAAGGTTTTAATGCCGGTCTTCAAAAAGAAGATATAATTGGGTTATTTAAGCTCCAACACAAACTAAATGAGCACAACATTGAAGATGTAATACAACTATTTTGTGATACTCCACAAAAATGGAAAAATAAATCAAAACCTCCATCACCTACAACCATAACTTGTACTCTCACTGATAATATGGATGATATACCTTCACCCCAAAATTTAGATGAAACAAAAAAGAACCTCGTTATCTTTGATGATTGTGTTAATGAGAAAAATCAAACGGTTATGGACAGCTACTATACAAGGGGGAGACATTCTTCTTGTAATTGTATTTATCTTAGTCAATCATACTTTCAACTCCCTCATCGCTCAATAAGAAATAATGCTAATACTTTTATTTTATTCAAACTAAATGCATTAGATATAACCAATTTTTGGAGGGATAATTGTTCTACATTATGTAGTAAAAAGGAATTTGAGGGTCATATGAAACATACGACTGAAAAATATAAATATATCTTTGTTAAAGAAGATGATATAATAACTAATAATTTATTTGCATAAATAAAATGAATGCTGAAAAACGAGCAAGGAAATTTAAGGAACATCAACAATTACTTTCAAAAGTTGTGAAACAAGAGGAAGAGATAAAGAAGAAACGGAGGCAAAAGCTATTAGGTGAAGATGTATTTGAAAGAAAACAAGAGAAGTTTTTTAAACCTCCTTTAAAATCTACCGAACAAAAGGGGGTTTCGATTCAACTTCCTGCGATAGAATATACCCCAACCCAAAAACAGGAAGTGCCCAATTTGATTGACCCATCAGATCAAGTTCCCGCGATATTAACATATACTTCCAAACAACAACAGGAGTTGCGAGAGTTGGATGAACTAGCGAATCAAGAACTTACAAGTATAGAAACAGCACAATCATCCCGAGACTTTGGGGGGACAAATAAACTTTATGATTATGTTGTGGAAGCTCTTCAAGACAATGAATATAGAAGGTACATAACATTAACCAAAACGGGACTCATTTCAGCAGGAAAACCAGGAGAGTATATTCTTCTTAACGAGGCGGTATATACATTTAATGATGAGTTAATGTTTTTGAGTTATACTCACCCAAATGTTAAATTAACCCCTAGAATTAACCCCTAACCCCTAGTGGACTCCCACCCAATCACCCTCAAACCTTTTGTCCGCCCCATCCTTCCCTTTCTCCGAGCTATTCTGAAATCTCTGACACACCTTCAACAGCTCTCCCTACCTCTTCCACCTCTTCCACATCTTACCCTACCCCTCCTCCCCCCTGTTCTGTATCTGATGCTCCCCCTTCCTCTTCATTAACGGTATGGACCTCAAACATCCGGGGCCTTCGTTCAAACTTAACTGATCTCTCCATACAGGTTGCTTCTGTCAAACCAGACGTGATCTGCTTAACAGAAACTTTCCTCCTTTATGATGTCTCTGATTCCATAGTATCTCTCCCGGGCTACTCCCTCCTCCGGTATGATAGACCTGAGCCTCGTCCTGGAGGCGGGGTTGCTATCTTTATCAAAAACTCTCTTCCTCACTCGCCCTGCACTGCACTCTCTCCACCTCACCCCCAGGAATACCTCTGGCTACGGCTTCCCCTTCGCTCCCACCTCTTGTTCATATGTGTGTTGTACCGTCCACCAAACAGTGATGACTCCATCTACATCTCGCTGTCTGATGATATGGACCAACTTCTATCTACTCATCCCAACTCTCTCTTCCTCATATGTGGTGATTTCAACTGTCATCATGCCAGTTGGCTGGGTGTGGGTACCTCTCTCACCAGCCATGGCTCCTCAGCAAAGGACTTCTGCGACTCACTGGGACTGACACAATCTGTCAATTTCCCGACCCGGATCTCAGTCAACGGAACATCTTCTCTTCTGGACTTGGTTATGACTAACTTCCCTGAAAATGTCTGCTGCTCTTCTTCTGCTCCGATCGGATCATCTGATCATGTCCTTGTTAAAGTGGACATCTCTCTGACCATCCTCAGGGAGCCTGCTCAGCGTCGACGAGTCTGGCATTTCACTCAGGCCAACTGGCACGGTCTTCAAGCAGCCATCAATCATCTGGACTGGTCTCCCATCTCTACCACCTCTGACATCAACTCATCCTGGGAATTCTTCCAAAGTAAATTGCTCTCTCTCATGCACAGATTTATCCCATCTCGTCTTCAGTTGTCATACCCTTCCTCCCGTCCATGGTACACGGAATCTTGTGGTGAGGCTGTTGCCCAGAAACAACTTGCCTTCGTCTCCTGGAAAGCAAATCCAACGGAAGGAAATCTCATTTCCTTTCACAAAGCCCGAAACAAGTGTGTGTCCACCCTCAGGAGAGCCAGGAAACAATATCTCTCCATTCTCAAGACCGAACTCTCTTATCTGTCTCCCTCTTCCAAATCCTGGTGGCGTCTGGTCAAATCCGTTTCTGGTGTTTGTTCCCCCTCCATCCCCTCCCTTACCTCAAACGGCTACACAGCTGACTCCGCACGTGAAAAAGCTGAATGCCTCAACTCTGTGTTTGCCTCTAAATCTTGTGTCCCAAACCCATCCCTCTCTGTACCCACCATACCCAGTCGTACCCTGCTGCTCCTGGACTCCGTGTCCTTTCCTCCTGACAAGGTGGAAAAGTTTCTGTCAACCCTCGACTCTGATTCTGCAACTGGACCCGACGGCATCAGCCCACGGGTCCTAAAATCCTGCTCTGCTGCTCTATCTCACCCTCTCTCTGTTCTCTTCACCCTCTCTTTTGCTCAAGGTCAACTGCCATCTGCTTGGAAATCAGCCAACATCACCGCTTTGCACAAAAAAGGTGCAAAAACAGATCCTAGCAACTACAGACCAATCAGCCTTCTCCCAATTATCAGCAAAGTCATGGAATCCATCATTGCTTCGGATATGAAATCTTTCCTCTTCTCCAATGGCTTGATCTCTGATCATCAATTTGGTTTCAGACCAGGTCACTCTACTCTGGACATGCTGCTTCTGCTGTCTCAACAATGGATGGAGGTCCTCAATGCCAAACAGGAAATTAGAGCTGTCTCCCTCGACATATCACGTGCCTTCGACACGGTCTGGCACCCCGCTCTGCTCACCAAACTCTCCTCCTTTGGTATCCATGGAAATCTCCACGCATGGCTGGCGGACTTCCTCTCTAGTCGTCGTCAACGTGTGGCCCTGAATGGGTTTCTCTCATCTCCTCTTCCTGTTCAGGCTGGAGTTCCCCAAGGCAGTGTTCTGGGCCCCGTGCTTTTTCTGGTCTTCATCAATGATCTCTCTGACTCTCTCGAAAATCCTCTCTATCTCTTTGCTGATGACTCCACTCTCTGCCGCTCCATTCCTCTTCCCTCAGATCGGCAGTCTGCTGCCTCCTCACTCTCTGAAGACCTGGACAAAATCACAGACTGGTCAAACAAGTGGAACATGTCTTTCAATCCTGACAAATCTCACACTCTTACTATGTCTCTCCGAAAAGATCGACTGGACAACCCTCCCATCTACTTTCTCAACAATCCTCTCCAAGAAGTTCTGTCGCTCAAGATTTTGGGTCTCACTATCTGCCATGATCTTTCTTGGGAAAACCACATTTCCAAGCTGGCCTCCAAAGCCAGTCGCCGACTGGGCATCCTCCGTCGTGCGAAGTCCTTCCTCGGCACACCTGAGCTCCTCACCACATACAAGGCTTTCATCCGCAGCTCAATGGAATACTGTTCTCCCCTATGGGCCGGTGCTCCTGCCTCACACCTAGCTCGGCTTCACGCTGTTGAAACCAAAGCTTTCAGAATTATTGGAATCTCCCGCGATGAAGCTATCTCTGAGGGCCTTTCACTCACTCACCGCAGGCAGGTAGGTGGTCTTTCTGTCTTCTACCGACTCCTCTCCGGCCTTGCACCCCCAGCTCTCTCTGTGCTCTGTCCCCCAAATATTCCTACAGGTCACACAAGATCTGCCAGCAACCCTCCGATGGTTAAACTGCCGAAATCTCGGCTCTCTGCTCACCTTCACTCTTTCATTCCTCTTTTCTCCCGCCTCTGGAACAAACTCCCTCACTCCCTTCAATCCCACTCCTCCCTCCAGGTCTTTAAAACAGCTGTTCACCACCATCTCTTATCTTCCCCCATCCAAAACCTTGATCTTTTCTACCCCCGCTAATTCACCCCAGATCCACCTTGTTTGAAATTCCAACTTCTTTCCTGGAAGTCCTGGCAGTGTCCATATGTTTTATACCTCTCCCACCGCCCCCTTCCCACGCCCCCCCCCAAAGCCCTCGCCCTCTCTCAGATCTCTCGATGTCTCCATGTCTCTCGGTCCCTGCTCTCAAATGTTGTGTTTGTGTCCTTCCCCCTCTCTCCCCATCTTGTCTACCGCTCCCTATGTTATATGTTTTATGTGTCGGTTTGTCTTTCTGTGTGATTAATGTTCGCTCTTTCACGAGCCTCGACCTTGTATACAAAAAAAAAAAAAAAAAAAAAAGATTAATGTTTCTTCTCACAAAAACGGGGCTCAGTGGGTATAAAACTATAAAAGTACCTCCCGGAGCTTACGAGATACCTGTACTATGTTCAGAAATTTCACATGTTATGAAAGAACAAGGTAATGAACCAAAAAATATGGAAATGGATACTCAAAAACATACATCAAAATCAACTATTAGACTTGAAAATAATTATAAAATAGATTTCACGATTACTAATTCATTCCGCGAGATGTTAGGTTTCTCTGCAAAAAAGCTTGAGGATAATAATATGTTTGTCAGTGATAACGTCATTGACATATCCTCAGGTAAAAATTCAATATCAATTCACTGTCATTTGGTTGATGGTGCTTATGACGATGGAGTAAAAACAAATACAATATTTTCATTCAGCACTTATTCAACTCCAATGGGTTATAAATTCAATATGGAGCCAAAGAATCTCACCTATTTGCCCATGTCAGGAAAAACCATTTCTAAAGTAAATTTTAAGATAACCGATCAGGATCACCGTATGGTTTCTTTCAATGGTGAAATTATATCCATCAGAATTCACCTACGTGAAGTTGTTCAACAATCAACTGTAGATCAGCTACACGAAGTTCTTCAACAAATAATTGGAAAAATTATATAATAACTATAAACGAATTAATAAATGAACATCCAACTGTTTTTTCTAGAATGTAGTTTTAACACGAGTGATCAAGATAAAAAGAAAACTTATCAAGAGTTAGCATTTGGAAAAATAGGTCTTGTATTTACTCGGGAAAGAGGAGAGGTTATGTTAACGTCGAGCGGAGAATTTTTAATTCCGTCAAAATTTTTAATGAAAGATAAATTATGTTTTGAAAAGTTGTTTTGGCCACCAGACACTAATTATTCATGACTAGAATGAAAAATCAAAGTGGATAAATTGAAAAAATTATAACTAAAATGTTAAAAGTTTTTTATTCTTCTTAGAATAAAAACACGATGGTTGTTGTAAGAAAACATGAGTTAAGAAAATATAAAATTATTACTATAGATACGAAAGGTGTCAGTAAAACAGCTGGGAATGCGATTGGGGAAGGTATGTATCTTTCACCGCACTATAAGGGCCAAAGTATGTATCTTTCACCATACTATAAGGGGGAAGGTGTGTTTCTTGGGAGAGGATACTATAAGCCTACGAGAGAACGTGGTGTAGGAGATCAATTTAGAAATAAAGGAGATGGATTAATTGATACTCTAATGGGTATCGGTTCAACTATTCTTAAACATAAAGACCTAATTGGTTCAACCGCTTCTGCCATGGGAAATGTAGCGGGTGCTGTAAAGAGTATAAAAGACGCTCAAAAGGAGTCTCATAAATTACAAGCGATCAAAGAAGTTAGAAAAGGTAAAACTGAACTAACTCCACAAGAACGACAAAGAATAATTGAAGTACTTGAGTCGGGTTTTCAAAAGTTTTAAATATTTTATTAGTATCACACGTAAATATAATAAATTTATTTATTATATTTTTTATTGTTATATAAAAAGAATGGAGGTGATTGACAGTATTTATGATTTGGATGATACGATTATCATCTCAAACTCAACTAAAAAAGAAGATTTTTACAAGGTAAATGCCGTAACAGGAATAGATTGGAATATGACCGGAACAAAAAGTTTTGAGATAAATAATCAACAAACTTACTTGAACCTAGCCGATAGTTTCTTGTTATGTAAATTTAAATTCACCAAAGCGGCTAATAACACAAACGCTACAATCGTAAATTATTTCTTCTGGAAAATGTTTGATAGTATTCGTTTGTATATTGGAACGCAATAAATTGAAGCGATTGATTTATGTCTCTGCGACAGCTGAAATGATGAAATTTACGCTATATTCGCCGAGTGATAGGGTGGGTAAGGAGTGTGTTGAAGGTTTTATTTCTGATATGAAAACAGGAAAGGTTGATAACCCTGGCTATAAACAAAGGAAGGTAATGTATAATGATGAGACAAAACCAGTGAATAGTTTTACCGTAGCTGTGCCCCTTAAAGGTATATTTGGATTTTGTGATTATGATAAAGTTCTGTACGCCCTTAAAATTAGATTTCAACTACTAAGGAATACTAATGAAAACAGATTGGTTTTGGGGGATGCTAATGCTTTCGGTGCTAACAATAAATTTGTTGTTAATGATCTGTGTTGGTATATTAGTAAATATACTCCTAGTCTTAAAACGGAAGAGATGTTGAATAGAAGGCTTAACACAAAGATTCCGCTAAATGTATCCTACCTTAAAAGAAGATGTCAACATGTTAATTGGAACATACTACCTACACTTGGAATTTATGTGTTCTGGAAGGAAAGCCTCGGTACCTATGGCTTATTTTTAAGAAACCTGATGGAGGTACTGCTACTGATCGGAGGACCTACCGATGGAGGTACTGCTACTGATAAGAATAATGCGTTGTGTGATAATGCTACCGTAAAACAACTTCGGGTTTCTCTAGATGGAACATTTTATCCTCGAGATAGATCGGAAATTAATTGGAAAAACAATGATTATGCTGAAGCCCATAAGTCTTACCAAAAGGTGTGTGAAAGCAACGGTAATCAAGAGCCCATTTTGGATATGGCGCCGTTTAAAGACATATATACAATCTACGCGATAGACCTAAGTGCGCAAAAGGAAACTATAAGGTCTAATAGAGTGGATACTTCCCTATACATCGAAAGAGAAGAGAATGAAGAAGTTGATGCGTATTGTTTACTCTTGGAAGAAACAGAACTACAGATCAATATGGATAATGGTGTTATGACTAATATCACATAAGTAATAACTAGGGAAAAAAATCTTTTCATAAATAAAATGAGTAAAGTACCAACTGACGTATATATTAATCAAACCAATCGCAATAAACTATCGTCTTGTATCCAAAATAAAAAACCTTGTACGATTAATGTTCGAACAATTCAAAGTAAGGGTGATATGAGAATTAGTGTTTTGCTCACAAAAGTACAGGAGGAAAAACTAAATAGTACCGGTTCACTTAGTTTTAAAATGTCAAAACCTATGTTGAAGAAATATTCACTGAAGGAAATAAACGCAGGATTTCTTCCACTTCTATCCCTAATCCCCTTAATTGTTGGTGCTGTAAGTGCAGCGGGAACTGTGGCGGGTGTGGTTAAGGAAGTGGTAAAAGCTGCTAATGAAAGGAAAGCTCAACTGGCAGCCCAAAAAGAATTGGAAAGGCATAACAGGGCGTTGGAGGAGAAAAAACGTAGTGGAAGTGGGGTAATTGTATATTTTGCTGAAAGGCTTGAAAGTTTACCTGATAGGGCAAGATCGTTAGTCAGGGATATGCTTTCTTCTATCGCACAGGTGGGTGTAAAACTAACTAAAAGAGGTAATGGATTATATCTTTCTCCTAAATAAAAAGAAAATTTATTTTCGAAAATAAAATGGAGGAGTGGTTTAAACATTTTGGAAAGAATACAACGTCAAATATAGAACTCGGTAAATATTGTAAACAGCTTAACCTCAATAACGTAAGTATTTGTACGAGGGATGAATTACCAAAGTTGCCTAAAAATACAAAGAATATTATTATGAATTTAGAAGATAATAGTGGGAATGGATCTCATTGGACTTGTATTTATAATGGTGGGGATAAATATTATTTTGATAGCTATGGACTTCCACCGCCTCTTGAAGTAATTAAATTCCTACCGAGGGGGGAGAGTGTTTGTCAAACGTTCTAAAGTCCAAAAAGTAAATTCTAAATGTTGTGGTCAATTATGTTTATACGTATTATTTCACCTCAACAATAATGAAGAGTTAGTTTTCTGATATTATTTTTACTCTTATTTAAAATGACCTAAGTTGGAAAAGACAGTTCCATCTTTAGGGGATCTCAAGAGACGACTGTTGATTTAACAAATTATTATACAAAGGCACAGGTTGAACGCCAGAAATATGATGTAACTAAAAATCTTAATATTAAAAATAGTTATAAATTAATCAATTATCTGAGTCCCACGTGTAACAATGACTTCGTGAGATTAGGTGATGTATTACAACATACAGTATATCCCAAGAGAAAACGGCACGTTATGACAAACAAGTAGAAATTACAGTCACAACGCCCGGCTCTCCAGACCATACACCTTTTCGTATTAAATTTAACGTACTACTTACAATCAAACTTTATAAAGAGGGGGATATTGTTAATATGGTAATTGATCAATGGGGGTATGATATGCCTGAGTTAGGGTATAATTGTTTCTTGTCAATAAACTTGGAAGACCTACAAGATTTTATTTGGTCCTGTAAAGAAGAATATTACCCCCTTGGTGACCATAATGCGCTATGTGGAAACACAATTAGTAGTCAGCTAATACATGAGTTAGGAAGTAAAAACTTATATGGCAGCATAGCGATGGTTTGTATGACAAAGAGTCAAGACAATCATATAACTATACAAAGTCAGGGAATACAAACAGATTTGGTGGTGGGAAGATGGAATGGTATTACCTGTCATAGTATTAATCTCATGTATATTTCAAAAACATTAATAGTTATTTAATTTGAAATTAAATAATTTCAAATTATTTTTACCAGTTCTATGTATTCACTCCTCAATTCTTGTTACCCCTACTACCTCATCCCTTGCTGCCCTTACCACCTCTTCTATTGTTGCGTCTACTTCCTCTTCCTTGGTTGCCCTTGCTACCCTTGCCCCTGCTTCCTTTGCTACCATTGCTGCTATCTCTGCCACCTTTGCTTCCTTTGCTGCCCTCTCCTCCTCTTCCTTTGCTGCTTCTGCTACTGCTCTTGCTAATCCTAATGGCTCTTCCTCTATTGCCCCATATGTATATGTTGTGTGCTCTGGTGGCACCCTTCCCTGTTCCCTCCTCTATTACTGATGCCACCCCCCCCCCCCCCCCTTCACTTGCTGCCTCCTTTGCTTTCCTTACTTCCTCTGCTTTCCTTACTTTACTTACCTCCCCCTCTATCTTCTCCAAGTCCTCCTTCATCTTCCCCCATTCTTCCTTCATCATCTTCCATTCCTCCTCATTTTCCTCCTTCTCCTTTTCCTCCTTCTCCTCCTTCTCCCTCTCCGTCTCCCTCTCTTCCTCCTCCCTTGTTACCCTTAGAGCATCTCCCCAGAGTACATCATACATATATTCATCTGGATTTTGAGATATTCTTGTATTTATAATCATTTTTCTCACAATAGGGTACCAATAGGATTTGTTAACATTTTCTAACAGGCTTATATATTTCATAACCTTGAGAAGTTCATTTTTATTTAATATTTTAAGTAGGTCTCTATTTGTGGGTTTTACAATACCTGTATATGGCCAATCCTTAATTACAAACTTTCCCTGATTATGTTCCAATCCATAAGGAATTAAAAATTTTGCCCCCTTTTCTTGCAAGTATCCTTGAAGACAAAAATTATAATTTTCCTGAAGTAGTTTTCTTGCCATTTTAATATAACATCAATTATTTTTCAAGAACATTATCCGCTGAGTTTTGTCTTTTGTAATTCCTGTGAATAAAATGCCCCCAAGATTTCTTCTCCATGTAAATCATATAACTTATAAGTCCAAGGTACTGTATTCGCGACATCAACGATTTTAAAAAGTTCATTAGTCCATCTCTTTGTATACCCCTTCTCCAAATGGCTTTTCCACCTGTATATTCTTACAATATCATCAACTTTGAACTTTGGTTTTCTCAAATTAATCTCCTTTTCATATTTTAATGTTGTAACAGTTTGTGCTGTTTTTTCCTGAAGTAGATGAATGTACCGCTTTGTTGTAATTGTCAACAATATCCTGAATTACCGATACCCATTGTTGAGAACCGACTTGTGTGAATTTTTTATACAGCCTCTCTTTCAAAGTACGATTAAAACGCTCAATAACAACTGCTTTTCCTTCATTAAATGTACTGTATAATGTAATGCCATGATCTTTAAGAAATTTCATGAATATGCTGTTGTAGAAACCCGTCCCCTCATCGGTCCATAGCTTTTTTGGTTTCCTCTTACTTTTATTAAACATCTGTTGGAAGGCTAACATCAGAGTATTACCCTTCTTATTATTCAGGGGAACAACCCAAGCAAATACAACAACAACAACAACAGGCATTTTAAGGCCATTTTCCCTGCAAGAGCGGGGGTTAGCCTTGCGGTCCCCATGACAATGTTCTCCATTTTGCCCTATTTTCTGCATCTCCCCTTGTTAATCCCCTTGCCCGCATTTCTTCTTCGACCATCTTTAGCCAAGTCTTTCTCGATCTTCCCCGTCCTCGACTTCCTTCTACATTCATTTCCATCACTCTTCTCAACCAGTCACTTTCATCCTTCCTCAACACATGACCAAACCATCTCAACCTGTTTCTCTTCACAGCATCCATCACAGGCTCTATTCCCATCATCTTTCGCAATTCATCATTTGTCTTTCTCTCTCTCAACGATACTCCACACATCCACCGAACCATTCGCATTTCCACACTTTCCAGCCTTCGTTGCTGCTCTATGTTCATTACCCATGTCTCGCTCCCATAATTCATAACACTTCTCACACATGCAGCATGCACCTTTCCCTTCAGCTTCAACGACACTCCCCTCTCGTCAGCACGCCATTCAGTTCCCGAAACTTCTTCCATGCACATCTCACTCAAGCAACCGTTGCAGAGTCTGATCCACCTTCTCCATTCAGCATGTCTCCTAGGTAACAAAATGTTTTCACACCTTCCAGCTTCACGCCGTCTCCAAGATCCAACTCAACATTTCCTCCATCTGCAGCTCCCTCTGTGCACACCTTACACTTGAATGTAGCTGCCACACTGGTTAATGACTCTCTCAAACCACTACGTTTTGATGAACACACTCAGCGCACATTGTACATTGAATGGAATCACTCCGACACCCTTCCTGCACACAGCACATGGCCACTTCCCAGTTCTTTCCACTTCACCACATGATTTACCACTTGCCATCACCTTCGTTTTTCCGATATTCACCTTCAGACCTTTTGTCTCCATACATTCCTTCCAGTTGTTCCTCCTCTCCTTCAGTCCATCCATACTTTCTGTAATCAACACCAGATCATCTGCATACAACAACTCCCATGGAAAACACTCCTTTATGTTTTGAGCCAGCACCTCCATCATAGCTACAAATAGTAGTGGACTTAGTACCGACCCCTGATGCACTCCCACCTTCACCTCAAACTCACCACTGTTCCCGTCCTTCGTCCTTACAACTGTGCACGCTCTTTTGTAGATTGCCATCACTACTCTGATCAACCATTCCTCCACTCCTAACTTCCTCAATGCCCATGTCACTACTTCACGTGGAACCCGATCGAATGCTTTCTCCAGATCAACAAACCCAAGAAACAACTTCTTCCTCTTCTCCATATACTTCTCCTGCAACTGCCTCACAATAAAAAGCACGTCTGTCGTTCCTCTTCCAGGCATAAATCCAACCTGCATTTCGTCAATCTTCACTTTCTTCCTTATCCTCCTCTCCAACACCTTTTCCAATACCTTCATTCCATGCTCCAATAACTTTATCGCTCGATATGAGCCACATTCCAGAGGGTCACCTTTCCCCTTGTATAGAGGGACGAGGGTACCCAGTTCCCAATCCACTAGAATGCGACCTTCTTTCACCACCAGATTGCAGATCTCTGTCATTCTCTTCACACCCCAATTTCCCACTGCCTTCAACATACCTCCCACAACTCCCGGCGGCCCTCCCGCTTTTCTCCTCTTCATTGCTTTTATCGCTTCCTCAACTTCCTTCTCGGTTATCTTCTCTGCCGGTCCTAAAACTGGGTTACTCTCTATGTTGCCATCCCATTCATTCTCTGCATTCAACAGTAGTTCCATATATCTCTTCCATCTTCCTTTAATTCCATCTGGGTCCACAACGATTTGTCCCACTTCATCCTTCAAGCAACTCACCCTCATCACATCACACCTCTCTTTCGCTATCTGCTTTGCAATCCTGAATACCGCTCTCTGACCCACTTCCAAATCCAAGCGTTCTCTGAACATTTTCCTGCATGCCTCCTGTGCCTTTGCTACCTCTTTCTTTGCAGCCTTCTTGGCTGCCTTATTGCTCTGCCTTTTCTGCCCCCATACCCTTCGCCTTCTGCCACTCCTTGAACTTCTTCCTCTTCTCGTCAATCTTCTTTCCAACTCCATCATCCCACCACCATGTTTCGGAGTGCCTCGGTGGTCCTTTTTTCCATCCACATACCTCACCAACGGCTCCCAACAGACTAGCTTTCATTGACATCCAACCACTTTCAAGCTCAACCACATCATCTTCTACCATACTCAGCCTCTCTTTTAATGCCTCCCTTACTGTCACCTCTTTCAACCTCCACACCTTCATTCTCGGTTGGTACTTCACCCGCCGAGCTCTCCTCGCACCTTTCACCCTTATGTCGCAGACAACCAAGTCGTGCTGTGAAACAGCCTCCTCCCCCGGGATCACCTTTGTGTCCCGGAGGTGCCCCCGATCTCGCCTACGCACCAGCAGGTAGTCAACAGTTGTCGTCGACCCACCTGACGTGTATGTAACAAGCTTATTATCCTCTTTCTGGAACTGAGTATTACAAATCAACAAATCAGCTCCATCAGCAAACTCCAAAATCCTTTCACCTTCTCTATTTCTCACACCATATCCGTAACCCCCATGAACTCCCTCAAAACCGTCCATACTCCTTCCCACATGTCCATTTAGGTCTCCACCTACCACAACAACTTCCTCATCTTTCACGTTTTCCATCAGCTTCTCTATAGCACACCAGAAATTGTCCTTCTCTTCATCGCCTCGACCAACCTGCGGAGCATATCCCGAGATGATGTTCACCAAGAGCTTTCCAATTATCATTTTCACCATCATCAACCTTTCACTCACTCTAGTCACACTCACCACACTGTCTACAAACTCCTCAGAAAACAGGACACCAACACCATTCACGCCTTCTGGGCACCCTTGCCACACAAACTTGTATTTCTGTCCCTGCCTACCCTTCACCATTCTCACACCACTTCCCTTCCATCTCGTCTTCTGCACACAACATATGTCCACTCTTCTTCTGACCAATACTTCCACTACTTATCCTGATCTCCCTGTCATTGTCCCTACATTCCATGTCCCAAACCTCAGAAACCGATCTCCACGTCGGGCATCAAACGTTTCGTCGTCATAAATGGAGTGATTTCCACCCTTGCTTCGATCGGGTTCCCCACCTTGAGTTTTGATGAGAGGGAGTGGGGTCCCCCACAGGGTACTTCGGGCTGTACCCTGCCCATATGTAGTTGTAATTGTCATGGTTCTCTTTTTGAGGCAATGTTTTTATGGCCGGATGCCCTTCCTGACGCCAACCCTTTTAGTCGCCTCTTACGACACGCAGGGATACAGTGTACCTATTCCAGGGTATACACCGGGTTGTACTTCGAATGTACTTCTCAAATCAATAACGGTTACGGCATACTTGTACCCTTTATCATTATTTAGTTCAATTAAATCAGCAGACCAGATGTAATCTACGGCTTTAGAATAAACCTTCCTTCGTTTAAACTTTGTGATTATAGGTTTGTGTAACTGATTAGTTAAAATGACTCCTTCCTCAGGTTTAATATCATCCTTGGAGTTTAGTAGTTTTTAAAGGGCTTTGCCCCGGGTGGAACACCTTGAAGGGCAGCCCCCATCCCAAATCTCAATTTAAGAGCTATCACCCTCTTCACGAATATCTTCTCGAGTTTCTCTCTCAGTGGTATATTTTTTATCAAAGACAGATTATACAGCATTTCTCTATCAGCTTCGTGTTTTCCCTCCAATGTATCGTTTTTACCATGAGCAATGTCATGCTTCATACACACTTCATCAGTCTTGTTTTTAGGTTTAGACCAAGGTTTAGGATTACCATCCTCATCTAATCTTTTTTCCAAGTTTGTTCCAGGACCGCAGAAGGAATACCCCGGTAGATGCAGTTCCCCAGGAATCCCCGTTGTTGTAAATTTAGTCCCTGACAGAAATTTTTGTATATCACCCCCACTTTTAGTTGGGATGAGTTGACACTTTTTAGTCCCGCATATTGCACATTCTCCCTTTTCACAAACTCTATTATTTTTATTTATATCGTACGATATATTTTTAGTTTTGGTTTTCTTTTTACATTTGATACAATAACTCATTTTATTATTAGGTTATTTTAGTTTTTATTAGGACTTTGTGTCCATAAGGAATATGAATGAATGAATGAATGATCGTTTTAAGGCCATTTTCCCCGCTAGAGCGGGGGTTAGCCTTGCGGGCCCCATGACAATCATGGTTCCCTGTTTGAGGCAATGTTTTTATGGCCGGATGCCCTTCCTGACGCCAACCCTTGGTCGCCTCTTACGATGCGCAGGGATACGGTGTACCTATTCTAAACTGGGGTACACACCGGGATTTGTGTCCATAAGGGATATAATCAATTCCCTTGTCTAAAATATACCTTTTATCATCATAAGCTCCAAGAGTTTTCTTGTTTACTTCCTCTGTATATAATTGGTGAACATAACTTCTTATCATATTCATGATTCTAAACAACTTTGGGTTTAACGTTAACCATTCAAGATAATCTTCAAGAGCTTCCTTATTCAGCGTCTCCTCCATTAATTGTTTGTTCCTCCTCCTCCTCCCTCCGTCTCCATTAATTGTTTTAATGTTACACAATTAATAAAATCTTCAAGACTTATTATTTCCTTAACAACACTTTTCTTTATTCCTTTCAACTTCTTACCACACTTCTCAACGTCATTATCAAGATACTCAGAGGCATAAGCCTTAGACCTTAGAGCGATAAATGTGAGCATTGGCTTTCCGGCTAATTCATCCTTAAACTTTCCAACCTTTTTATTCATCGAGGAATACAACTTAGAATCTGTGGGATAATTACTCGTGTCATACGTGTCAATATCCTCAAGCATGTCTGCATAAACATCTTCCGTTACAATTTCCACAACAAGACTATCCGTATCCATATAAAGTAGAGTAACATTATCTCCGTATTTCTTCTTTAAGTTATGATAATAAAAATCATACATTAGTATCTTTGACAAATCAAGAATTGACGTTCCAATATAAATAGCTTTATCTATTATAATACTTTCCTTGTGCAAGTAAATAGCACCAAAGTTCTCTGAAAACGTAACAGCTCGTAGATAGCTGGGCCTATTATATAATTTTGATGGTTGTGCCCAAGATGTAACAAGTCTTATGTTTTGTCTATTCCTAAGATTTTCCATCGTCTTTCCAAATACAGAATTATTCATCAATTTATTAAAAATCTTTCTCAAACTCATTTTTTTGCCTCTTTTGGGTGTTAAAATCAATATATGGTTTCATCCAATGACTTTGGTCAAACCGTATAACTCGATGAACCCTAGTTACTACCATTCCTGCTGCCACACATTGGTTCAATTTCCTTTAGTGTAAAACATAATTTTTCTTATCATATCGAGTAGTAAGTAATTTCTCCATTGGGTTACCTTTAATTTTAAATGATTGTTGGTAATCACTTCGCCATTCTTTTCTTGGTGCTTCTTTAGTCGGAGCATCTGGTAAATCTTTATGTTTATCGTGGAGCTCTAGAGGATATTCCAAATCAACCTCTAAATAATATCCAGCGTTCGAATCATCCAATTCTTTTTGTGTGGAGACAATAACGTCGTGTAAAACTTCTTCAAAATATTCCTCATCAACCCATTCAAGTCCTCCATAAGGTAGAGCTTGAGACATTGCCCATCCATACAAATTATTAGCATCATAATACATGAGGTATCTCTTCTTTTCCGGTTTATCATAATACACCAAGGGCCCTCTCTTTTTCGTTTTACCATAATTTGGAGAAAACATATTGTTGGCTTCTGCGTATCTCCTGGAACATACTTGTGACAATCCTCCTCTTTTACCCGCTTCTATCATCAAAATCATGTCCATATCATAGATTAAATCCAGTTTCTGTTTCGTTATTTTTAACATTGCATCCCAAGCTAATCCCGGAGTGGTAAAATAGTGAACAGGATCTAATCCGTAAGATTTTTTTTTATCGAGACAAACGTTTCTAAACGTTTCAAATACATCAGCCAATAACAATATGTCGGTTTTAAGGTATAAATCATGATACTCTCCAAGGTTCTTTATATTAAATGTTTTCCAAATATTTTGGGCATGTGCATAATCGTTATTAAAGATATGAGAGTTATTTAACTTATTATAAAAGGCTTCTTTAGGATGAAGTTGTGTTTCTTTAAACTTCTCAAATGAATCCATATCATTATAAGGATATATGCCTTTTTGTGATCATAGTTTAGGTTCTTTTTCACCCGTTACATGCTTTGATAAACATGGAAAATCCTTAATATTTGATGCTAAGGTGCTTAATGGTCTTGCTAAAAATTTAAACGAGTCAAGAAACCTGATGCGAGTACAAACCTGATGCGAGTATTATATCTTTATTTTTTTTGTGATCATATCCTATTTTTACAGGGATTGTTTTTGTGAAAGAAATGTAGTCCTGATCCGTGGTAGGTATTACTGAAATATAACCTTTTGTCTTTGCTAATTCTTTAATAAATAAATGCGCATCATAACCAGCAAGGTTGTGAAGAAAGACCGGAATGAAATTAGGCGTTGAGCATGCAAGGTTACAATCATTATGGGCCGGGCCTCTATATTTTCCGGTGACATGACAATGATCTTTAACCTTATCCATCTCACCAACTAACGTCCGTCAATCACTGTATCACCACCAATCACCTCATCCATTACCTTTTCACAAATGTGACAGATAGTTGCCCTCTCATATTCTGTTTCTTCTTCTTTTGTGAAAGGAATCATCGGAGTGTTTTTTCTTATTATTCTCATTAATCGATTACAGTCCCCCTCTATGTACTCTATAAACTTAACCTCAGCATCTTCTCCTCTATAAGTTACTGTTTTATCTAACCTACCGTCAATTGATACGATATAATAACTAAAACCACACATAGTGTGCTTTTGATATTTCTTCGTGGCTGATTTGTTTGAATCTGAAGTGAAATCATCTATCGGTTCGAGGATACACTCAATGTCGGCATATATCACGAATGGGTGTTTTATACCTTTGGCTAAATTTTTGAATTCTATCCGGGTACCTTCTTTCGGTGGTTTAACTACACAGGCAGGATGCTTGCTGCAGAATTCGACGCGTTTGTCCATTCTTTCTGGAGTATAAAAGCAGTTAAGACATCGCCTACAGATGTATTTTTTACCGATACTCTTTCTAACTTGTGTAGAAACGAATCTTTCAAAATTTTTGATGCATGCATACTGTGATTTTTCTTCTGAATGAAATTCAATAAATGGTTCATCCCATTTATAGTTCTCGGAAATTTGAAGCACCTCAATTTTGTTGTCGGGTGTTAAACCAAATACATTAATAACTAAGTCATTCAGCTTTTCTAATTTCTGGATACCTTTCAATGTTAATGGATAATCTATACCATCATCATTTAACTCATTCCCAAACGGCTCATAATTTGATACTCTGTCAGCATTATCTTTAGCAGGATGTTTGTGAGCAATAACAGCCCATTTACCACATTTAAGATCATTATTTTTAACATTAATAACCGCCTTTTTATTTTGTATAACCTTCGGTAAAGGAATGCAAGAGGAACCCCTAAGAGGATCTGATTTTATAACGCGTACATCGATGTAAAGTATTCTAACAATAGTAAATCCACTACCCACAAGTACCCTTTCTACGTCTTGTTCTTGATTTATAAGGTCATTATAAATGCTCGTTGACAAGAAATTCTGGAGTGATAAGGTAAAGTAAGGCCTCGTAAACATATAAAAGCACTCTCTTTTAGCTTTTAATTTTTCATTACTCGGTTCTTCATTACCCAATTTTTTCAATTCCAGCCATACTCCCATTTGAACTTTAATAGGGCTTCTCATCTCAGCCAGAGTATTCTTTACATATCCTGCAATGCCGGGTTTGATTATTTCAAGCGCCTCGGCTACTGATTATGGTTGTGGGGGTTTAAACTCAAAAACGTTTGTTTTAGTATAGTGTGGAATTATACCAGCAATGTCTCTAGTAGTGTATCCCCCCAAACAGATTTTTATGTGCTTTTGGGATTTAAGATGCCTAGGAAAACTATTCTTCAAGTACCTCTTTTTACAAACAAGACAATATATTTTCTCTCGTTCAAGTGGGACCATCGTATGTAAAAGTTTGACCGTGTGTTTGAGTGATTTAAGATGAGTGGGAAAGCTCCTCTTCAAGACTTTATCACAAACGTGACAATATATTTTTTCTCGTTCAAGTGGAACCATCATCTGTAGCTCTTGAGCCCTGTGTTTGGGAGTGAGCTCATGAATTTTATAATGTTTATATTCACGTTCACAAACGTAGCAATACACCATTTTAATGTACTATATTTCCTTAAACTAAAAAAATCTTCTTTTAAAAAAAATTATTATTTATTATTTAAAGTAATAATTTGTAATACTAAGGGATGAGAGTTCCTATATGTTGGGTAACCGACCGCATGACCCTCGGATTGTGACGGGGATCCGGGCTTGTTCTCCATGGGGGTTCACATTCGCTGTCATAAATATTCACAAATGTTTACAAACTAGCAATGCCAATATTCGCAAAATAGTTTTTTAACCATATGGTTAAAAAATTGGTTGTTATAATTATTTAATAATCTATCTATAATTCCAGTAATCTGTGTGTGTGTGTGTGTGTGTGTGTGTGTGTGTGTGTGTGTGTGTGTGTGTGTGTGTGTGTGTGTGTGTGTGTGTATGTGTATGTGTGTATGTCTGTGTGTTTGTCTGTGACCGCTGTTTCTCGACAACCACGGGTCCGATATACTTGAAACTTGCCAGGTATATTGCTGGGGACCTGAGGATGTGCCTTTTCAAGGTTTCATATTAATCGGACAAGTAGTTACCGAGCTATGGCGATTTCTTTACCAAACTCCGCAAGCCGTTCGCTTTGGACCAAATCATTTCATGTAAATAGAGGGGGGGGGATTGTCACCGTACTCGCAAGCCGTTCGCTTTGGACCAAACCATTTCATGTAAATAGAGGGGGGGGGGGGGGGTTGTCACCGTACTCGCAAGCCGTTCGCTTTGGACCAAACCATTTCATGTAAATAGAGGGGGGGATTGTCACCGTACTCGCAAGCCGTTCGCTTTGGCTTTGCGAATGGACCAAACCATTTCATGTAAATAGAGAGGGGGGGGATATAATTTTAGATATATATATAGTACGGGCATGCCCTAGTTTTAAGAAATTCTAGTAAATCGGGAAAATCATGAAAATGTGAAAATTGTAAATTTTGAAAATCGTGAAATCGTAAAATTTGAAAATCATGAAAATGTGAAAATTGTAAATTTTGAAAATCTATTTTATTTATGTATTTTTTTTTTTGAAAATCGTGAAATCTGAAAATTTGAAAATCATGAAAATGTGAAAATTGTAAATTTTGAAAACCAATTTTTTCTTTTTTGAAATTCGTGAAATCTGAAAAGTAATTAATTAATTGACCACTTCCGGTTTGTGGTGTGTCACTTCCGGTTTGAGGTGAATTCGTTTCGGTTTTGGAGGCACTTCCTCATTTTGAGCCAAATGTAGAATTTACACACTACTTACGTACATTATTAAATTGATATATGTGGGAAAATTGCATGCACCAAACCAGGAATCGAACCCAGATCCTTTGGAAAACCGTACCAGTTGTCTGCCATCTGAGCTATCTGGGCGACCCTGACTGAGCATGCAGTTTCCCCACACATATGATTGCCACTCTCTTTCCATCAATGCTTCCAAGGTGCTCGCTGCCAAAAATAAGAGCACCAGCGGCCTGAACACGAGAGGGTCATGAGAGGGCACTGGTACAGTTTTCCAGAGGACCTGGGTTCGATGCCTGGTCTGGGAATGCAATTTTCCCACATATATCAATTTAATTATTTAATCCTGTTCATTAATCTAATATATATATAGATATATGTATATATATACTAGCTTGGCTCGGCTTGCTGCGCTCGCCTCACCAAGCGTCGTTACTGAGGAACGGGCTTATTTTAGCTGAGGATAATGACTGTACCTGAGTGGCTGTGTTGTCATGTTTTACAGCAATCATAATACAAACAAATATTTTGCACAAATTTATTTGTAGTGTTTGTGATATTACCTTTTATAAACAATTGAAGTTTAAAACTTAAGTTGAAAAATAAAATAAAAACCCCGAAAAAATCCCCCCCTAAAAAAACCATTTGGAAAATTGTTCAAAAAAATACCCTTAGGACCTACCGATGGGAGAGATATGTGCATACCAGAAGTTTGGTACGATTTCACAAAAGTTTGAGGGAATAGTTCAGTGACAAGACAACACAAGACAAGACAGACACTACACAACAACAACAAACAACATGCATTTTAAAGCACTAGAGTTGGCATTGTAATATTTCACCATAAAAACATGGGTATAGACACCTCATTTGTGATATTATCATGCATTGTTTTTCAGATATTAATGAAAATGAGTTTTTCCGCAATATTACACGGTAAACTATGCATTTTCTAGCAATAATGCGGGTGTCAGTGTGATGATTGACCATGTAAACATAGGTATAGACACCTTATTCGTGATATTATCATGCATAGTTCTCCAGATATTGAGCAAAATAGGTTTTTCGGTAATGGCGTCACTAATTGAGTGATTTCGGAGGGAAAGCCACGGGTCAGACCCGGCAGCAATGCATTTTTGTGATGTCGGTGGATGACCCCATCAGCCCATGAGGTCAAACGTTCCGGCGCTTTTCACTTGAATAAACCTTCTGGGCTCCTGGACTAAATTGTGAGTTATTTGAAAAAAGTTCAAGGGTGCCAATATTTTTGGCTCCGACGAAGTATTCGTTACGCAGATTTACCAAATTTGCTACATTGTGGTCCATCTTAGCCCAATTTGTCAGATGGTACATGCGATCAAATAATAATAATTGTATTTATACACAGTGGCGCCTTTTGGCCAGGGATAATAGTGCCAGAAAAGTCCCCAAGTTTCCTGGTGTGTCCCAATTTACAAGGAGGGTCATCGCCTCTGAAGCTGGGTAAACTGCACCCTCCTGGTCCAGAGTTCGTACCTGGTTCTGATAGAGAGTGGCCGAGCAAACTAAAAGGTAAAGCAAACCATGACCAAAGCATGCAATATGTAAAAGCTGTCCAGCAAACTCTTTCCCCTGAGTGGTCGTGCTCACCGTGTGCTTTACACCCTTTCTCTCGGGTTACTTTTACCTGGATCGTTTATCTCGTAATGGCTCCTGGCTCGAGAACATTGAGCAGGTCTAGTTGCGGGACGAATCATTAACGATTCGTTTATCATAAACGTGATGGAATATTAAGGGAGTACAACACGGAAACTATTACCATAATATGAATGTATCCAAAACAAGGGTAGTTGTCGTCCGTCGCACCGCGGAGTGAAAGGGGGACTATGGTTTTCCCCTCCGTCCGTGTGTGTGTGTGAACGTGCGTGCGTCCGTGCGTGCGTGCGTGCATGCGTAAGTGAAGGACCGCATTCTAATTTGGTGTGTGGGTGCAACCCACGTCAAAATCCAAGATGGCCGCCGCCATGTATGTTTGATGCCATGTATGTCTGGACCTTGTGAGCGGAATATCTTGAAAAATAAGCGAAGTACCAACTTCTAATCTGGTGTGTGGGTGTATCTAGGCATAAGGAAGAATGCTATTGAAAATTGGGTCGCCACGTTAAAATCCAAGATGGCCGCCACCATAAATATGTCTGAACCTTGTGAGCGAAATATCTTGAAAAATAAACGAACTACTAACTTCTAATCTGGTGTGTGGGTGTATCTACATATAAGGAAGAACGCTATTGAAAATTGTGTCGCCACGTCAAAATCCAAGATGGCCACCGCCATGTATGTCTGAACCTTGTGAGCGGAATATCTTGAAAAATAAACGAAGTACCAACTTCTAATCTGGTGTGTGGGTGTATCTAGGCATAAGGAAGAACGCTATTGAAAATTGGGTCGCCAGGTCAAAATCCAAGATGGCCGCCATGCTTCTTCCACTTTGTCAACTCACATCACTTCACCGACGGGGGACCTAGGCGTAACGCTTGTTTAATTAAGACTAAACGCCGCCATGGAGGTATTGGGAAGTTGTGAGAAGCTGACGTTTCGTTTACCCGGATACAACAAACTCCCCTTGCACCTGCCTAGTCCAGGTTCGATCCCGACCCTGCTATAAACTGCAGCCCTGGTGCTTCGCAGATACGACGTTTCAGCAATGAGCCCGTCATCTTTCGGAGAGGCTATGAGCTGGCTGTTCCATCTTTTAACGTATGCTCATGTACGTCAGAGGACCTCTATGACACCTTTAGAAAAGAGAAGGCCATCGTGTGCCGGTGTCTGGTCATGTTCAAACGACCTGCCCGGATATGCTGCTGTCTGCTGACAGTGCATCATAGGCAGAGGCATGCCCCGGGAATGATGTCACATGTCGGTTCCATGTAAACGGATGGACTGCATCCAGTCTCGGCCATTGATGCGCAGCAAGAACTTGGAATTTACACATTATTGTGACTCGACATTGAAACGAAGAACTCGGTCAGCTCTACCGATTCGTTTATCATTTTAGAAAAAAACAAGCCTGATATACTAGTACCCGACTGCAAAGCCGCAATGAGCCGGCGAAGCCAAAGCCCCTTGCCACTATTTTACCCATCACTATGGCATCAGTAGGTTAGGTAGTTGGGAGTAGGTAGGTGTAGTAGGTACCGTACCCAGTTCAAAATGACACCATTTGCATTCTAGATGAGATTAAAATTTATAAAATTTCCTTCTTGATTAATTCGGTGAATTCCATCTCAACTTCGGATATTTCCGGCCGTGAAAAACTATCCCCTACGGCCGCGAGATTTCTAAAAAATAATTCTTCGTCAATTTTAGAATATTTGATGCCGTTTTCAGCCTCCGAAACGAGGCAATAAGCTTTTTTGAAATATTTTTTCAAATGCTCGAATCTCATTGGTTCCGGTGTTTGGTGACGATTTTCGGTGAAGATAACCAGGGACTGTGCGGGCCCGGGGAACGAGGTTGGTCTTGAAGTATTTTAATTACAAATTAGAGGTGCATAAAATTGTGAATCCAAAAAAGACGGGTGAAACAAACTCCTATTGAACTTTTTCTCAATTTTTTATGCATACTTCCGGATCCGCAAGATGGCGGCCTTCATGGAGCGATTTGGTTTTTGAAATATTTTTTCAAATGCTCGAATCTCATTGGTTCCGGTGTTTGGTGACGATTTTCGTTGAAGATAACCAGGGCCCATGCGGCCCGGGGAACGAGGTTGGTCTTAAAGTATTTTAATTACAAATTAGGGGTGCATAAGATTGTGAATCAAAAAAAGACGGGTGAAACAAACTCCGATTTAACTTTTTCGTAATTTTTATGCATACTTCTGCATCCGCAAGATGGCGGCCTCCATTGAGTGATTTGGTGCGTCAAAGCTTGGAATTCTCAAAGGATCCAGAAAAATCTGGTTTTTCAACATAATACGTACGCGTTCATTCACAACACTGGCTTCGCCGGCTACTAGTACCCGACTGCAAAGCCGCAATGAGCCAGCGAAGCCAAAGCCTCTTGCCACTATTTTACCCATCACTCTGGCATCAGTAGGTTCGGTAGTTGGTAGTAGGTTGGTGTAGTAGGTACCGTACCAGTTCAAAATGACACCATTTGCATTCTGGATGAGATTAAAATTTATAAAATTACCTTCTTGATTAATTCGGTGAATTCCGTCTCAACTTCGGATATTTCCGGCCGTGAAAAACTATCCCCGACGGCCGCGATATTTCTAAAAAATAATTCTTCATCAATTTTCGAATATTTGACGCCGTTTTCAGCCTCCGAAACGCGGTAATAAGCTTTTTTGACATTTTTTCAAATGCTCGAATCTCATTGGTTCTGGTGTTTGGTGACGATTTTCGTTGAAGATAACCAGGGCCCGGGGAACGAGGTTGGTCTTAAAGTATTTTAATTACAAATTAGAGGTGCATAAGATTGTGAATCAAAAAAAGGCGGGTGAAACAAACTCCTATTGAACTTTTTCTCCATTTTTTATGCATACTTCCGCATCTGCAAGATGGCGGCCTCCATTGAGCGATTTGGTTTTTGAAATATTTTTTCAAATGCTCGAATCTCATTGGTTCCTGTTTGGTGACGATTTTCGTTGACGATAACCAGGGCCCATGCGGGCCCGGGGAACGAGGTTGGTCTTACAGTATTTTAATTACAAATTAGGGGTGCATAAGATTGTGAATCAAAAAAAGACGGGTGAAACAAACTACTATTGAACTTTTTCGCAATTTTTTATGCATACTTCCGCATCCGCAAGATGGCGGCCTCCATTGAGTGATTTGGTGCGTCAAAGCTTGGAATTCTCAAAGGATCCAGCAAAATCTGGTTTTTCAACATAATACGTACGCGTTCATTCACAACACCGGCTTCGCCGGCTATTAAACGGGAGTTCATTCATTGTCCGTCCCAAATGCATTCAAACAATCCATGATGGTGTATAGTTAGTCTAACTGCGTTTCTTTCACACTATGTTTAAAGTTTGGCGTTCAAGACCAGACCTATCAACCAAACGTGAGCCCAGCCAATCCAAATGGCATCCGTGGAACAGAACACACTCAGGATAATGTCTAAGCACAGAGCCAGACAAATGAAGGCATCATTAATGACATCGTTCTGAAGAAGTTGCTTTTTTTTAAAGCACAGAAAACATAAATCACAATAGATGCATAAAAAACGGGACAAAAAGTACGGGACATTTTAAATGTTTATTTATTTATTTTTTGCTTTGTCGGTTTAAACAAAATAAAATCGCTTCGTGATGGAAAGGAAAAACCAACGAACCATTGTCATGGACTGGCAGACGAGGTGTCACGGACTGGCAGAGAAGGTGTCACAGACTGGTAGTAGTAGAGAAGGTGTCACGGGCTTAAACACAATGGGTCACGGACTAGGAGAAAAGGTGTCACAGACTGGTAGTAGTAGAGATGGTGTCACGGGCTTTCAGATGAGGAGTCACAGACTGGCAGACAAGGTAAGACGGACTGGCAGATGAGGTGTCATGGCCTGGCAGATGAGGTGTCACAGACTGGTAGTGGTACAGAAGGTGTGAAAGACTTGCACACGAGGTGTCACGGACTGGCAGATATTGTATCATGGACTGTCAGACGAGGTGAGATGGACCGGAAGACGAGGTGACACAGACTGGTAGAGAAGGTGTCATGGACTGGTAGAGAATGTGTCATTTTCTGACATACAAGGTGTCACAGACTGGCAGACAAGGTGTCATGGACTAGCAAATGAGGTGATACGGACTGGTAGACCAGGTAAGATGGACTGGCAGATGAGGTGTCACGGACTGGTAGAGAGGGTGTCACAGACTGGTAGTGGTGCAGAAGGTGTCAAAGACTTGCACACGAGGTGTCACGGACTGGCAGACAAGGTGTCATGGACTTGCAAATGAGGTGATACGGACTGGTAGACCAGGTGCTACAGACTGGCAGATGATGCGTCATGGACTGGTAGAAAAGGTGTCATGGACTGGCAGGGTGACAGTTTATAGATTTAAACCCAGACGAGATAGCTCCGTGGTGAATGCGTAACCCTCTTGGCTATCCATTAGCCCTTTTGTACTCAATATTGTTGTAGCCATGGGTCGTCCCCGTGTCCCAGTACGAATCCCAGTGGGCTGTATCAACATTGGCCACAACGGCAGGCTGGTTCAGTGGCCCCAAACCAATTTACCTGTCCACCGTCACTATACCATGCTAATGCTACCATGGAGCCAGCCGATGTGTTGTGCCGATTCGATGCCACGCTACTCATATCTAATTAACGGCTGAGCATAATCGGTCAGCCGCATGGAACTTTGTTTTATAGAGTACTGATCGCCTGTGTGGGAGCTGATGGTTGCTTTATCAAACCTTTTCTCATTAGTCGGCTGAGGATGCATATGTCATGCTCTGTGATCTTTTTTTTATCTTGCATTTATTGTTCTGACCACAAAGCTGGTCTGTGTTTCTCTCTGCTTATCTGAAGATTTTAAAACACATTGTGGGTTTTTCAGGAGAACAGGCCATTCCGTGTTGGGATCTAACCTTCAAGATTGTATGTGTGGCACTATGGGTGCGTGGTATACTCTTGGAGGAAAAAACACTTACAATATTGTTCTTGCCTGCTTATAAATGAAGCTCACTGGGAAGTGAGCGAGAAAGAGAAAGGACGGCCAGTTTCGTGCCCTCCTTAATCTCCCGCACGTGTTGTAACGGCTCCATAATAAAAGCGGCTTATATTCTCAAGGTGTTTGTCCTACGTTCTTATTGAACAGCGGACAACGGACCCCCACACCTGTAACCAATTAGTGCTTTAACAGACCTGCCTAATTGCAATGCTGATCACGAAAAACCAACTTCACCCCGAGACCAGGTATATTTAATAACAATCGTGGTCACATGGAGAACAGGAATACAAAGAAGCAATACAATAATAATTACAATACAACCCCTTACCCACTACTGATTCTGCACCCACGAAACACTGAACGATCGGAAGATTCCTTAATTATCTAACTTAGAACCCCAGTCACACTACCATGTGAGATCGACAACTGATAGAGTGACAAGACAGGAAATACCCGAGCTTTGTTACGACACACAGCTTGGAACCGATGCAAGGGGGAAGCCCAGATGCTTCCTTGCAGCTGCCGTCTGGCCCATGAGGAGGAGTCGAGGTGTGGTTGGGTGGGGGCCACCAGGATGGTGGGGGCAACTTTTCCCACCTAAACTATGGGCTGATGGTGCACTCAAATGCTAAAAAGGATATAAAAGGCAGATTACAGAGGGTAGAACATCAAATAAAGGTACAAGGGAGAGCATTATTTTAGACACACACATTTGGGAGGGTGTACATCATTTGTTCACACATAAAGTGATGCATATCTCATATTACAATTAAATGACGTCAATCTTACTCTGACATATTTACTAAGACATAACTAAACTGTACCAAGCAATGTTAACGCCTAAAAGTCATTTTCACAACACATTACTATATGTACAAGATGCAGAAGATATTTGAATCATTGTGGAGAAAATAATAAACTAAAAATAAAATCACTATGATAACGATATGCAAAAGCTGTAAAAGACTTGTGTATGCCTTTTCCTCTTTTATTTCTTTAAAATATCTTTCCTTGAGTTTTTATCTGTTTTATAACTTGTGCTCTCTCTCTCTCTCTTCACACCTCTGTATCGATCTCTTGGTCTATCCCTGCATCCCAGTACAAATATCTGTTTTTATGATCCTTGCCATCACAGGGGATTCCTGGAGTTTAGTTGCTGCCTTTGATGTTTGATCAATTGGTTAATTTTTTTGTCTATTGATGATACTGTTTCAATTGGGTGCAGCCTCATCTCGGAGTGTATCTGAGTTCTTGTCTGCATCCTTTTATTCTTGTAGAAACAAAATTCCAAAATAAAAATGCACGTGTTCAGTGGTAATGACAGTATACAGTGCGTATCAAAAAAAAGGTAATCCGAATTCAAGGGGTTAATATGCAAAGGTTATTTATTTTGACAATTTACATGTGGTTTACTAATTAAGAGGAGATCCTCAGCTTTCCATTGATACCTTCCATGCATCATTGCTGTCACACATGACTGAGTACATGTTCATTGAAAATGACAAGTTCAAATCGCATTTTTACAAGTTTGGCTTATCGATGCAAGTCAGGATAATTGGTGCAAAATAAACGTCAGATGTGAACTTTTCTCAGGAATGATTGGCCTTTATGCACCCACACCTTCAACATGTCCACCTCCCTTTTCAACACAAAGCTCACAGCGGCGGAGCATGCCCTGAACTGCTTGTCTCACCATAGCCGGGTCATTGCGCAAAGCATCCACCTCATGTCGAATACAGCCCTGCAATTCGTCAAGATCATGGGGAGGAGTTATGAACACCTTGTGCTTTAAATGTCCCCAAAGGAAATAATCACATGGTGTGAGGTCAGGTGATCTTGGCGGCCATTCCACTGCATGGTTGAGGGTGATGACTCGGTCTCCAAAGAGTTCCCTCAGTCGATCTCGGACAGCGATAAAACGATGTGCTGGGGCCCTGTCTTTGGCCCACCAGAGATATCTGAAGACACCACGAACTTGTCGCTCAAAGTTCTCCTCCAGCTGCAGTAAAACTTCATCATTGATCATCTGCAGATATATGTTACCATTGACATTCCTTTGAAAGAAAAATGGCCCGATCACCTGACCACTTCCACAAAGTCCCAACCAAACAGTCCACTTTTTTCGATTCATGTTGGTGTCAAAATTAAATTCTGGGGGTTGTCCTGTCGGTGCATATTCAAGAACATTATGGGTATTGACCTTGCCATCCATGGCGAAAGCAGCTTCATCGCCGATAATGATATACCGCAGGAAATTGACATCTGCTTCACAACGTGCTATCAACCATCTGGCAAGCACCAGCCTCCTGGCAAAATCCCCTGGCGTACGTTGATGCCGGATGTGAATCCGATATGGATGTTGGTGGAGGTCCAGTCTTGTGATTCGGTTGAATGTTGCCGAAGGCAATCCCGTCCCATTTCCTCCTGCGCTGGTATCCCTAGGATGCTCCGAAACTTGCTGCCTTACTGCTGCAATGTTCATTTCCGATCGCCCGGTGCGCCTCCCACCCGAATTATCTTTGTTGTGGTTGAGGCTAGTGCCATGCTCTTGGTATTTTCTAACATTCGCCCAGATGGTTTTGGCTGCTGGAGGCTCCCGTTCTGGGAAACGTTCCCTGAACGCATCACGAGTTCGCTGCAAACTTTCAGTTTGCTGAAAGGTTGTAACCACGGAGGTCTGCTGTTCAGTCGTAAGTTGAACCATCTTTTGAATGACTCAGACTGTCTCTAAACCCATACACTGTAGGCCCATATTAAATACCCATCTTAAACAAAGGATGACGCAACCGACGATTACCAGACCAGCTTAACAATTTTACATAATCAACTTGGCAGTTGACAAGTAATGCGTCCATTTCAAACTGTCTTGCACCGATTAGCCAAACTTGTAAAAATGCGATTTGAACTTGTAATTTTCAATGAACATGTACTCGGTCATGTGTGACACCAATGATGCATGAAAGGCATCAATGGAAAGCTGAGGATCTCCTCATAATTGGTAAACCACATGTAAATTGTCAAATTAAATAACCTTTGCATATAAACCCCTTGAATTCGGATTATCTTTTTTTTGATACGCACTGTATACTGTGTCCGGCAATGTGCTATGAATGTCCAAGTGCAAATGTCGTTGTTTTGTTCGAATTTCGTTGTCCATCTAAATGTTTACAAACCCATGTGTGACGATTACATCTGCCCCTTTTGAGTTGTACTTCGGGGTACGACCACGTGAAGATCTGTTCGTATGTCAAAGTGATCCAAGATTTCCCAAGCCACAAGTCATATTTTGTGTTTCACACAGAGAATGTCATTGTATTGGCATCGAACATATTATGGTATTTATGAAAAGTAATACCACTGTACGACCAGTGCTCCTTTTATTTCAGGAAAGTTTTCCTTGTGGATGGCGTCGTTATAGAGAGACAGCTTGGATGGCCTAATAATAGTAGCTTTTGTGTGCAGTGGATCGGAAACTGAAATTAACTCTCTCGCCTTTCCACCCCCAGAATGGACGACACAGCATGATGGTATCGCAAGGTAACGTAGGAGTGCGTATATATCATTAATATTGTATGATTTTGCAATCACATTTAAAGATTGTACGAGTTCATAATACCATATTAATAATGTACCAGTTTATAATCACATATTAATAATATACGAGTTTATAATGACATATTAATATTGTACGAATTTATAACAACATATTAATATTGTATGAGTTTATAATCACGTATCAATATTGTATGAGTTTATAATCACATATTAATGTTGTATGAGTTTATAGTAATATAATTATAATGTATGAGTTCATAATAACATATTAATATTGTACGAGTTTATAATCACATATTAATATTGTACGCGTTTATAATAACATTAATATTGTATGAGTTTATAATCACATATTAATATTGTATGAGTTTATAATCACATATTAATAATGTACCAGTTTATAATCACATATTAAGATTGTACGAGTTTATAATCACATATTAATATTGTACTAGTTTATCATAACATATTAATATTGTACGAGTTTATAATCACATATTAATATTGTACTAGTTTATCATAACATATTAATATTGTACGAGTTTATAATCACATATTAATATTGTATCAGTTTATAATCACATATTAATATTGTATCAGTTTATAATCACATATTAATATTGTATCAGTTTATAATCACATATTAATATTGTATCAGTTTATAATCACATATTAATATTGTATCAGTTTATAATCACATATTAATATTGTATCAGTTTATAATCACATATTAATATTGAATGAGTATATAATCACAAATTAATATTGTACCAGTTTATAATCACATATTAATATTGTATGAGTTTATAATCACGTATTAATATTGTACCAGTTTATAATCACATGTTAATATTTTATGAGTTTATAAAAAACATATTAATAATGTATGAGTTTATAATCACATATTAATATTGTACCAGTTTATAATCACATATTAATATTGTATGAGTTTATAAAAAACATACTAATAATGTATGAGTTTATAATCACATATTAATATTGTACCAGTTTATAATCACATTAATATTGTATGAGTTTATAAAAAACATTCATAATTTATGAGTTTATAATCACATATTAATATTGTACCAGTTTATAATCACATCTTAATATTGTATGAGTTTATAATAACATATTAATAATAAACGAGTTTATAATCACATATTAATATTGTATGAGTTTATAATCACACATTAATATTGCATGAGTTTATAATCACATATTAATATTGTATGAGTTTATAATCACACATTAATATTGTATGAGTTTATAATCACACATTAATATTGCATGAGTTTATAATCACATATTAATATTGTATGAGTTTATAATAACATATTAATAATGTATGAGTTCATAATAACATATTAATAATGTATGAGTTTATAATCACATATTAATATTGTATGAGTTTATAATCACATATTAATATTGTATGAGTTTATAATAACATATTAATAATGTATGAGTTTATAATAACATATTAATAATGTATGAGTTTATAATAACATATTAATAATGTATGAGTTTATAATCACATATTAATATTGTATGAGTTTATAATAACATATTAATAATGTATGAGTTTATAATCACAAATTAATATTGCATGAGTGTATAATCACATATTAATATTGTATGAGTTTATAATCACATATTAATAATATATGAGTTTATAATAACATATTAATATTGCATGAGTTTATAATCACATATTAATAATATATGAGTTTATAATCACATATTAATATTGTATAAGTTTATAATAACATATTAATAATGTATGAGTTTATAATAACATATTAATAATGTATGAGTTTATAATAACATATTAATAATGTATGAGTTTATAATAACACATTAATATTGTATGAGTTTCTAATAACATATCAATATTGCATGAGTTTATAATCACATATTAATATTGTATGAGTTTATAATAACATATTAATAATGTATGAGTTTATAATCACATATTAATATTGTATAAGTTTATAATAACATATTAATAATGTATGAGTTTATAATAACATATTAATATTGTATGAGTTTATAATCACACATTAATATTGCATGAGTTTCTAATCACATATTAATATTGTATGAGTTTATAATAACATATTAATAATGTATGAGTTTATAATCACATATTAATAATGCATGAGTTTATAATCACATATTAATATTGTATGAGTTTATAATAACATATTAATAATGTATGAGTTCATAATCACATATTAATATTGTATGAGTTTATAATCACATATTAATAATGTATGACTTTATAATAACATATTAATAATGTATGAGTTTATAACATATTAATATTGCATGAGTTTATAATCACATATTAATATTGTATGACTTTATAATAACATATTAATAATGTATGAGTTTATAATCACATATTAATAATGTATGAGTTTATAATCACATATTAATATTGTATGAGTTTATAATAACATATTAATAATGTATGAGTTTATAATCACATATTAATATTGTATGAGTTTATAATCACATATTAATAATGTATGAATTTATAATAACATTAATAATGTATGAGTTTATAATAACATATTAATATTGTATGAGTTTATAATCACATATTAATATTGTATGAGTTTATAATCACATATTAATAATGTATGAATTTATAATCACATATTAATAATGTATGAGTTTATAATAACATATTAATAATGTATGAGTTTATAATCACATATTAATATTGTATGAGTTTCTAATCACATTAATATTGTACCAGTTTATAATCACATAGTAATATTGTATGAGTTTATAATCACATATTAATATTGTACCAGTTTATAATCACATATTAATATTGTATGAGTTTATAATCACGTATTAATATTGTACCAGCTTATAATCACATGTTAATATTTTATGAGTTTATAAAAAACATTAATAATGTATGAGTTTATAATCACATATTAATATTGTACCGGTTTATAATCACATATTAATATTGTATGAGTTTATAAAAAAAACATATTAATAATGTATGAGTTTATAATTACATATTAATATTGTACCAGTTTATGATCACATCTTAATATTGTATGAGTTTGTAAAAAACATATTAATAATGTATGAGTTCATAATCACGTATTAATATTGTACCAGCTTATAATCACATGTTAATATTTTATGAGTTTATAAAAAACATTAATAATGTATGAGTTTATAATCACATATTAATATTGTACCAGCTTATAATCACATGTTAATATTTTATGAGTTTATAAAAAACATTAATAATGTATGAGTTTATAATCACATATTAATATTGTACCAGTTTATAATCACAAGTTAATATTGTATGAGTTTATAATAACATATTAATAATGTATGAGTTTATAATCACATATTAATATTGCATGAGTTTATAATCACACATTAATAATGCATGAGTTTATAATCACATATTAATATTGTATGAGTTTATAATAACATATTAATAATGTATGAGTTTATAATCACATATTAATAATGTATGAGTTTATAATCACATATTAATATTGCATGAGTTTATAATAACATATTAATAATGTATGAGTTTATAATCACATATTAATATTGTATGAGTTTATCATAACATATTAATAATGTATGAGTTTATAAAAAACATATTAATAATGTATGAGTTTATAATAACATATTAATAATGTATGAGTTCATAATAACATATTAATAATGTATGAGTTTATAATAACATATTAATAATGTATGAGTTTATAAAAAACATATTAATAATGTATGAGTTTATAATAACATATTAATAATGTATGAGTTTATAATAACATATTAATAATGTATGAGTTTATAATCACATATTAATAATGTATGAGTTTATAATAACATATTAATACTGCATGAGTTTGTAATCACATATTAATATTGTATGAGTTTATAATAACATATTAATAATGTATGAGTTTATAATCACATATTAATATTGTATGAGTTTATAATCACATATTAATAATGTATGAATTTATAATAACATATCAATAATGTATGAGTTTATAATAACATATTAATATTGTATGAGTTTATAATCACATATTAATATTGTATGAGTTTATAATCACATATTAATAATGTATTAATTTATAATAACATATTAATAATGTATGAGTTTATAATAACATTAATAATGTATGAGTTTATAATCACATATTAATATTGTACCAGTTTATAATCACATATTACTATTGTATGACTTTATAATAACATATTAATACAGTTTAAAATAACATATCACCACTATCCTTTCTCACCTCCACACCTCTACCCTCACCACTATCCTTACTCACCTCCACACTTCTACCCTGACCACTATCCTTACTCACCTCTACACTTCTACCCTCACCACTATCCTTACTCACCTCCACACTTCTGCCCTCACCAATATCCTTACTCACCTCCACAGTTCTACCCTCACCATTATCCTTACTCACCTCCACACTACTGCCCTCACTACTATCCTTTCTCACCTCCACACTTCTACCCTCACCACTATGCTCTCTGCCCTCCACACTTCTACCCTCACCACTATCCTTCCTTACCTCCACACTTCTACCCTCACCACTATCCTTCCTTACCTCCACATTTCTACCCTCACCACTATCCTTACTCACCGCCACACCTCTACCCTCACCACTATCCTTCTACCCCCACACTTCTACCCTCACCACTATCCTTCTACCCCCACACTTCTACCCTCACCACTATCCTTCTACCCCCACACTTCTACCCTCACCACTATCTTTATTCACCTCCAGCTTTACTCACCACCACACATCTCTTTTCCTGCTGGCTCTCTCCCTCTCTCAACTTCCTCCATTATCTCCCTCCACACATGTTCCTTCCTGTTAATTAAATTGGCATGACATAAATTTAAAAGCTTTACACTCGAGAGCTTGTCAGATTGTCTGAGTTGTTATTCTGCAAATCATTCAAGGCGTCAGGTAGGGCAGATGGAGAGAAAATTTATTGGGGTAAAGGATGGGAAAGGGTGAGGGTGATAAGGAGCAACCATTTATTTAGTATAAAATTAAAGATTATTTGATATCAACAATCACCTTTTAACACAGAAACTAACATCTTTATTTGCCTTTTCATATGGGCAAAGCACGCATCGGTCCAAATAACACAAAGATGACGACACAGTTTAACACACATGGATATGGGTACATTGTATTGTTGAACAGGTATAGGTTTTCATCGTTTAACAGGTATGGACGTTATTGTTATCTCGGGCTACATGATCTCGAGTTGTCGCTCAATAGAGTGAGTACTACTCTGCATTATGGAATAGCGTCCAAGTATCACATGTGACTCTCCTGGATTCTATACCAAGTATCACATGTGACTCTCCTGGATTCTATACCAAGTATCACATGTGACTCTCCTGGATTCTATACCAAGTATCACATGAGTAGTGTAATAATGTTGCTTCTGGGACACCTCCGTTTAACATGGGAAATCCCTATCTAATGTCATTTACCCCCTTGTCTTTTTCAAAAATCATAAACACCTCTATTTCTCCCACCCTCATCTTTATGAACCTTTTGTCTGTAGTACCTATCCTTAATGTTGTTCATTAGACCACTCAAACACTACAAATATTTGTTTTCTCTTATAGACCTATCATCCTTCTTCTACATATCATCTGGCAGATTAATCTTTGACCCATTCACTTCCATATTAATTCTTTCCCTCCCTCATTGCCCCTAAAGACCTCTATTTCTCTCACCCTGTTCTTTACGAACCTTCTAACCTTTTGACATGTTATCCTTATTCATTAGACCACTTAAACACCTGTGATCCTTCTGACCTCATGGACCTTTTAACCTTTTACTCTTAATATCATCTGGTGAATATAACCCACTCAAACAACGACCCTACAAATATTTGTTTATGCGTGGGAAATAATTTAATTCTCTTGCCACTCTCTTCACCATCTAATATATTAACAAAAAATATGTTTGAGTTTGGTTCTTTATTAAGATATTTTAACTGAGCTAAGATAAAATGGTAAACCTCCCTCAATGTTCTTGTTTGAGCACCTCCAGTGCCACATACCATTTTAAAATTAAAGTATATATTTTCCTGACAACCATCAAAGTTTTCCGTCCACTCAAAAATATTTCCATCTTTTTTACCCAATTCACCGGTATTTAAATTAATTCTCTTATTTGTTTTGTGAATTTTTTTACCAGTTGCCTTTTCAATTATACCTATTTGATATTTTTCACATTCATTATGTTTTCCATTTATATACCAAGGTTGATTACACCTCCACTCTTTAGTCTGGTTGATACTTGGTTCTATCATTTATATAATAGTAAAAAAGGCGGCGGTAGCCCGTTAAAATCCCCAACCCCCCCCCCCCCTTTTTAACTTATCACTTATATATATCTTATCACTTATATATATCTTATCACTTATGTATATCTTATCACTTATATATATCTTATCACTTATATATATATCTTATCACTTATATACTTATATAACCATAAGGGAGACTATCAATTCCATTTTCTAAAATAAACCTCTTATCATCAAAAGCCCCCAATGCTTTCTTATTCATCTCTTCTGAATATAATTTATGTTTATAACTTCTTATTCCATTAATCTTTCTAAACTCTTCTTTCTTTGTTGTTAAACAGTTATAATAATCCTTAAAGTTTATTGTTTCTTTAATAACATTTTTCTTTACACCTTTTAACTTCTTATCAGTCTTTTCGACGTTATTCACAATGTATTTATAAGCATAAGCCTTAGACCTCAATCCCACAAATTCACTCATAACATTTCCTCCTAATTCATCCTTGAACTTTCCAATCACCTTTTTATTTTTAGAAGAGAACAACTCACTCTCTGGACTGTAATTACTCGTGTCATAGATATTAATGTCTCTTTTCATGTCTGAATAAACATCGTTGGTATTAATTTTCAAAATAAAACTATCTGTATCCATATAAAGTAGATTAACATCATTTTGATATTTCTTCCTCAAGTTATTATAAAAGTAATCATACATTAATGACTTTGATAAATCAAGAATTGTTGTTCCAATATAAATAGGTTTGTTCATTTCAATACTCTCTTTAATCAAATGGATCGCACAAAAGTTCTCAGTAAAGACCTCAGCTCGAGTAAAACTCGGTCTATTAATTAATTTTGATGCTTGTTCCCAAGATGTTGATAGTCTGATATTTTGTCTTTTCCTCACATTCTCCATAGTCTTACCAAAGACCGCATTATTCATCAATTTATAAAAGTCTTTCTCAAAATCTGTTTTTGACTCTGTTCTTCTTTGTGTATTAAAATCAATGTACCCCTTTAACCAATGACTTTGATTGAACTTTAGAACCCTATGGATCTTCTCTACTCTTAGACCTTTTGATAAATATTGTCGCAAATTTCTTTGGTGTAGAACATAATTTTTCTTGTTATATAATGTAGTAAGTAATTTTTCTGTTGATTCACCTATATCAAACGATCGTTGATAATCACTCAACCATTCTTTCTTTGGACTTTCTTTCTCACAAGCAAATGGGAGATCTTTGTGTAGGTTATGGAGTTCCTCTGGATATTTTAAATCAATTTCAAAATAATAACCAACTTTTTCTTCATCCAATTCTTTTTGTGTAGAGATACATACATCTTGTAAAACGTTTTTGTAGTCTTTTTCCTTTACCCATCTAAGTTTTCCATAAGGAAGAGCCTGAGACATTGCCCAGCCATACAGGTTGTTCGCGTCATAGTACATCAAGTAAGAACTCTCTTTCGTTGGATCATAATTTGGAAGATATTTGTTATTTGCTTTTGCGTATCTACTCGAGCAGACTTGTGAAATTCCACCTCTTTTTGCCTTTTCAATCATCAAAAGCATATCAACATCGGTTATCAAATCCAAATCTTGTTTTGTCATTTTCAACATCGCACTCCAGGCCAATCCAGGTGCTGTGTAGTAGTGAGCAGGATCCAATCCATATCCAGTGCGACAAACAGATCTAAAGGCTTCAAATACATCGGCCAACAAAAGCACATCAGTTTTGAGGTACAAATCGTGATACTCACCAAGATTCTTAATGTTATATTTTTTCCAAACATTTTGTGCGTGTACATAATCTTTATCAGATATATGACTATTATTTAATTTGTTATAGAAATTTTCTTTTAAAGGAAGTTGTGTTTCATTGAATCTCTCAAATGAGTCCATATAGTCATAGGGGTAAATTCCCTTTTGTGTTAGAAAATCTTTATCTAAAAAATACTCTGAAAGACATGGAAACTCTTTTAGATTTTGAACCAAGTTAGCCAATGGACTTGCCATGAATTTAAATGTATCAAGAAATCTGATATGAGTAATAGGAGATGTGTGAATTGTTTTTGTGAATGAAATGTATTTCTGATCCGTGTTTGGAATTGCTGAGATACTTCCAGAAGTCTTTGAGAGTTCCTTGATAAATAGATGTGTATCATAATGAGCGTTGTTATGAAGAAAGACAGGAATGAAAGAGGGGAGTTGATAATTAATATTACAACTTTGATGAGCCGGACCTCTATATTTACCAGTGAGATGACAATGGTCTCTAACCTTTAGACCTTTACCAATTTTCTCCTCACAAATATGACAGACATTGTTTTTTATAAATTCCCTTTTTTCTTTACTTGTTAAGGACATTGGTTTATTGGTTTCTCTCATTATCTTGGTTAATCGAACACAGTCTTTTTCTAGTCGTTTCACAAACTCCTCTGGGGTATTTGAGCCTCTATACATCTCTAACTTGTTATATTTATCACCAACGGATGATTTGATATAATAACAAAAACCACAAGGAGTATGTTTTTGATATTTATTTGTGTATGATTCTTTTGGATCTTGAGAAGCAGTATCAATTTTTTCTAAAATACTTTCAAAATCAGCATATATAACAAATGGATGTTTGATCTTTTTATTTTCATCTTTGAATGTGATCTTTGAGCCTTCTTTAGGCATATTGATTACCGTTGATTTATGTTCGCCACAATAATTTGAATGTTTATCTAATCTTTCTTGTGAATTGAAGAAGTTAAGACAACGCAAACAAATATATATTTTATTTGTTCTCTTACAGACTTGTGGTTTTATTAATTTAGCAATATCTTTGATGTATGTATAATGTGAATTTTCGTCTGAATTAAAATATAGAAGATTAATATGAGTTTGTTTACAATTGTCAGAAAGCTTTAAAACCTGAATGTTGTTTGTTTCTGTTAGACCATAAACATTAACTGATAAATTATTCATCTTTTCAAATTTAGGAATATCATTTAAAGTCATCGGAAACTTTAGATCTTTCGTATTTAATGTATTCTCATATTTTTTATAATGAGATACTCTTTCATCATGAAAATGTGGAGGATGTAAGTGTGCTAAAATAGACCAGAGAAAACATTTATTGTCTTTATTTTTGATATTGATAACTGCTTTTCTATTTTTGATAACACTGGGTAAATCAATGTAAGAAGAAGCTTTTAGAGGATCTGATTTAAGAATATGAATGTCTATGTAAATAATTTTTCCTATATTGAATCCACTTCCTACGATTGAATTATCCACATCTTGCTCTTGTTTAATAAGTTCATCATAGACTCCTGATGTTTTAAAATCTTGATATGAAGATATAAAGTGTGGCTCAGTTCTCATGTATGGTGCATCTATAACTCCTTCATCCTTTGTCATTTCTAATTTTACTCCCATATAAAATTTAAGTGGTTTCATTTCCTTTAGTGTTTTTTCAATCAACGTTTGAACAGCAGGTTTAACTATTTCTACAGCATCAACTATAGACTCTGGTTCAGGAGGTTTGAAGTTAAAGACTCTTATTTTAATATGTCCTTTGAATGCTCCATCAGAGTTTTTAGTTGTGATAAAATTTGATAAATGTAGATTTGTTTTAAGATGTATTTTGAAGCCTTTCTTGAGGATATTTTTATTACATGTAGAACAGTGTTTTGTTTCAGGTGGAAGAGGGGAAAGTTTGTTTAAAATGTTGTATGTATGTTTTGCGGTGAGAATATGTTGTTTATAATATTTTACTTCCTTCTCGCAAGTATCACAATAAACCATATTTATAGCGTGAGAAAACGTGGTGTTTTATATATATCACTGTGCTTAAAATAAAACACTTTTGAGCTTTACAGCTCCGTTTTATATATATCACTGTGCTTAAACTAAAACACTTTTTCACTCAGAATCATCTAAGTCATAACTATCACATGAATACTCAGAATCATACTCAGAGTCATCAATAAAGCTACTCTCATAACTATCATTTGAGCACAAACTATTAGTATCATAACTATCATCTGTGTTCAATGAAATACTATCATCACCATCATCCAAGTTCAATGAAATACTATCATCACTATCGTCCGAGTTCAATGAAATAGTAAAATCTTCACTGCTGTATTGACTCATATTTAATTAGCAAGAAAAATATTCCCATCAATATCTATATACTTTCTTTCATTAACAGATTCAATCTCTACAATTTTTATATCAAAAGTTATCTTTAAATAATCTCTAACTATCATAGAACGAAATGACATTTCACCAGAAATATTAACATCATTCATTTTACTTAGATCTACACCCTTTGGATTATTAAAGAAAATACAAATGTCTCCTCTAGAATTATTAATGGTCTTATCATTCTTTTTCAAAGTATCGTGGTCAATCACTTTTTCAAGCTTTGAATAAATTGCCAGGAGTAGAGGAGAAACTTTTGTTAGATTTACTTTAATGGATGTCTTTCCAGGTATAGTTAGAGCTCTTCCTTTAAATGAAATAGAGGGGCTCATGTTATTTTCCATAACTGGTTTTACCCAAAAATTTCCATATTTATCTTTGTTCAATTTAACATCTTTGACATATTTTTCTATATCTTCCACCGAAGTAGAGATTGATTGAAATTTGTCTTTTGTGCTTTGAAACATTGTATTTATTAATGAATAAACTTGCGTTTAGTTTAAGTAAAAATTTACCACATAAATATGATAAGTTCTGAAGGATATTTAGAATTTCCAGACTCTCCATATGATAAATTAGAGAATTGTCCGGCTTGTGATAGAGTGGGGCTTAATGATGAGGATTCATATAAACAATGTTTATTCTGTGATTATATTCTAATTAATGATAATAAGAAATATAAAAAAACATATAACTCTTTTAAATTAGAACCAAAAATGAATTACTTTACAAGATTAATAAGAGAGATGAATGTTAAGCATTATGGTGATAATACACCATTTCTTACAAGGAAAGAGACTCTTTGTATTGAGGAAATGTATAAGGGTTTAATGATATTTATTATTCAAAATAATTTTAATGGAAATGTTAATACAAGATACTACATAAATAAAATAATGAATTATTTTGAAATTAAACCAGAACTCAGGATAAAATATAGAGTTTCTAAAATAGCTCAAAAAAAGTTGGATTGACTTGTTTTCCAAATATATAAATGAATGATTTTTTACCCGTTTGGAAAATAAGATAAAATTTAATAACCATAAAAACATTCCAAATTCATTGAGATGTCTAATAGTTGTTCAAGCGGATGTGGGAAAACCTGTTTACTTTAAAGATGCTCCTTGGTCCTAATTTTTTAGATTATGATAATTTAATAATTTTTACAAAAGTCAAGTTTTCAACCCGAGTATCAACTACTCTCACAGGGTTTTAATGCAGGTCTTAAAAAGGAAGACATTATCGGTTTATTTAAACTTCAAAACAAACTGAATGATTATAATATTGAAGATATAATACAATTATTTTGTGATACACAGAAATCAAAATCGAAACCCATAACTTGTATTCTCAGTGATAATACGGATGATATACCTTCACCTCAAGATTTAGATAAATCAAAAAAGAACCTCGTCATCTTTGAATGATTGTGTTAATGAGAGAAACCAAACAGTAATGGATAGCTACTATACAAGAGGGAGACATTCTTCTTGTAATTGTATATATCTTAGTCAATCATATTTTCAACTCCCTCGACGCTCAATAAGAAACAATGCCAATCTTTTATTTTATTTAAGTTAAATTCAATAGATGTAAATAATTTTTGGAGAGATAATTGCTCTACGTTATGTAGTAAAAAAGAATTTGAAAATTATATGAAACACACGATTGGAAAATATAAATATATTGTTGTGAAACAAGATGAGATACTAATGATATTTTTCAATAAATAAATACAGAAAATGAATACTGAAGAAAGAGAAAGAAAGTTTAAGGAACATCAACAATTAGTTTCAAAGTTGTTAAACAACAGGAAGAGATAAAGAAGAAACGGAGACAGAAACTAACTGGTGAAGAAGCCTTTGAAAGAAAACAAGAGAAATTCTTTAAACCACTTTTGAAAACTCAACACTCACCTACAGTACCCACGGTAGAATTTACTCCGAAAAAACTTCAAATGCTCAAAGATTTTAGTCAGATAACAAAACAAGAACTTGGTGAATTAGAATATGATGACGAGGGATTATTTCGGAAACTTGAGGAGGTAAATCAACCCCCTAATTATGTTGTGGAAGCTCTTCAAAACAATGAATATTCGGCGGGTTCAAAAACCAGAGCAGGTCTCATTCCAACAGAAGAACCAGCAGTGTTTCATCTTGTGGAAGAAAAGGTATTGATATTTAATGATGAATTGATGTTCTTGAGTTCTACTCAACCAAATGTTAAATTAACTCCAAGATTAATGTTTCTTCTAACAAACCCCGGATTCAGCGGTTCAAAATATTTTGAGGAACCACTTGATATGGAAAGAGAGGAAGATAGGGTATATATTGAGTTGCTAAATGCACTTGATTATGGAGTTTCTGTTGCTGGTAAAAGTAAGAAGAATGAGAAGGAGAAACATATTATTGATGCTTTAAGTAAGCTTGGTTCGGGTGTTAGTTTTCTTCCAAATGACCCATCACAATTAGTTAATAGGCTATTATTGTTGTTAGGTAGTAAGAAGGCTGGAAACAACAATTGTTTTAATGAATCCTCAGCCATTTTAGATCAGTTGATGAACATGAAAATAATTAATAAATGTCAATACAAAGATATTTTATTAGATATTAAATAAGATGAGAAGCACAATTCTTAGTTTTAATTTCACAACGAGCGATTACACAGCTTCATTCCCTTACCCACTACAACTTGACCCCTTACCTCATATGAGGCATCTTGTTGTCAATGGAAACTTACAATACCCTTTTTAATATCACAGAGAAAAACAACAAGTTTAGTTATAATCCAGGAAGTGGATATAAAACTATAACCGTTTCACCTGGAGCTTACGAGATTTCTCAAATATCTTCAGAAGTCTCTCGCCTTATGAAAGAAAAAGGTGATGAACCAAAAAATATTGTAATAGATATTCAAAAACACACTTCAAAATCAACTATTAAACTTAAAAATAATTATAAAGTTGATTTCACGATTGAAAATTCGTTTAGAGAGCTATTGGGTTTCTCTTCAAAAAAGATTGAAAATAACGGGACGTTTTACAGTGATAATGTTATCCAAATATCCTCCGGTATAAATTCAGTATTAATTCATTGTGATTTGATTGATGGTGCTTATAACGATGGAATAAGAACAAATACAATATTTTCATTCAGTGCATACTCAACCCCGATTGGTTATAAATTTAATATGGAACCAAAAAATCTTGTCTATTTACCTGTGTCAGGAAAAACCATATACAGAGTAAATTTTAGGATAACCGACCAAGATAATCGTATGATATCCTTTAATGATGAAATTATATCCATCAGAATTCACCTACGTGAAGTTTTTCAATAAATAAATAATGGTTATTGTGAGAAAACACGAGTTGGGAAAATATAAAATAATTACAGGGGAGGGCATGTTCCTTTCACCAGACTATACAAGGTATGTGGGTAGAGGATACTATAAACCTAAGAGACAACGAGGTGTAGGTCATCAATTTCGAAATAAAGGAGATGGGATAATTGATACTCTAATGGGTATTGGTTCAACCATCCTTAAACATAAAGACCTAATTGGTTCAACTGCTTCTGCCGTGGGCTCCGTTGCGGGTGCTATAAAGAGTATAAAAAGATGCTCAAAAGGAGTCTCATAAATTACAAGCAATCAAAGAAATAAAAAAAGGTAAAACTCAACTATCTTCACAAGAACGACAAAAAATCATTAAAATACTTGGGTCAGGGTTTCAACAATTTTAATGCTATATAAATACAAGTATGGAAGCGATTGATAGTATCTATGATTTGGATGATACGATTATCATTTCAAACTCCACTAAAAAGGAAGACTATTTTAAGGTAAATGCTATAACAGGAACAGACTGGAATTCAAACGGAACAAAAAGTTTTGAAATAAATAATCAACAAACTTACTTGAATATAGCTGATAGTTTCTTGCTGTGTAAATTTAAATTCACTAAGGCTGCGAATAATACTAATGCTACACTCGTAAATGATTTCTTCTGGAAAATGTTTGACAGTGTCCGCCTGTATATTGGAACACAAGAGGTTGAAGCGGTTGATTATGTCTCTGCTACATCTGAAATGATGAAATTTACACTATATTCGTTTAGTGATAGAATGGGTAAGGGAGCTGTTGAGGGTTTTATTCCTGATATGTCAACGGGTACAAACGCAGACCCTGGTTATAGTCAAAGGAAGTCAATGTATAATGATGACGCAAAAGCTGAGAATAGTTTTACCGTAGCAGTACCTCTGAAAGGTATATTTGGATTTTGTGATTATGATAAAGTTTTGTATGGGCTTAAAATTAGATTTCAACTACAAAGGAATGATAATGTAAATAGATTGCTTTTTGGGGATGAAAATGCTTTTGGAGAAAATAATAAATTTGTTATTAATGATTTGTGTTGGTATATCAGTGAATATACTCCTAATCTTAAAACGGAAGAGATGTTAAATAGAAGACTTAACTCAAAGAAACCGCTAAATGTATCATACCTTAAAAGAAGATGTCAACACGTTAAACTGGAACACACTACCTACACTTGGAATTTAGGTGTTCTTCAAGGAAAGCCACGATACCTCTGGCTCATTTTTAAAAAACCAGATGGAGAGGACGGTACTAATAAGAATAATGCCCTGAGTGATAATGCAAAGGTGAAACAACTTCGGGTTTCTCTTGATGGCACATTTTATCCGCGAGATAGATTGGAAATTGATTGGGAAAAAAATGATTATGCGGAAGCCTACAAGTCCTACCAAAAGGTGTGTGAAAGTAATGGTAATAATGATCCTATTTTGGATATGGTTGCATTTAAAGGTTTATATACAATCTACGCAATTGACCTGAGTTCTCAAAAGGAAACTATAAAGTCTAATCGAGTGGATACTTCTCTATACATTGAAAGAGGGGAGAGTGAAGAGGTTAATGCATATTGTTTGCTTTGGAGGAAACAGAATTACAGATTAATACAGATAATGGTGTTATGATTAATATCACATAGGTTTTTTCTCATAAATAAATGGTTGGGGTATATGTTAATCAAATCAATCTTAATAAATTAACATCTTGTATTCAAAATCAAAAGCCTTGTATTATTAATGTTAATACAATTCAAAGAAAAGGAGCTGTAAGAATTGATGTTTTACTCACACACACACAAGTAAAAACACTAAATGATGTTGGATCACTTAAAATTAAATGACGAAACCTATGTTAAAGAAATATTCAATAGACGAGTCAAGAGGAGGATTTCTCCCGTTTCTAATTCCTTTATTTGCTGGTTTAAGTGCGGCGGGAGCATTGACTGGTGGTATTTCAGCAGCGGTAAAAACTGCTAACGAAAGGAAGGCACAACTAAAAGCTCAAAAAGAATTGGAAAGACATAACAAGGAGTTGGAGAAACAAATTAGTGGAAGTGGTGTAATTGTAGATTTTGCTCAAAAACTTGAAAGTCTACCTGATAAAGCTAGATTGTTGGTTGGAGATATGCTTTCCTCTATCGCTCAAGCGGGTGTTAAACTAACTAAACGGGGTAATGGATTGTATCTTTCTCATAAATAAATGGATAAATGGTTTAAACAATTTGGAAAGAATACAACGTCAAATATAGAACTAGCTAAGTATTGTAAAACACTAAAAATTGATAATGTGGTTATTTGTATGAGAGATGAATTAACACATATAAATAAGAATACAAAGAATATTATTATGAATTTAGACACACAGAATGGTTCTCATTGGGTTTGTATTCATAATAGTCAGGATAAATATTATTTTGATAGTTATGGTATGCCACCACCTGTTGAAGTAATACAATTCTTACAGAATGGTGTTTATCAAACATTCCAAGTTCAAGAAATTAATTCTAAATGTTGTGGCCAATTATGTTTATATGTATTATTTCAACTCAACAATAATGAAAATTTTTATGATATCATTTTTTATCTAATATAAATGACCTATGTTGGAAAAGATGGTTCTATCTTTGGAAAATCCTCTCAGGATATTGATTTATCAAATTATTATACAAAGGCACAGGCTGAACGACAAAAATATAGTGTAAGTAAAAATATTAATATGAAGAATACTTATAAATTAATCAATTATCCAAACCCTACAGATGCGAATGACTTGATTAGATTCAGTGATTTATCACAATATATATCTTTAAAGAAAACAGCACGTTTTGTGAAACAAGTAAAATTTACAACCACAACACCTGGTTATACTGACCATACACCTTTCCTCATTGAATTTAACTACCTGCTTACAATTAAATTTTATAAAGAAGGACATTTAGTTAATATGCGAATTAATAAATGGGGGTATGATATGCCTGATTTAGGGTATAATTGGTCTTTTTCAATAAACATAGAAGACCTACATGATTTAAATCAGTCTCGTAAAGAAGAATATTATCCACTTGGTGAAGATAAGGATTTATGTGGAAGTACAATTAGTAAACAACAAATACGTGATTTTAAGAAAATAAAAATATATGATAGTATAGCGATGGTTCGCATGACAAAGAAGGAAGGTAATGAGATAAGGATAGAAAGCCGAGGAATACAAACCGATTTGGTAGTGGGAAGATGGGGTGGTATTACCTGTCATAATATTAATCTCACATATATTTCTGATACATAAATGGCAGGAAGAAGACTACAAGAGAATTATAATTTTTGTATTCAAGGATACCTACAAGAAAAGGGTGCTCGGTATTACATACCTTATGATTTGGAGCATATACATGGGAATTTTGTCATAAAAAACTGGCCTTATACTGATATTGTTAAACCCACAAATAGAGACTTGTTTAAAATATTAAATAAAAATGAACTTCTCAAAGTTATGAAATATAAAACTCTTTTAGAAATCGTCAACAAATCTTATTGGTATCCTATTATGAGAAAAATAATTATAGATACAAGAATATCTCAAAATCCAGATGAGTATATGTATAATATTCTTTGGGGTTCAAACTCAAGGGTAGCAAGGGATGAGGAAGGAGTTGAAGAAGAGAAGGAGGAAGAGAGAAAAGGAGAAGGAGGAAAGGGAGAGGGAGGAGAAGGAGGAGAGGGAGAAAAAGGAGGAGAAGGAGGAGAGGGAGAAAAAGGAGAAGGAGGAAAGGGAGAAAAAGGAGAAGGAGGAAAGGGAGAAAAGGGAGAAGGAGGAAAGGGAGAAAGGGAGAAAAAGGAGAAGGAGGAGAGGGAGAAAATGGAGGAGGAGGAGAGGGAGCAAAGAGAGAGGGAGGAAAAATATAAAAAGATGGAAATCACTGAGATTCATAAAAGATTGAGTGTATTAAAGCAAATAAATCAATCTCAACGCACCGAAGAGGAAATTAAAGAATTAACAACTCTTATGAAGATAATGGTTTCAAAAATAAGAACGTCAATGTCTTCAATTTCAGAGATTTAAACGAGAAAGTGGTGAAGAAGAAGAAGAAGAAGAAGGAAAAGATTATGTGATTGATGATGTTGGTGTCATTGACTTTAGTTAGTTTTTATTTGTAAATAAATGGAGGAGAGAGTGAAGGCATTCCTTAGGATTCTTTATGTTTTAAAAATAAAGATTGAAATGTATATGTTGAAAACCAAAAAGGTTTTGATACTCTGTCGGAATTTTTCTGATAAATAAATATGAGTTATTGTCTCAAATGTAAAAAGAAAACTAAATCTAAAAATATCTCTTATGTTAAAGCTAAAAATAATAGAGTTTATCAAAAAGGAATATGTCAAGTATGTGGCTCTAAAAAGTGCCAATTCATCTCTCCTAAAAGAGGAGGAGGACATACAAAAGTTTCTGTCAGGAAGTAAATTTACAACAACTGGAATTCCAGGGGAATTACACCTTCCAGGGTATTCTTTCTGTGGTCCAGAACAAACTTGGATAAAAGATTAGATGAGGCTGACAATCCTAAACCTTGGTCTAAACCTACAAATAGGGTTGACGAAGTGTGTATGAAGCATGATATTGCTTATGGGAAAACCACTACGTTGACTGAAAAACATAAAGCCGACAGCGAAATGTTGTATAATTTGTCTTTGATACAAAATCCAACGTTGAGAGAGAAAGTTGATAGGTTTATTGTGAGAAATTTGATAAATGCTAAATTGAAACTTGGTCTTGGTTATTCCTCAAAAAACTATTAGGCTCTAATGATGCCATCAAGACTGAGGAGCTTTTGGCTGAAGAATTACACAAACCTATAATCACAAAGTTTAAAAGAAGGAAGGTTTATTCTAAATACACTGACCACATATGGTCCGCTGATTTAATTGAATTGAATAATGACAGGGGATACAGGTATGCTTTAACCGTTATTGATTTGAGGAGTAGATTTGCCTGGGTTGTCCCTTTAAAAAATAAAAGGGGTGATACTTTAATGTTAGCCTTTAAGCTAATATTTGATCGGGATAAAAGGAAACCAAAGAAGTTATGGACTGATGAGGGAACAGAGTTCTATAACAAAATATTCATGAAATTTCTTAAGGGAAGGGTATTAAATTATACAGCACCTTTAATGAAGGAAAGGCAGTTGTTATTGAGCGTTTTAATCGTACTTTAAAAGAGAAATTATATAAAAAATTCACACAACTCGGTTCTCAAAAATGGGTGTATTTAATTCAGGATATTGTAGATAATTACAATAATACAGTTCATTCATCAACACAATCAAAACCATCAGAAACATTTACAAAATTAGAATATGAAAAGGAGATTAATTTGAGAAAGCCCAAGTTTA